>NC_011677.1:41524-341524 GCF_000150955.2 Phaeodactylum tricornutum CCAP 1055/1
AGCCAAAGGCCTTTTACCTCAGATCGATTCGAACGATACTGTTGTGACGGACGTTTCAATTGAAAAAATGCGATTTAAGGATGAGCCGTCGTATCTGTTGCAGAACGCGGAGGAAGGTAAAGTACAAGACAATATTGAAGTGGAGCGATTCGGTCATTTGCCTCCTGGAATGCTTGATACTGAGACAAGCTTGGGCAAAAATTCCCTCAGCAACGAAACAATTGAGGAGGATTCTTTTCCATCTCCTGTCGAGATCAGCCAGGCTGGAAATGTAACGGATGCAGACTCCATCGCAGCCGACAGCAACTCGACGCAGCCATACTTGCAGGCCAATGATACTGGCTTTTCAGGTCGACATACAATTCAGTCAATTGCAAAAACTTATGCGAACAAGTCAGGGACTTTCGTTTCGGAGAATAAATTTAATACGATGTTTGCCGGCCCAACGGGCGCCCACGATAAGTCTCCAATCATCGAGATACCGTCGATTGTTGATGTCATTGATGGAAATTTCGAAAATAAAGGCAACTCGTCAAAGTTAAAGTCTGCATATGTCGTCTCGAAAGAAGCCGACGAAACTGATTCCCTTGCTGGCAATGCCAGCTCTTCTGCAGAAACCAGTCCCATGACATCGGAACGAGGCTCCGAGCCTTGGTCAATGGAATCGATAAACAATTCGCTTATAACAAAACCCGTGGCCGCATCTGAGCTTGAGCATAAGCATGTAAAAGACTTGGTGCAAATAAACAGGATCAGCGAAGAGAGCGGTGGCACGCAGTACAAAAAGTCACTTAATGGTGGGGAAAACGATACCGAGAATTTGTCGACCCATTCTAAGCTGAATGTAGTACCGTCCACATTTTTCAATGAGAGTGCGCTCACATCACCGGAGGCCTTTGTCATGTCCAAATTGACTTCTAACCACTCGGGATGGCCCGATCCCGTGACTCCGGCCAGTCTGGTCGAAAGAAGGGAGATGGATGCGAACGTCACTCAGCTTTACTCTACTGGCTCTTCTTACATGTCCATTGCTACGGAAAAGAACGCTACAGGAGTCGCAAAGACTCTCACCAAAAGCGCTAAAAGGAAGCCTTTTGAGAACACAACCGAACATGTCAACATCAAAGGCTATCTCAAGGCAGATGGGGCAACTAGGCCGAAAACAATGATCGCCACAACGGCAAAGTCCAACATTACCAACATTGCCGTTTCTCAAGCGAGCTTGTCGGCGTCTGATGCAAACGTGACCGAGTGGCAGTCCGAAGCCTTGAGGAACATCTCCAAGACTGATAGAGACCATCCACACCGTTCACTCAATTTGAGCGCTGCCACTTTTCATCAAGAGTCCGTTTTGCGGAACAAAACGCACAAGTTTCTGCACGATAAAAAGACGAGACACTCGCACGGAAAGTCTCCGGACAAGACTAGGTCTTCCAACAAAGAAAAACAGATTGACACCACTGACAAAAACTCCGCGCTAAGCCCGACAAGGAATACGACTTTAGTGGTCAAGGAAGTGAAGAAACAATCGCGCGAACAGAATGATCCGCACGTACACGACGATGATACTGGTCAGCATAGTGAGTCAAGAAACACTACGATTCTCAAAATGCACAAGTCCTCGGCGCGCAAATCGCTACGAGTAAAATCGTCGTAGTTTATTGGAAATACCTCGCTGACTGCTGGTGAATACGGCAAATGTAGAGAAGCACTTTATTATTAGCTCAATGGGCTTTAGAATGCAACAGTTCGTTGACATAATCTGTGTCGTCCGCGCGGATCCTCTCCTGGTAAATATACTATGGTCCTGTAACATTGGGTCTCTATTTTTACACCGGTATCCTGGTCTTGTCGAAGATATGCTACAGTCGATTGATACTGATTCCTTTGGCGGGCAGCTCCCCTCACACCCCTTCCTACTAGTTGAAAATGCTATATCCCCGCCCGTTCCAGTGCCTCCATTTGTTGCTGAAAAAAGGTCCGTTGCATCTTGCCAATTGCTGGCCACACAAAGCGACCTGTAAGGGTAGAGGATGGTTTGGACACGGACAAGATTTCAACTTGTACGACGCCGTCATCTCGATGCAAAACTGTCACGCGTTCTTCTCCCCTCAACCAGTGTCCAGTAGCGGTGGCATAGGCCGTCGCTGAGTAGGTAGTGCCCGGTCCACGTTGATCAATAAGATCGTACACAACCGAAACGGGGTTGATCACGTATAACTTGGGCAAAAAGGGGAGCCGCCGGAGACCGGCTGTTGTGAAACTAACGAGTCCCTTTCCCGGCTCTTCGCTAATTTGTACAACGCGGTTAGAGTGTAGTGGGGCATAAGCATCTTCGTACGCCATGGCTGCATACCCACGTCCTTCGAATTTTGGATGGCTTTTTTGCAAGGCTCGAGGTTCTATAACCCGCATCCCTTTGTCACCTTGCGAAGAAGTAAATTCCCAATTTAGTGCAGCATCTCTCACGCGCTGATAACAAGCAAAACCTCTTCCGACGTCTCGGCGAAAGCGAAGTACTCTCCAAGTCGATTCTGCCAAATCTTGTTCGGGGCAGGCGGTAGGCGGCCACCATTCTTTCTGTGTTGGAGATATTGTGGTAGATATGGAAGAGGGATCTTCTGAGATGCACCTTGGAGGGTACGAAATCGAAACAGGCAAAGTCGATGTCGATTCTCCGTGATCCACTAAGAGATCAACATGCAGGGAAGGGTTTGTCATTCCCACCGAATCATGGTTGAAATATGCCGTACCCTTTCTTGCCCAGAACCAGTTGCTTATGCGTTCCGACGTCGGCTCTTTTGTGGTTATCACGCTCCCGGATGCGGTAGCTGTTCTAGAGCGGGCTCGTTCGAGTCGTCGATGGACTTTTCGACGGGCGCATCTCTGCCGAAATCGTGCAATTTTACCACGAGACAATCTGACGGCATCGTGAGTCGCCAAGCCGGAGGACGCAGCTGCTTCAATCAGGTACGACAATAGCGTCACATAGACGAAAAACAATAGCTTTGGTAGCGCCATGGTCGGTGTGGAAGGCTACAGAGGACGATGGACTCCCTTGTCAATAGAAGTGACGAGAATCCACCTGTCAAAAATCTCTTGGATAGGTCGTGATTCGTCGGATGTCGTGAATTTTCATTTGACGTATGGTATACCGGTACTCGGAAATAGTTTGGATTGGAAGAAAAAGACTCCTACGACAGCTGCCATGGAACCATCGTGTCAATCGACGACAAACGTCGCTCACGGGTCCTAGTAGCCATATGGGATTCGATGTCTAAGATACCAAAAGCGGCTTTGCGTCATGTACAAGACTGCAAATCAATTCGGGTTTCGTTTCCAGCCAAAAACTGGAAATCCATCAGAATTGACCATGGAGATGAGGAACGAGATTCCGCAAGGTGAGCTCTTTCCCGTCACGTTTTTCTTGGAAAAATCTTCTTCCGTTGGAGTTGATTGCAACAGATCAAAGAATCGTCCGGTGAGTCCTCGTTGCTGGATTCGCAATGAGTGCGCATCGTAGGAGAAGTCGCACTTGGTCGCAAAACCGCGGAAATGGTAGTATGCCCGATGCGTTCGGGTCCATACAGGAAGAAGGAATCAGCGCCACTCCATACTCTGCGCAAATAGGAACAGTACGGCAAGGGCCACTTTGTATCGGTCTTGCGTTGCTTTTCGTTATCCCGATGTGTACGTAGTTCATTGATTGCTTCTTTACCTTGCAGGTAACACTTCTCGTCTTATCTTGGTTTCCTGCTTTTCCTATACTTTAATGCCATATGCATCTGCTACAGTAATCCTTAGCTTCACTGATACTACCATCAATAAATCAGTACAAGAGGCTCATAACGACGTCAGAGCTGGAGGGGCATGGGTACCAGTACGAGACTCCTCGGAAAATGTCGTGCAGGGTTTTGATCCCAAGCAACAGCAGCAATCACCCCACTCAATACCAGACCCCGTAAAAGAGATGGAAGAGGCCAACTTAGAACGATGCTTACTTCAAAGTATTAAATCGGATACGGACGGAACGGTCTCGAAAGAGCGGCTTATAGTCGAGGCACCGAACCGAGTGCTCGTAGCCGTAACGGAAAAGGAAACATCGGATTGGATATTGCTACAACACGCAGGGATCTTGATTCCTCCCAGGACCAAGCAACCATCACTAACACCTGTTGAAGGACAAATCCTGCACTCGTCCACACATCCTTTTGACTTGGCGAAGAAGATGAGCCGCGAACAGCTCGGGCTCGTCTCGCCACATACATCGCAACTTTACGCCTCTCGAGAGCAAATACAGTTCGATGTGGAAGGAATCTTAGACGGTACTCTACCTTCCAAGTTACAAGACGATACGCATTGGAAATATCTGGGTCGGTATCGGAACGATGCAGATTACGGTGGCGGCTTTACCTTTGTCTATTTCTTGAAAAATGCTGTCACAGTCAAGAGTAATTCCGTAAATACTAGCCGGCTACTCCCGGATCCTTGGAGCCGAATCCCAAATCAGATCTCCCTGTCGACAGCACAAGTCCGTAACGCGCTCACAGCGGGAGAGTTTGGGACGCTAGCAAGTGCGCTTGCGATCAGTCTCGCCTTGCAGCACGTCTAGAGGGATCCATGAAAGATATAATTCTCAACGAAAAGCTGACTATATTCCTGGTCTCATTGACTTTGGCTTAGCACATAGGATTCACCCAACAACAGGTTGTGAAAATAGCTGTTTCGACTCAGCGTAGAGCAGAACTTTTCGAGTAGCTTGCATTTTAGTTGCTCTACACCGATAGAGTGCCTTTACTGCTGGCCGTTGCGCCAGCACGTCGACTATCCACCATGGCACAATACTTAAGAGCCTGGCCAAAAGCAATTGCTACAGCTTGAACGGTGTCTTCCAAATTGTTTGTGGCATATACTTCCAGAATGTGTACCGTCATGCGGGCATTCACCACGATCGAATCCAAGATGTGTTCAAACATTTCCAAAGACAGATCACCGACCATTTCTTCCCCATTGTCTAGACCAAGATTATGCGTAAAGCATGGTCGATTTGACAGATCCATGGTAACTTCAATTTTCGTTTGATTCTGTTCCGCTGACGCACACCACATACGATTCAAACCTGCCTTGGTACCAAGGGCGTCCGTCAATACTTGTCCCAAGGCGATTGCCACGTCCTCGGCAGTGTGATGTTCGTCGATCCATAAATCGCCGTGACAGGTCAAATCTAAACTCATGCAAGCAGTGGTGGCGAGTAAAGTCAGGAAAGTATCCAACGTCTTAATGCCGCAATTGACATGGACACCTAGTTCACTGCCGTCCATGCGCAGCGTTGCAGATATAGATGTCTCCTTGGTTTTTCGTGTCACACTCCCTTGACGACCCAGCACGGTTCCCGCTTGCCAGTTTTTACTTTCCGGATCGTACAGTTGCAGGGTCCTGGAAGATTCGGAGCGGGTATCGATACCATCCAGCAAGTTTCTGATCGCTCGCGCAAAGGCTTTGAAAGACGCTTCGACAATATGATGAGCGTTGTCTCCTCGCACCTTGCGAAGTACAATAGAAATGTCGGCGTGTTCGGCTAGACATTGCCAAAAGATTGCTAGCTTGTCAGTTTCCATTCTTCCAATTGTCTTTCTGCCCGTAGACGGGAATGTACCGTAAGGCGGGAGTGTGAAGCTCGTAAGCTCTCCAGCATGGACGCGTTTGATTTCGCACGCCACGAGAGCTTCATCCAGTGGACAACAGAAACGTGAACTGGTTCCTGCCGTCGCACTTTGAGTCAAAAGTCGCTTGAATTCGGTACCAATTTTGCTTCCAACCAAACTCATGAGCTTGGCTTGGTCATTTTGGGCGTATCGATTATGATTCTGCGTGTCTGCCGATTCAAATACAAATCCATTGTCACCGTTGCTTTCCACCTCCGCAAAATCAGCAATCGTCAAGCTTATCCCGATTTGTGCATGCGAGTTGAACTGGTCGATCATGTGGTCCAAATAACCCACGCCTGTTGAAATGGAACCCTGCGGCTTTTCTAAATCTTCGCAAACTATCACATTTCTATTGAAGCGATTGGAAGTCTTGGGGAAAGGAGGAGATCGAAGAGGATCATCAGTAACCGTCATGGCTCCTACATGTATTACTTATTCGATTGGTAAGGCTTAGTGTTTCGCCATTGTGCTGGGATGCTTTACAACAGTTCAGCGATGTGAAACGTGTAACATTACCCGAATGCTTATACGGGAATCGTCCAGACAGCGGAGGAAGATAACGCCAAAAGACCCGGAATGCTAAAGTCCATATTCTACCACAGAGGTGCGGCATCCACCGAACTTTATCTAACATTAATGTCTGTCAAGATAGAAGTGAAAATGCTTGATGTATACCTTAAATGTGACGAGGTCAAAAGACGTGATTTGGGGATAGCGCTCCGTGGTTCAATTCCATGGCACGTTAATTTTGACAAATGTCTACCGGAACGTTGACTGACATAATATCAAATCAACTTACCTTCAAACTTGACGACAATCTCAGTGCTTTCGTCGCATCTGCCTTTCTTCTTTTATATTGCGTAGAGCATGGCAGGCATGAATACTGTAATCGCATCAGTGTCAGCAAACATATTTTGCTGTCGCCCACAGCAAACGTGATCATATTAGTATTATTGATAGCGACCTTTTCTAACCTTCTCAAAGATGCCTTGGCTAGGTTCCACCCAAAGTCTGTGTGGAAGACATGACGTTACTTCACAAAGGGATGTGATTGGGGAAATTGGCGGTTCCGATCCAAAGACGATAAGAATAGCATGATAGTTTTTCTGCCCACCACCCAGTGTTCCATATTCGGATTGCGTTGCAATATCTGACGTAAATTGGTGATATGCCCACATACTATAGACTAGTAGCGGACGGATTCAGCCACACAATTAAGACTGTGATGTTGTCGTAACTTCCTCTACGAATGGCTTCTTCCACGACCATGGCAGCAATTGGGTCCCGGTCGATATCCTCCCCTTGTTCAATCAGCGCATGTATGAAGGCTACAACATCGGAACTCGTCATAACATCCCACAAGCCATCGGTAGCGAGCACCAAAAAATCATCTGCTTCATCGATTGGTAAAATGGAAACGTCGGGATCGGCAGTGACTGCAGGGCGCTCGGAGCGATCGCCGATGGCCCTCGACAGTGCCAAGTTTCCATTTACACGGTAGACCCCGGTCCCTGGAATAGGGTCGCCATGTGTGTCGACGTGCCCATGCCATATAACGCGCCCGCCGAGCGAGTGAATTCGATCGAGTTCGATGGGATCGCTCGGCTTGTGGTCACGAGTTAGCTCAATGGCAGTTTCGTTACGGCTGAGAATGGCTCTACTATCTCCAATATTCGCCGCAATAATGGTCCGTTTGGATTGTATCATCATTGGATCGGATAAGGTATTGCAGAACTCCTTGCCTGACGGAGAAGGCATCTTTTCTTCGTGCATCCACACGGCGACTGCCGTGCTACCTTGAAAGCTCCAGTGGCTAATGCGCTGGATGTTGCTATCCACTTTATACAGAGCCTGGCACAAGGCTTCTTCATATTGCCCAATTGTCGGTCCGACTTTGAGGTCCTCTAATTCAGTTCTCTTATGCGAAATTGTGGTGGTGATTGTGTGGTTCTCTGACGAGATAGACGAGGTAGAATCGTGCCCCGCACCATCGGTAGTTTTTGTTGTTTCCGATATTTGCGCTCCCATTACTCGAGGTAATGCAGCTTGGAGCTCCGCGTATAGATTTTGACGAAGGTATTCGCTCACAGCTTTGCCGCCATGTCCGTCGAAGACAGCGGCAAAATCTGGGGCGCACACAAAATCGTCTTCCATATAACCTCGAAAGCCTCGAACTGAGCAGGCGGAAACGGGAAAACTGTTCAAAAGCGGCTCTGGTGCTGGTCTGTTCTGAGCAACGTCGACGGTTGCTGATGTATCGGAATCTTGCTTCGACGCCCTGCCTCCGCCTCGTAAGAACCAAAAGTAGCGTGACTGTGATGTAGTCGCACGGAACGGTCGTCGTTTTTGGCGATCGAAAACAGCTTCACTCTGAAGCGATTTTGTGGTAAAAATTCGTGCAAGAGTCGAGCCCGCTACTCTCCGGTGCATTGCTGTCATCTGTAATACGGACACAATAATCATAGTATGGTACACGAACGATTGATGCTGCCAAAGGACCATGGTAACGTCGGCTTCTAATTGTTGACGTTCCAGCCCATGTCGAGACAGAATTGGGTTTGACGGGTTGTCATCAATCAGGATCGATTTCCGGGTGATTTTGTAGTACAGACCGTACTTATGGGGGCGCTCTCTACTTTTGTAGAGGTGGAACGGATAAATATCAGTGGTGGCGACCTTATGTATTCTTGAATAACAGCTACGCATGACACGCATTCTTCAGCTAATGTACATTTCATCTCGGTATGAGAAGGCGAGGCGTACCTGTTCAGTCTCTTAGTCGCTATAGTGGTGCTGGACATCGCGTGGATTTGGCACCTCTGGTTCAGGTCCCAGTTATCGGAGCTAGCAATGAATTACAGATCCTTTTAAACCCAACAAATCCAACTGTACTTGCGATCGGATGCGTTTGGATTCCATCTTGGCCACGTGCCATTTTTGCCGCTCGGGGTCGCAAAAAGATTGATCCCAATCGACACCAGGCAATCGCACGAGTTTTGCCACAGCCATTTCCTTACCCAAAAGGGCTTGTAGCATGGCAATTGCAACTACTTCTTCAACGCCATAAGAAGGTTGCGTCTGATCGTCGGTTAAATGTCCTTCAGAAACTAACTGAAATCCAGTGAGTGCAAGCTTTTTCAAATTCCACATGGCCATTGTATTCCAAGGTGCCGTTCGTCCGTTCAATTCCACTTCCAAAGCTTCATTTCCATCCACTGATGCCTCGTATAGATGACCAGGCAGAAGAGCGCCGGCGACCAAAACGTCATCGGATGCAGTAATATGTGACAGTAGAACATCTATCGATTCTGGCGATGCCATCGTTTCCGCGGACACAAATAGCACCTGCTTTGCTTTGCAGGCGTGAGTAGTCGCGAATGTGACCAACGCATTCAAGGCCGGAACGAACTTTCCCCAGGGAGATACCGGCAACAGGATAATCTCCGTCGATACGCTTGTATCTTCAAGGGCTTTGTCGCACGATCTCTGAACCGCTTTTACCAAGTCAAAGCCAGCAATTCTTTCTGTGGCATCGACGGCTACCACGCCTACAGCAGCTTGGCAAGAATGGGAGCAAAATCTAATAAAGGAAGCCACTTTGGCGTCCAAATCTTTCTGCAATGGTGGCGCTGAGGCTTTCCCAAGGTGCAGGCGAGTCGCGACCACCAACGCTCTGCAACCTGCTGAAGTATCAAACATGTTGCACGTAGAAGCAGCACAATTTGTTGCCGCCAAGATTAGTAAAATGGAAAATGAAGGAAGTGTGAAATAGACTCGGTTCATCTACGCCTTTCTTCATCAAGAACTGGCAGTGTCGTCTAAAACATTTGAAGGATGTTCGATTGTGATTTGTGATTGACTGTGAGATTGTTTCGTGCCAAAGTTCTGAACGGACATTTGCTAGACGGGCGATATGTGATATGTGACATCGCAATACGTCTTTTGATGTGACAGCGAGTACAATTGCTCTTTCTTGGCTATGATACTCGTACAGTGGATGTAGCACAGAGAAACCTTATCTACCGATGTTAGAAACCTTTCGTGTCCAAGAAGCTGGTGCGAACTATCCTACTTGTATAGTATGCAGGAAGCCACCTCCAAAAATGGTACGGGGTGGGGTGACAAGATAGGAAAAAACTGTTCCGGGAAAAGTGAAAAGGCATGTGGCTACCCCATTGAAAATCAAATCGTTTTAAAGTTCTTACAAGGCTCAACAGGTCTGATATGCGTCTTACAATCCATGTGCCGTCCCCGAGCTTACATTGAGCTCATATTCAAAGCCGCCAGATTAACCAGCCAGCCCTTCCTCTGCCGTTAACCCAAAGTTGGGGTCGGAGAGATTGTCAATAGTGGACTTGTAATCTAAAATTGTACTGTCACGCTGAGCGTAACAACTGAAGTTGATCCAATTGCAGTCTTTGATGACCAACAAAGCGATTTTCACCTTCACAGATATCCACAATGGTCCACAACTGGAAAATATCCTAGTCCGTGCTTTTTGAACGCCGCATTGTTGCGTGTGGCTATTATTTAATGTTTCTACTCGCTGCCGTAGCTAGACTAGCTAAGAATAAGTTGTAGGCCATACTAGGAGTCGTTGTGTTGAAACGGCGTCGGTGGACGACACGATTCATCTCTACATGTTACATTCGTTGCAACACAAAAATGAATTCCTATTTCGTTTCCAGTTTCACTTCCAAAGATCGCCCGTTCGGACGTATGGCGGCCAGACGACAACATCGCTGAAAATGTATGGCAATGAGGCGCCAGTGCCGTTCCTCGCGTCCTTTCGAACCGTCAGCACTGCTGAGACAATGGCTCTCACTATCAAGTTACCGCGTTGCACTGGGTAAACGATATATAGATTTTGATTAGTGTACCAAGTATAAAGGGGCTGCACAGCATATCATGCCGCGACGAAGCGGGCGTCTCCAGCTCAACGAAGTGCTGGAAGAGTCCAAACGCACCGCCGACAAATTCGTAGTCGTACCGCAGGCAGATCCCGGCAACAACAGCGTCATGGACGAAGGCGGGGCTTCTCCGTCGACGGTGACTGGCAGAAAACGTTCTAGGCAATCAAAGGACGATCATTCTGACGGAGTAGGGGATGATTTCGGGGAGAATGATCTCGAGGATAGCGACAAGGAAGAGGTGGGGAAGGAACCTGCAAAGCCTCGTGACGTGACGAGTATTCTGTCCAAATGGGGGCGCAAAGGTATGAAATCAAAAAGTATGCACGCTAGCACCGGCACCATTGATGGTAGCGACACTTCTCCCAATGGTTCAAGCGGAGTCCGGGAGGGCGAAAATAGCACTTTGTCTATTGGACGAAAAGACAAGGCTGAAGTGACGAAAGTTGCTCCGGATGCGATTCCGAAAAAGAAAGTCCCGAGGAAGACTAACGATGCACCCTCTTCCGGCCCCTCTCTTTTGTCCAATCTCACCCCCGGAATTCGTCCGCCGCCAGTTAATCCTCAAACTTCAAAGTCTAATTCTTCTACAAAGTCGTCCGCTATGCCTAGCAACAAATCTACTTTTCATTCACAACCTGTAAAGACCAAAGAGTATACACAACCCGCATCAGTACGTACTCAACACATTACATCCGACGCCAACAAAGCGGGAGACCTTCCACGATCTACTCAAGAATCAAGACAAGGTCTAGCACCACCGAATAGTGCCACTCAAGCCCAACCGCCTACAAGATTGATAGCTTCGACCTCTCTACCAGGCCTCCGAGTCGAGGAACGAAGACTCATGGCGCAGCTACAAGATACTTGCCATCGAATCAGCGACAGCGGTGCCTTACCGCTTCCGATGTCTCTAGCGGTAGATGTTGGTGGAAGCTTCTTACAAAATGCAGACAACCGTTACGATTTCTTCGATACAAACAGTAACGGGGAAGTTGTTTTACAACGTCCCAAGCCGATTTTTCCGGAGGAGTTCGCTGCCGGTATGAGAGAGCACCCCTTGTCGTGGTGGGGCATTGTGGATCCACGCCTTGGCGAGAACAAATATCAGAAACTAGGAAAGGTACAGCATCAAGCTCACGATTCAGAACCCAGGCCATCAACGTTTCCCCGGCCAGGTCGAGAGATGAATGCACAACAATATCACAACCAAGGTTGGGCAGGAAACGGAGGAGGCTTCGTGGGTGGCCCTAACGGTCGAGGCGGTTATCGTAACAGCAGCCGACACGGTGGTGGCTATGGGCGGCCCAGTGGCCACAATGGAAACGGACCGCCACCCTCTTTTCGTGGACAACGCTAATTTTTGGTGTAAAAGTACTACAACAACATATGTCTACATCTCGCATATCACACCATCCATCCCTCTCTTTGCCTCGCCATTTTCTGAATCTGGCGCAAAGTCAAAAACAGCGATGCGCTGGTTACAGCTTTATCCCACCATGCGAAGTTGACTGTAATGAAAATCGTGGCCGGTACTTATTACTTTCAGGAAAGGGTACGTCCGGCTCATACGGGCGACGATTTGCAGCTGCTGACGAACACTCACAGCACCTGCCGGTGTAAAAGAGAGGTTACAAACGCAAAAACAAATCCATTATTTCAGTAGAGCAGTGTCACTGCAAAGTCCACATAGAACACTGGTAACCGAGACGTACCTCTTTCTCCGGCGATCTCGTCAAGATCCTCAGACACATTCGCGATTACTTTAGGTTGGAAGCGATGCCGATCGCGCCACATGATTGTCCGACACTCATGAATCAGCAGCATCAACATTCCTAAATCATCCCGACCAAGTACACATGGTGCAACATGACTTGCTAATTCAGACTCAGAGTGGCCGGGAGGTGGCGGCGGGTTATCCCGCATGACGAGCAGTCGATCAATGTCTGTCAATATGTCGCGGAATGACGCGAACGTTTCTTCGCGGCTTTTGCCAAGCTTCAAAAGGGCGTAGTACATGAATTTGAAGATGCGAGTAGAAAAGTAGCTGACAAGGAAGACTGGCGTGATCGCGGCTAGGTTCATATTGATGTCATTTGCTGACATCATTTCATCCATTGCGTTGAGCGCATTCATCATTTCCTTAAGAAGAGATGATTAGGGAAGTCGCCAAAAAACAAAAAAAGTTGTCCTTGCAGAGAAGAATCCAGCTTACCTTTTTCATATACTGCATTTCAATAAAGCTCATCCGAATCACGTTGTTGATTTCGTAAAAGGTTTTCATACTCTCTTCCTTAGTCTTTTCCACCATCGTCACATCCATTGCTTCTGCCATGGCGCGACGTTCTTCGGGAGACATGTGAGGATGGTAGTCCTCTAGCCAGCTCTCAATCATCTTCTTCAATGTCTCCACGGCTTCGGCTCGGGCTTTACTGTCACTAAAGTTCTCCCGGCCCTTAAGAAGCTCGTTAAATCTTTAGCAAATGTGAGTGATGTCAATGTTCTGGTACCTGCATCTTCTAAACCACGACTTACATGGCACGTATTGGATCGCGCAATCTCTCCTTTACGAAAGATGAGACACTGCGAATAATACCTTGCACCAGGCCTTTCGTGTAGCCTTTACGCACAACTTGGGAGAAAAACATGGAGCATGTTGGCACAAGTGCCGCAACCATATACCAATTTCGGCGCAACCAAGAAGGCGGTCGCAATCGATCCAACCTCCGCCACCTCTGAATCTCCATCGCATCTTCCATCACATCCAGCAGTTTTGTTACTTCGTTTACCATGAGTGGCAAATTAGTGATAGCTATCTGAGCTGGTTTTTTGGGAGTGGGGTTTGCTGCTTGGCCTTCAATCGATCCAGACTGTAAGCTCGACATTTCTACAGTTCCCCCGCTGGCCAATTCAGCACTCGCCCATAGGGGCAATGGATGGTGACGGGCTGATGTGGCGGGCTGAGAGATCACTCTTGTTCCGTCTTCTTCGTACTGATCTTTGATCCAGTTGGAATCGAACGGTAGAGGCAACTGTCCATTGGCGGCGCGAAATAGTTGGCGCCGAGTCAGCGCAATGGCCTCGACGGACCATTCCGCCAAAATTGATGGATCATCCACGAAGATGCCGCCACCATCACGCTTCTGTACCATGACGTTGGCCATGACTTTTTTGGTTGAATGTTGGCGATCGCGTCGGCTTTTTCCGTGCTGCGAAATAGAGTGTGTGTTCATGTCTATGCCTACGTGGTTGGCGTCCACAACCGAAATGTTTGGCAAAGAAGACGCCGAATTACCAGTTGACGAATGCGATGGTTCGTGCACTACATCGGTTATATCACTCGACATGTGACGGTATAATGGCTCTCGTTCGGGCGGTTCCATTCTCCCTGCGGGCTGTCGATCACCTTTGACATCTTGTGGTTCTCCCTCCGACGGCAGGACGTTTCGTTCCGCATCAAAGCCAGCAACAGCGGCCCATTGCCCACCCTGTCCCAGTACACCCCACTGGGCGACACCTCGTTGCCAACCGGCCTTGAGCAAATGTTGCTGTAATTCGCCGATCGCTGCGCACCGTCGCGCTAGGACAGCTTGGATTTGGGAGACTTTCCGACCAACAGCTTGGTGATTGTATCCCGCCCGTGATGTCCATACTGTTGCGGGTGATTTCGTCCAACAATGTGAATTCGTAAGCTAGAGCAAGAATATATGTCCCACAAGGTAGCAACACACACGGTAACGGAAGAACGTACCGTACGGTCCCGCTTCAATCCAACTAAGGACAGGCTGTTCCCAACGATCCGTCCAAAAGCGCAACGACGCTTGTAGTTCAACTGCTTCGTCTAAAGCCATATCCCGCAAGGCTCGAATGGTTCCTTCAGCCACTTGGGAAGCCGTCTCTGCGTCCGAAACGGCTGTTTTGTGACGTGACTGTGTCAAGGGCGGAGTGCTGGGATCGCAATTCGTCCTCTTGCTGCTCGGTGTGTCGCGGACAGGGGTCAAATCATATTCACTCCACGACTGTTGCAGACTGGGAAGATCGGATGAATCTTCGTTTGCTTGTGGTATCGTCAGGGAAAGCGTGGTGTTGTCTCGCGACTCGCTGGTTTCGTGGAGTGTATGCAGAGGTGCTGTAATGGTGTCGACAATGGACGATGTAGGGATGCTGTTTTGGATGATGTTTTTGTTGTTGGGTACGAGTGTAAGTAAAGAACGGACAGCGGACATGCTATTGCGCTTCGAGTGCCGTCGTCCACGAACTGAATTGTAGGGGTTGTCCAATAGCATACCGGTAAGGTCGGGAGTCGAATATGTACCTCGTCGTGGATTGCTCGCGGCGCCGGGGATTGGCAAGGCCCTTCCACTCGTTGTGTCGTAGTTTTCGGCTTTGCGAAAGGAGCCGGCCCGGGGCGAAAAAACCCAATTCGTAAGCTTGGCGACATTGAAGATACTACTGTTTTTGTAGTTGTTGTTGTTGGCAGGCACATCGTTGGCGTACGGATCACCAGTGAGGTTGTTGGCGGCGCCAGTGGGTTGGCTGGATGTATTCCATGGATACTGTGTCCCAAACCAAGAATCCGGGCGGTTCTGTATCGTCGAATTATCCTTGTTGTCCTGATAAAGATTGGCGATCAGTCCCGAAACGCCGGAGTAGGTTGATTCGGCGGCTTGTTGTAGCGTGTTGCTGGCGTAATTCCAGTAGGATTGTGTAGCGGACGAAGATGTCGCGTTCCTGTGATGTGGGTTTTGGTTTTCTACCGGAGCCGTCGCCAGCAGGTGAAAATTTAGTGGCGCAGACGGATGGATAGCACTAGCGGCGGCGTCTACTCGTCGATATGTAGTGTCCGTTAACTGTAACACACTCGTTCTGGTATTGTCGAAAGAGTCGACGGTGGTATCGCCCTCGATGTCGCTACCACTACTGCTACTGCTGCCACTACTCGCCCATTGTGTGGCTTTGCTTGCGACTTCTCCAAGTCTCCATGTCATCTTTTGATCAATTTATGCATGAAAGGTGCTGCTATTGGATTGTCGTGCCGTTCATTGTCAAGACATAATATACGCGTATTGGTCAATGGATGGGTCAGGTTTTGTGGCAGTTGACAGTGTGACCTTGCCGGGCCCGGAAGAGACAGTCTCTTTGGGAATCTGAAAGTTGTCGGTTCGTCCTTCCGTCGTTTGGGATCACATAGAGTTGGGGGTTTTGGATTCCCAAGTCGTCACAGTCAGTCTTGTGGGGAAAGACGACCAGACCAGTACGCAACCGTATTGTGTGTCCCCTCGGAAACCAGGATCGTGGACTCTCAGCGTGGCTACGTTTTGTCACTCGCCAGCCCGAATCTCGGCCATATCTTACTTAGATGACCGGCTTGCGACGGCGTCCGAACTACGACGCACTGCACCCCTATTGATTCTCAGAGTCGATTAGAATATATAACATATACACATGAATTTCCTTCCGTTATAAACTGCCGGCTTCTCGGTTGGTGCTCGCACGAACGTGTGACTACACACATAGAGGCCGTTGCCGAAAAACCTAGATGGCTTGCTCGTTCGTTTCCATTGCTGTTACCTTTCAATCATGTAGATTGTATATACACACTCCAGAGCGTACCACACAAACCTACACACATATACAAACGTACACTCTGCTGCTGTTGGGTGTAATTGGACGGAGAGACTCACGCAAGGAGACGACGAAAGGCGAGTCGATACAAGTAGGTCGGCCGGTAGGTTTCCTGTGGACCGATAGTGATTGCCTCTACCGTCTCTTTCGTTCACAGGTCAATTCTCCGCACTCTGTACAACTCCAGCTTGATGTGGTTAAATTGATTGATCTATTACATTTCAATTAGACAACTGCCTGTGACACACACTCTCACGATTCCGAAAGGAAGGACTCGCTTCGATTGTAAGCTAAAGCTTCGTTCCTTGCTCTCTCGCTAGACCGCACTACGTTTAAAAGGGTCCGCTTTCGGGTAGTGCTGCTCCGGCAGAGAATCTTTCCCCCGGGGCTAGCAGGTTTGTTACTGGCGCTCTGCGTACATTTCGACCATGTTTGGCGATCGGAGATCTCCCGCAGCGCGTCGGAGAGCGGCGGGGAACCGACAGGCTCCGCAAGCACCGTCACATCCGCAAACACGCCCGCCGCAACCGGTACAGACCTTTGTGCGGTCCCCGTACGACGACGAAGCGTCGAACATGTCCTCCCGTCGACGGAATCTCGCTTTATTCAAGTACGGATCTACCACAAAACGCAGTACTTCTTCGATGGATCGATCGAGACAGCACGCCAAAGAAATTGCGCTCAAGCTGACAACGTCGGCGAGTCTCCCCAATTCCAGCTTTGGGGAATTTGCCGATTTCTCGTCGGCCTTTGGATCGACAGCGACGCCTGCACCGTTCACGACTGCCACTGCTAGCAGGACTACTACTACGACTCGAAGTAGTAAAAAGTTGAACGATCAAGGACGACAGAATCAATACACGTCGCCGAGGACATCGTCTCAGCCTCCCGTCAAGAACTACTTTTTTGATACGGATCCCTTTCCGGACTCTATAGGAGCCACACCTGCCGAATCCCGAGAAGAACCGCGACGAGCACCCCCATCACTGCCGAGCAAAGAAGATGCTTTCTTTACCGCAGATTTCGGTCAAATGTCCGTCGATACCCATCCAAAACGATCGACAAGTGCACAGTCTTCCTCCTTTGTGGTCGCGGAATGGCCTTCGGAAGAGCAATCGATGGCTACCATGCCCGCTAACTCATCAATGCAGAGTCACTACGCCATGTCGCATCAAGAGCAGTATCAAACACGGCCACAAACACCTCCCCCACCACCCCCGCGACCGAAACAACGGACACAACGAAGGGTCACCACACCACCACCAAATGAAACAAGAACCACTCCGCGACGATCCGTTCCTGCCTCCCTGGGGCATGAAGCATCGACAACACCCAATCAACGGTTGGTCAACGACCCAGCCGCCGTCTCACCCAATCCTTCCGTGAACTCGAGCGGAACCGCTGCTGCTAGACGAAGGCTGCGCGCGCAGCGCCGCAAAGGCGGTGAGAGAACGGACCATGGAGACCGACAGTCCGAGCCGGAGAACACCCTACTCACAACGCCTCTTTCTGCCAAACGACACGACAATTTCGATAATGTACCGGTAAACAGCGGTCACAACGCGACGACGTATGCACCAACAACGGCAACACCACCGTCGTCACGGAAGCTGCAGGATCATACCGCACCCCTCTCCAACAGAGCGTTCTCATCGGCTGCTCTGAAGTCGACGAATCAATCGGCGGGTTCATGGTCTACACAACACAGACCAGACCTTGGTGCCCGACAGTCCGAGCCGGAAGACGCCCTACTGACAGTGTCAGTTTCTGGCAACCGACATAGCAATTTCGATAATGCCCCGGTAAACAGCGGTCTCAGTGCGATGATGTACGCAGCCATAACAGCAACACCACCGTCGTCACGGAAGCTGCAGGATCATACCGCACCCCTTTCCAACAGAGCGTCCTCATCGGCTGCTCTGAAATCGACGAATCAATCGGCGGGTTCATGGTCTACACAACACAGACCAGACCGTGGTGCCCGACAGTCTGAGCCGGAGGACGCCGTACTGACAATGCCTGTTTCTGTCAAACGACATAGCAATTTCGATCATGCACCGTTGAACAGTAGTCACAGCGCGACAACGCATGCACCGATAACGGCAATACCACCGTCGTCACGGAAGCTTCAGGATCATGTGGCGCACTACTCCAACAAAACATCCTCGTCGGCTGCTCTGAAATCTACGATTCATTCGGCAGGTTCAATGTCTACCAACCGCTCCGTTTCGAGTAACACCACTACCAAATCGATGGGTTCCTCGACGACCAGTTCGGATGCAAATGTGTTCAATTCTCATATAGAATCGGCAGGATTCACTTTTGACGCCTTTGGTCTCGACGCATCCACTTTGAATCAAGAAGTGTCACAGGCCATGAGCGAGATTGACACAAACAACGTCATTGGCTTTGCTGACGAGTTTTCCTCTTCCTTGTGGATGGGTGATTCCCCTTCTTCATCCCGGTCGTCTACACCCAACGTTAGTTTGGAAGAGGCAGATGGCTTCGTGGATGGCTTTCGGGTAACTCAGCCGAAGCAGAATATTCCAATCGACGTAAAGGACTTTCCTTCGACTACGGCACAATCGCCAATGAATTTTGATACTTCATCGAGTCGGCCATTCGATGGTCATTCCGGACACGTCAATCGATTCAAGGGACACGGAGAATTTGCTGTTACCAAGCGGCCACCATTGATGGATGAAGAGACACCACTATCCATGAAAGGCCATTCGGAGAGCAATGCTACACCTCAACCGCTCGGGAATATCACGTCAGCAACACCGTTCAGATCATTCGGCGCCTTTACGGTCGCTGCCTCTAACTCCAAGGCTCGCGTCAAGAAGGTAACATCGACTTCAAAAAGTGGTTATATACAACGGCATCCCCATGCGCATAAGACAGTCCATGCTTCACCAACACGGATGCTGCCTGCGACGCCGTCTCAAAGCAAGCCAGTTCCAACCTCGCCAAGACATATGCAACCACAAAACGAAGTTGAATTCGTCGACGATTTAGAATCCGAGGAATCTACACCAAAAGCTTCGTTGGTTGAGGCTTCGGAAATCGGAGCGCGGTTGGATATTGGCTCAGAGTCCGATAATGGAGTAAATTCGGATTATATTGGGAGGCCGTCGAACCTCTCGTTGTTGAAGATTCCTGCTGCGACGGCATCGAACAAGGACAAAAAAAAGCTCAACCCCGACACACTGATGCCAGAACCGAACGAGACGGTTGCGAATGAAGAAAAGAAAGACGAAGACACAGGAGCAAGTCTGGAAAAGACAGTAGGTTCTCTCAAGTCACACTGGGAAAATCGAGTGTCATCAGCTCAATTCACGCCGCCAGCTTGCGTGGAAGGTTCAAGACGACCAGTACTCATTCCGCGCGAGGAGATTTCAGGCCTGCAATCAAAGTTAGGCGACAGCATTTTGTCACCGGAGAGATTGGAACAGCACCAAAGTGTGATGTCAGAGGAGGCGCAATTGCCAATGGAAAGAATTACGACGAAAGCGGCCTTTTCAAGTATTCAGCAGGGTTTGCGGTCGTCGCCTGTACTAGATGCGCACGAAACGAAAATGACCAAGTCGGAAGGCGGTGCAGCCGTTCGTCATTCACATTTAAGTCAGGTTTTGAATAGTCTACAGAAAAGCGAAAAAGAAGATTCGCTCAGAGATACACAATCTGATACAGGCGCGCCGGTCACTTTTGCCGTGAGATTGCGTAAGACGGTTTTTGATGATCGCACATGCTCGTCAGATGATTCAGAGTCGAGACAAAGTGGGCAAAAGAAAGAGGAAAACGAGACTGAAACGTCGCCTAGCGCTAGTGATAAGTCGACTGAAGAAATTGTAAAACACACATACGGTGAACGATGTGAGCTGGATTTGCAAAAGCAACGCGAAGAGGAAGATAATTTACAAGGCAGCAAAAATGGAGAAGAGTTCTCTGACCCGTATGCTCGACCTCAAATAATAAATCGTGTTGCGTGCAACAAGCAAAAAAGAGTTGACGAGTCTGAAGAGCAGCAGTCGGGCCATCAGCTACATTCACATCAGTTGAGTACTACTTCGGATGAGTGTAAAATAGAACACTATACGATTGGAGTTGACTCATCGGAACAGTCCGAGGGCTCCAGGCAAGACGAAGTCCCGGAGTTAAAGTCAGCTTCAACTACCGGTATGCTACAAGAGAAGCTATCGCCGAGCCGTCGTCGTAATTCTGATCTCATTATTGAACCAGAGCACGATGACAAAAGCCATACCAGCGAACCGAAACCTCTTGTCCCTCCCAGTGCTGCCGTATCGCATTTGTTGATGTTGCAGCAACTACAGCAACGCCAAGAACCTTCAGATCATAACTCTGTCGCTTCCGGTCGAGGAAGTCTTTCGGTTATGACTACTGATACAGTAGTGTCAGAAGAGAGTCAACCGCGGTCGACAAAAGCACACACTCCGAAGGCAACTATGATGATGCTAAATGCATTCCTAGCCGGCCGCGAGTCAATTACCTCCTGTAGCGAAGATAAACAAGCCAAGCCGGACCTCATCGATTTCGAAGGCGAGGGTTCAGATTTCAAGTCGCCACCAAAAGGTGCTCAACCCGCTCCAAATTCAAATCTCCCGGCGCTAAAGGACGATCCTACGTACGAACGGTACTTTAAAATGTTGAAGGTCAGTATGCCTCTCGAAGTCGTAAAACATGCTATGATACGAGATGGTTTAGACCCTACTGTATTGGATGGTGATCACAATAAGCCCGCAGGCATTCTGCTCAAAGACGACCCAGCATATCAAAAGTACTTCAAAATGCTCAACATTGGGCTTCCAATGGAAGCTGTAAAACATGCGATGGAACGCGATGGTTTGGATTCGCACGTAATGGACTTGGATCACAACCTCCCGGTGGCGAATGGGAAAGCGATTGTTGAACAGGAGCCGCAAGAGAAAGACTCACATCGCCGAGCCCGGCTTCATTGGAAAACGTTGCGCAAGGTCACGTCAAATTCGCTTTGGGCTCAAATTGACCAGGACGATGAGCTCGAAAATATTGATATCGACGAAGAAGAATTCCAAGAGCTCTTTCAAGTAGAGAAATCGGAGACGGTCACGCCAGTTAAAGCCGCCGTTGTTACTGAAAAGAGTAGTGCATCGGTCAGAGTAATTGACGCAAAGCGGGCGAACAATGGTGGTATTATCCTTGCAAGACTTAAAATGTCCCATGATGACATGGCTGATGCTGTGGACCGTATCAACGAACACGCTTTGTCCGCAGAACAGATAGAAAAAATGATTGAGTTTCTTCCAACCAAGGACGAACGCAAAGCTCTTGAAGCGTATATGCTCGGGGGTGGTCAGGACGCGGCAGAAAAATTCGAAGGACTTTGTGAATGCGAAAAGTTCATGGTTTCTATGATGACGGTTAAGCATGCGAAACAGAAAGTCAGAGCGCTTCTTTTCCGTCTACAATTCGAGACGTGCATCCAGGATATCCAAAAGGATACAGTAGTGGTCGAAGCAGCGTGCGATGAACTTAGCAACTCTATCCGGCTCCGTCAACTACTCGGCATTGTTCTTACGTTTGGAAACAGATTAAACACAGCAGGCAATAGGAAGCGGAAAGCAGGGGCTTTTACTTTGGATTCGTTGCTGAAGCTCAATCAAGCCAAGGCATTTGACAAAAAGACAACGTTTTTACAGTACATAGTACTTATCGTTCGACGAAACAACGAGCTCCTTCTTCGTTTTAAGGACGATCTTCCATCAGTTCTGCAAGCAGATAAAGTATTTTGGGATCAATGCGTCTCTGATCTTGAAGAGGTGGAAAACCAACTCGAAAATGTCCGTCGCATTGCCCTCCACCAGGCGAGGCAAGCCAAAATTTATCGTCTGCCGCGGAAGAAAAGCCGCGGCGAAGAGAACGAAGAAGATCTGAGTGATGCTGATATCTCTTTGTCTTTGGAGGAAGAGGTTGAAGCGCTGAGAGCTACTCCGATTGGCCTATTTACTTTGTCGGCGATCAAGTACGTTTCCTCGCTGCGAGACAAGGTTGAAGAGACCAAGAGCAAGTTTGCTAGCCTCTTAGAGTATTTTGGCGAAGACGACAAGGAGATGCAGCCACACCAGCTTTTCAGCATCATCGTTTCCTTCAGCCGCGATTTCGAAAAAGCGAAGAATCAAGTTTTTACAGAGGAGAAGAGGAAGCAGCGGGAGGAGCGGAAACGACAAGCAAAAAGTAATGGCCTGGCGAATGATGGAAAGCCACTAAAGCCCTCGCCTACGCCATTGTCGGAGCCAAAGGCTTATAACGGCTCGAGTGCTTCACCGTCGTTGCGGAAAGCGCTTGATTCGGAATACGAATCTTCAACACCAAGTGAAAGGGTTTTAGTTGAGACTCCTCTGGCTCGTCGAAACGATCATCTTCACTCTGAGAAGGAAAGTGCCTCAGAATTCGACGTCAGCATTGATAACAGGGGTGATTGTACAGATGCTGCTACGTCGAATCTTTCCATCCAAAGTCAATCATCGGGTGCAGCGCATCTTACCAATACCCAGGTCCCTTCAAAAGTCGAAAATATGCAAAGTTTTTTGGCGGTAGAGACGAGACGAGCACTTGTATGTCTTTCGACACCAATCCTCACGCAAAAGCCAATGAGGACGACAACGACAAACATAACGGCTTGGTAAGCACTGCAGCCAAGTCTCACGATTCCAGCGAGCAGAACCAACCGATTGCAGCTACACCCAGCATGAGGGCTGCCTTGAGAACCAAAGCCCGTCTGCGTCGGCAACGCTTTACGACCGCTTCCGTACAGTCATCTACTATTTCGATAGATTCGGGCGCAGAGGATGACTCCCAAATGACCCCCAACAGCGGCGAGCCTACAACAGCCGACATGGTTTGTGTTCAAGCTCCCACGTCTAATCAATCGGACATTCGCAATCGTAGCAGCTTGGAGCAGCACATCTCTCAGCAAGCGGAAACTCATGAAATTTTTTCTATGGATGAGGCTTTAGAACTTGACTAGGTAATGCACTTGTTAAATAGCTTTGTACAATGCAGCTGTAGGCATCGAGATTGAGCTAGCTTCCAGCTAATTTTTTTCTTCACGCCTATTCACGAAAGACACGCAGACGAAGCAAATGATTTATAGGAGTATACTGCGTGGCATAAAGCGTATTAATAATGCAGCAAGCAATTTACTTCTCTCGCCGCTCACCCTTACTCTTGCTAATTGTGTGGTGCGCACGCTATAAGCTGATAAACGCTACGCCACTCCATTTTAAACACAATTGATGCGGCTCAGGACAACATAACAGGAGGTCCCCGAGTCGGTACGGAGACTGGTGGCCCCACCGGCGGCACGTCAGGCATCGGCACTGGTGTCGGCCATGCAGGCTCCGGAGGCAATCCTGGTGTATCCGGAATAGGCTGTACCGGACCCGGCGCTGGGCCAGGAGGATCCGGAACGGTAGGATCGGGAGTCGGGACGGGAACAGGGTCCGACATGTAAAGTTGAAAAAGGTAAGAGGAGTCCTTATTTTCGTAGTGACGAAAGAACTATATAGTCACAAGAACATGGAAATGTAGCGGGACGGTGTGAGCTTTGATGTTCCCTTGGGGAAGACAGGTCCTTCACTGTGGTGCTTACTGTTCTTTCTGTACGAGACACGCCACCAAAGTTTGGCACAAATGCAGCTAGCTTTTGGCAGTAAAACAGCAAGATTGCCACAAAAGCAGTACTCTTACAGTTAAAGGTAACACAAGGCATGATTGCCAAAATCTTCGAACAATATGAAAGCTAAAATATAAGGACGTTGGCCGAAAGGCTACGTATTCCGTTCTCTTCGTTTACAGTCAACTAGCGAATTCGAAACATGACGAGAAAGTTCTCTTAAAGGCTACGAAATCGAACACCATCGAAACTTCGATCACTACTACAGTTAGAGCAGCTTCAGGACTCATGTCAACGGCTGCGTCTGGCGAACGGCAAAGTTTCATTTCTCTCAAGCTTTTAACCTCTATAATTGCTCACTGTAGAAAGAGCCTACCATTGTTGCGCTAGAGCACAAGCGTATATCATAGAGGCCCTCGCTAGCACCTTCATTCTAGACGAATTACCGGTACTTACTCTTGGGTGAATCGCGTAAAGCCTTTCCTGTTGGTTTTGTTGTTTTGAAATGGATTTTGGCACTTGGACATCTAGGTGACTTTTTCTATCCCATAAACCTTAGTTGCCACGTCGCCAGCCTTGATTGCGACTTTCTAAGTTACGGTAAACCACAGACAAATGAAAAAATCCAGATTCTCTGTCAAACTTCTCGCTTATCTGTTTGAGAGTGCAAATGGGTAGGTAGGTAGCCCAACATATTACTCCCTTCGAAAAACAAACCGTGTGTCTATATTCAATCTATGCGATCTCGGGGCTTCCGATGAAAAGCTGTGTGTCCAAGGCAGTTTTCTTGTTTGTTTCACTCCGACGACAGCGCGCGGGTGCCTGGACTTCGCCACTTTCGGTGCGCCGACCATGCCCACGAGGCCACGGATCCTATCCTACGCAGTGTCTGTCACACGCCAGTCTACTGTCGGTAGCGGAATGTCTAGAATTGTACCATAATTCCACACGTAGCGGGGAACGTAGCATCCGCTTTGTCGACGGTTCTTGGTATCACAAGGGAAATCGAAATGGCTTGTTCGAATTCCTGAACGGACCCCGTCTACCCGACAGTGTTTACATGGACATGGACGACATTAGTTGCCAGACCGACCTTTTTCCAACTCTCAATCCCTCCGATCTGTACCTGATGCAGCCACCGCGAGCCTTGTTGAGTGCGTGGATGGACTTTTACAAAATTCGTCGTACAGATCAAGTGATTGTGTACGGACGTTCCGGCAGTGTCTTTTTGCCTCGCACTTGGTTTACCTTGCACGCTGTGTTAAGTCACGCCAGGGTAAGTATAATGCAAGGCAGTTTAGAAGACTGGATGCGCGCGGGTGGTCCACTAGATGAAGGAGTATTGGAACAGTCCAGCAGCGTAGTTAGGGCGGCTGATCTCGACTGGGAACAACCGACCAGGTACGACAGCAACAGCCAGTCACCGAGCGAACAGGCCGTGGTCAGCATCGTGGACGCGAACTACATGCTTTATGTAATAGGGGACAACAAGTGCAGTACGAAGATCTTGGACGCGCGGGGTTCCAGTTTTGCAGCGGGTCACATGCCCGGTGCGGTCCACATTCCGTACAGTAGTTTGTTGGTAGATCCGACCAGCGGGAGTCAATTCAAACCGGGTGAAGAAATGCGGAAGATATTTCTTGCGCAAGGTGTGGATCCCACAGCGAATACTCCTCTTGTGTGTTCGTGTGGTAGCGGCGTTTCGGCGTGTAGTCTCTATTTGGCGCTACACGTTTGTGGACGTTCTCCGGAGCAAAGCACCAAGGTGTACGACGGCAGCTGGAATGAGTGGAAAACGCTGCCTTACACACCGAAAGAACAAGTGCCGAAAAAGTGAGTTCGCGAGAAAGAAGATTGCGAATAGGCGAAGGTGATAGTATGCGCAATACCGGTAGATTAATACCAATAGGAACGTTTGTATGTTGGTTGTTGGATTGTTGCAGACACAGGGCGACCTTGCATTTCCAATGGGTCCGTCATCGCAACAACATCAATAATTCGCATCGCTTCAATAACCTCTTGATAATGGAGAGAGTAGATAGATCGACAAGTGAAGTCTTTCAACAGGGAGGTAGAACTATTTCCAGTAGTAACTGTAAGGAGGTTGCCATTCGGGAAGCAATGCGTTCGTCGGATTTTGGAACTATTTCTGGCTTCGTCCCATGTGACACATTTCGTTTGTCCACAAAGACGACGACACATACGGACTCACTGTCAGTTGACTGTTAGTTCCACGTCGACCCAACCGTACTGGCAAATACCACTCGAACATTCGATAGACGTAAGATTCCGTGTCCAGAGACAGGAAATCGACGTACATGGAATCTAAGGTACTTGTCCAGTTCATTTTGCGATCGTGCCGACCAACGTCACTTTCGTACATTTCCAGGGTAGGCACCACCCACCCACCCGACGACGCTCTCGGTTTTGCTTGCTCTTGCTGTGTGCACCCATCAGCCATCCGAATTTGTGCCGTTCCAGTATCCCCCAAAGAACAAAACACTTTCTGGCGAATACACTCGTAATTTACTGTCAAAGGAAGTACATTCACTGTTGACTGTGAACACCTTACCCACTTTACAACACTTCCATCTCACGTGAGATATTTCGACGTGAATATTCTCTTTAGCGAATCGTCACTAGCAACAAATCCAAGTGTGCTTTGCTCCGTGAATTCACGATTCCGTCTCGTTGATCCGTACCCGATTGATTCATCCCTCGTTTGCTCGAACTAGTGATCAACATGAAGCAATCGACTGCCATTCTTCCACACTGTTCCGTTGTCCTGGTCCTCCTTCTTAGCACTGTGAATATATTCGGTACCGTTGTCGTTGCTTGGAACTCGGCGATGGTTGCCTATAGGTATAACGCCAATCAGTGTCATCATCAGTTGAGTGGCTTGCCGTCGTTGACGCGTTTGCCGTTAACGCCATTACGCGCGGCGAGCGCCAACTGCGCGGCACCGACAATGGGAGCAGTCGGATCGCAAACAGCTCTACGGATGCTGCGTTCCTCCAACGATGACGACGGCAGTGACAACGACGACTTTGCGGAAAATGAGGGGGAATCTCCGCTTTCTCCGGTACCACAGAATCGTCACAACACTCGGCATCTGCCAGAAGAGAGTGAAATACTTGGCGACGAAGAGGACGCTTCACCGTCTTCACAGACGCTGGAATCTCTCCAGCGAAACATCACGGCTACCGTCGACCAAAAGATTCGGGTCGCACAAGCACAAGCCGAAATCGATAGGATTCTAAAGGGCCCCGATGCCCCTTTTGACACGGAAACTGAACTGAAAAAGGTCAAGAGTATCGCTCCGCCTGTAGCGGAAAGTCTATTGGCACAAGAATTAGACGAAAAGGCATCGCAAATGGAGCAAGACTTGTATCAAGCCGTCAAACAGCAAGACTACGGTAAAGCGGCTACGCTCAAACAAGAAATATCACAGGCTCACATTGACGATTGTGGTGCCGTCTTGCAGGTAAATGCAGCCTTCTACCGCGCCTTTTCGGAAAAAAACTTGGGCGCCATGGAAGCTCTCTGGTTACACGATGGCACCTCCACGTGCATTCATCCCTCACACAAACCCTTGGTCGGATCCAAGGCCGTCCTGCACAGCTGGAAACGAATGTTCCGGTCCTCCGACGGCAGCTTTCAACGTAACTGGATGGAACCGCACGACATTCGTTTGACCGTCAAGGGAGCTTCGACCGCAATTGTTACCTGTGATGAACACGTGTACGCACGCCGTTTCGTACGCGGACAGAAACGACAAACAGAACTTATCAACAAACTCACCGCGACCAACATCTTTCGAAAGGTCAATGGGAGATGGATGTTGACCTATCATCATGCATCCTGGCATGCCGATTCTGAAGCCGCCAAGAATGCCTTGCGAGGGGGTGGCGCTGGCGGAGCGACTTTGCGCAGTGGGAATTCAAAAGCACGCAAGTCTGCGCGATCGTCACGCAGCAACCAAGAGGACGACAACGATGATGACGCCAGTATTGGTATGGATGGAATTTTGGGGATGAATGATTTTGGCCCCTTGCTCGGGTCCTCACACGACAAGAAAGGGGAGGGTGATAAGAAGCCCGTCAAGCGTATCGTCATGGGAAGCTTATCAGACATTTTCAACGGAAACTTAGGGGATATTCTCGGGAACGACGAGAGTAACGACGGTAATGGTGACGATGCCAACAATGAGAGTGGAGCAATCATTCGATTCAGTCGCATCGACGAGGACGATGATGATGAAGACGATGATGACGACGATGATGAGGAGGAGGATGAGGAAGGCAGCGAAACCGTTTCCATTATTAAAAAATGGGGAGATTCGACCGAAACGGAAGGGTCAGGGTCGTCCAACAAAGGCAGCAACGGCGAAGGGTCAGAGCCTAAGGACGCGCTACGGCAAAATTGCATCACGGCACTCCGTAAATTGTGTGATCAGGGATCCATCTCGCCAAAACAGAAGCGTGTTCTCCTAACGGACATCATTACGTGCTCGGCTAAGGGAGAATTTAGCATGGTAGAAGTTGCTTACGAATTACTGTGTGGTGAAGGTGAGGATAAGGAAGTAGCCGAGGAAGAGTTTGCCGACCAGTGTCGAGTATTTGCGCACTCGTTACCGGAAAGTCCAGTTCAACAATCATGAAACGTGATGCGTTTCAAGCCAACTTTCGGCTATCAATCGCCACTCGGCAACCTTGTACACTTGATTGCTTTTAAGCTTTGGCAAAGACGTTGCCGCTTTTTTTGGTTTTTGAGAAGTGAAAACCGGCAAAAGCATGGATAGTACTAATTGCAATTTTTCTTCCGTGATTTATGTTCTACATTATTCGACATTTGTGATCCATCGAGCCGTTTGACGATGAGCGTGTGTTGCTGCTATGGCTACTTGAATCGGTTTCCAATAGGGCCACAGGGTCGTGCCCAGACTCGTGCAGGTACTCGTCAAACGAAAGGCTATGCTTGGAACTCTGGTATCGCGTGCATTTGATTTGGCTAAGGAGATCCTTCGTTACCTCCCCCCGAAAACCGGATTTTCGAATCAATGAAGTCACGCTGGTTGCTTGATCCCAGCCTTGCTCTTCGGCAACGTCAGGTAGATCTGTACAATTACAACGAAAGGCAAAGGTTTGTTCAGTTCAATAGAACAGCAATTTATATATTCAGTCGTATTGCACTCCGTAACTTACAAGTTGCAGAATATTCCCTGTTTCGAAGCTCGTCAGTCCAGCTAATAATGATACCATGCACCCCGACCGTCCAATCGAGACACGTTTCGCACTCTTCATAGCAAACGAGTAGCGATACAGAAACGCACAAGTCCGGAATTTCATCCAAGGTTACAGCGTTGAAGCGCCTGTCTCGCAAAGCGCTAAAGAGTGCGTACTCTGCCACGGACTGGACCAAGGGCTTGGGCGTAAGTGAACCGATGCAGCCTCGTAATTCGTACGTA
Organism: Phaeodactylum tricornutum CCAP 1055/1; assembly: GCF_000150955.2. Classification (NCBI taxonomy): domain Eukaryota; phylum Bacillariophyta; class Bacillariophyceae; order Surirellales; family Neidiaceae; genus Phaeodactylum; species Phaeodactylum tricornutum. The sequence goes on from NC_011677.1 coordinate 70,910, forward strand.
TCGGTCTCGTCCCCACCAGCGTATCGGTTCCGTCGGGCTCTTCTCTTTTGCCACGTGACAAAAATAGGACACTCTACTCGGTCATCCGATAGAGCTCCAACAAAGGCTGGGGTTGATGTAGGCGGACTGTTCCAACCGCGAAGCTTGCATGCCTTGAGCTCTTGAAGAAGTACATCGAAACAGTACAAACACATGGAGGCTGTCGCTTGCGGCTCATGAGCACCGTTTACTTCTGATGACGCACCTTCGCCGCGAGGGTCGTAAGGACTGCGAGAAAGTATAAATTATTCGTAGGGCACGTGACTAAGTCAGTTTGCAGTTTGCAAATGTGCCTCCCTTTTATCAATGTGGAATCTACGATGGAGTATTCTGAGATCTGCTCCGCAGCACTCACCTCATGATGCTCTTGGTAAGATTGTTTGTTGATTTCTTCCTTCCTCCTTTGGTGTTTTGTTAGTGTTCTGCTCCCTTCTTGTATTCTCGCGTGTTTTCTCTGCCCGCATTCGATGTCAACATTCTATGTGGAAACACCAAATGAAATCGGAATCGGAAGAATGAGAGTTTTTTGGTTCGTACTCCGACACCCCTATCGAAGAACAGAAGAACCATCATTTCCGGGTCCATCTCATTGTCGAAACCATCGGTCAAAATTTTCGTGACGAAGGAGAACGGAGGTGACGAACTGACAGTGAGACTGTAAACACGATTTTACGGATAATTGTCAAATATAGATTACATTAAGACTGGAACGCAGCTACGGTCAAACAGTCGGTAGCTTGCCAAGTTGTAGAGGCATTCCTATACATGTTAGCGAGGGAGAAACAGCATCGACACAACAAAGCCACAACTGCTTGCATGATGTAGACATGCAGAAAGATTGCTCTATAGCACTATATTACAGTCACTCGATATTTAAAAGCAGGATCAGACAAGTGCCCAACGTAAGATAGCTGCAGATGTTTCCCAAAAATGCCGCATTGCTCTTGAGAGCTGCGCAGTTGTATAATAAAAAAAGTTTTGGAGAAGCTTCGCATTCGACTACCTACTTGGTTCATCTCTCAGCTGCAAATACTACGTCCCGTAGTACCTTTCAACGACCAATTTGACTTCTTCATCAGCTTCGGCGTTTGCCAGTGCGTCTCTGACTGTACATTTCCGGGTGTGCCTAAGGTGATCTTCTACCTGGGATCGGGCGGTCGACAACGATCACACCACTTTGATTGTCGGTTGAGGAAACATCAGGTCCGATTGAAAAAGAGTCTTCATTCGCATTTCTTATTGCTGGACGTGCAAGCTCAACATCGCTCCCTCGTGTATCTGTATTTCCTGTGTCTGAGTAGTTTTGTGATGGACTCCCTGTCAAATTATAGAATATCCGTAGGCCTCTTTCCAGCGTCCAACTTTGCTCTTCCTCACGAGAGAGAGGCGCAGGTAGGGGTGGTGGTAAAGGAGATTGAGATTGACCGTTCAGGTCACCATCCTCCATGAAAAACAAGTAATAGTGTCGGCAACAGGGACACTCTTCATGTGTCAGTAGCCATTCGCTTATGCATTCTCGGTGAAATATGTGTTTGCAGTTTTTATTGTGTGACCAACCGATCACATCACCATCCTGGTAATCGCTCAAACAGATGGCACAGCATTCATGTCCGTTATCGTTGTCGCTCTGCCATGGTTGAAGTTCTGCGCTTCCCTCTGATCCGACCACATTTAATGATGGTTCAGCTCCGTCGTTTGTGCTCCTATGAAAGGACTCTTCTAACTTTCGTATATTCGTTCCGAGCTCGACATTCTGCAGTAAGCGACCATACAGTGAAAACGTGGTTTGGCTCATGCGCAACAGCGAAATTCTAGGCTGGCCGTACATACCTTGGTCATTAAGACATTCTCGATGTACTCTTTGCGATCGGCCAGCGCAGCTCCTTCGACACCTTCATTTTCTCTGCTTTGCTCCATGAGACGCCGCAGTGATTCGATAATCTGCTCCGCCATGACTCCGCCCATACGCTGTACATTACTATTTGGGACGTTACGGGTTGTCTGGGTGGCGCCTTGTCCTTGAAATTGGTTTCTGTGCAAAGCAGACCGACGGCATTTCCTGATACACGCCGGCAACCTAAAAAAACACGAATCAACATTAGCAACGCAAAAGTTTAATTCCCACACTCCTCCCTATTCACTGCGGAGACCCTGAATCGATCGATCGTTTTATACGAATTATACGTAATGAGTCTCACCAAATGGCGCAGGATATTATGATAAACACGATGAGAATCACAGCAGTTCCGTTAAAACGAGATTGCCGATCGTCGTTGTCGCTTGTTCGAAGCCGGTGCGTCAACAAAACGCTCGTCTGATCCTCTCCCATCTTCCAGCTTCTTTCGATCGTTTCTACCGATTATGGCCGGAGGAGAGCTGCGGTTCTGTCGTCCGCCTCTGTTTGGACTTGGACGATGTGACTGTGAGTGACAACAGTCAGTCAGTACCCACCATTTTTATTCACATGTCAATTCACGACGAGTCGTTTCGCGGAATTTTTTCATTACCGTTGCTCTAGTAGAGACTTCCGTTGTCTCGTGAATTTTATTGGGCGAAAGGTCCACATGGATGTCGAGCCAAATGTCGGAGTTAGCCGACATATAGGTATACAGCTTCACTGTAGATCAGCTAATTACCCTAGTAAGAACGAAAGAACTGACTGTGACAGTGCGCAAAGTCGTACAAATACCTATGCCAGTTATTGTTGCGATCATAACAATAGCACAAAAGGTCGTGGTCATTGCCCTCCACAATACTCCATGCTAATGAAAAAATACCTACTGTTTTTTTCAGATACATAACGGTAGTCGCGATCTAGAAAATATTACGTTCTCTTATCCACGTCTTCTCGCCCATGAGTCCATTGAGTGGCACAATTACTTGATTGCGCAGGACGTCTCACCCGAGCTACCACAGCTGTAAATGAATAAATCTATGGCATTTCGTCACTTCGCAGTTGAGTAACGGCTAAATCATCAAGAAAATCTTCGTAGGTTCTAACTTACGACAGTCATTGACAGTGAAGCCAAAAACATTGTGCATCCCCATATGCTGAGGATGAAAATGACCAGAGCGGGTAAAGCAAGCCTTCTCTCTACGCGTTTATTCTCCTCAAAAATGCGAAAGCTCTGCAAATCGGAGCAGAGTAGCCTAAGATAGCACCAGAAAATCGATACGTGCTCCATTCTTTTCTCCCTCCAACGCAAACACATTGCAAGTACAAGAAAAGTAACAAAGCATGAGCCGTCGATTCGTCAATAGATGGATCAAGAGACATACGCGATGCTGCGTCCACCATATAGAACGTCTAGTGGAGGTCCAAATCAAGTTTGTGTTCTCCATAAGAGCTCGCATAATTGTTTGTAGGGAAAAAAGCATGCATGATTTTATCGAGAGCTGTATCGCGTGTCTAGCAAAGGCCACGCAGATTTTAAGCAATGTCGTGCGCGTTAGGCCATGTTCGGTCGCACCACCAGATTGACTGGTATTTTGACAGGTTTTGCACGAGTTTTGATTCTTAGCAAAGTCTGTTTGGTAGCAATGTACAAAAAACCGTCTTCGCCAAGGGTGAGGGAGGTCGGGGTGTCTGGAATGGCGAAGGACGCCAAAACCGATTGGTTGGCAACGTCTACCACCAGAACATTAGTTCCGATTGCCCAAAAGATATATCCTGATTGACTGACAGCAATGTGGCCTGGTTCCTGATTGGCCCATACCACGTGTTGGGTCAAATCCAAAGCAATTTCAGGCTCTGTCCGAACCCCCGCGATGCGTGGTTGGTCCTTCGCCTCTCGCTTTTCGTGGTTATCCGTGAGATCATCCGTATCGTGATCATCGTCTTGAGGGGTTAATTGAAACTTGAGCAAGGTCACCCTGTCGTTGTGGTGTGCGGGTACGTAAGCGAAGGTCCAATCGGGAGCAATCGCCACGTTTCCCAAACGACCGGCGGTTGCGTACTTGATCCGAGGTGGTGCCAGGCCATCCGAGGCTGCCACGGCAGACCAGGAGTGGGCCTCGCGACTCTGCGGCAACGATTCCAGCGGTTTGACGTGTACGGCATGATTTAGCTGGATGAGAACCGATGTTTGACACGCGGCGACGTAATCCGTGACCAACAAGTCTCCAAAGGGGGTAAACACTAGAGAAGTTGGATGTTCGATACGTCGGTTCGCAAGGGAACGAATGGTAGTCTGGTGGTGGTTGGTATTGTTGTCGAGTTTGTTATCGTCGAGCTCACAAACGTCAGGAACTTGAATAATCAAGGGTGTTCGTGCACCGGTGTGTGGTTCTAGTCGAACCACACGGCCTTCTCCCCATTCGGCAACGACCAATGATCCTTCCGCCGCGTGTTCTTTCGAGCGAAAATCTATGGCCATGCCTCCACTACCGACGGGTTCCCCCACGGCCACTGCCGCCGTACTGTTGGAACACGGGCGATATTGGCCGGACCGACAACCTGCGTGATCCAAATGCAACGTTTTTCCAATCGCAATGGGACCGCCTCCGACTTCCCAGCGCCAAATTCTACCGTTATTGGCGGCGTCACTGAGCAACAAGTAGCCACGTCCGAGTTCCGAATCGTGACGCCATATGGTCGCAACGACCTGTTGCAACCCGGAATCTTGTACCGTCTGCAGTCCGTACTGCAATGCCACCGTGTCGGTGTGGGGTGCACACGAGGTCGACTCCTTGGAGACAAACAAAACGTCTCGTGCGAGAACGCGACAGGCGTGAGTCGCGTCGGACGCGTGGAGACGCAGAATCTTGCCGGTGATAGACTCGTCGGGTCGAAAGGTCGAGGATGTACGAACCCCACTGCTTCTGCCCCCGAGTTGAAGAATACGCGTTGCGAGAAAGTAGGACAAGGCCGGCAGAAAGACGATACACCACGCCGACGCCAGAGGCAGCCCGATGCGCCCTTTGGGGCTAAGTGTACTCGCCGTCATAAATGCTCGAAGCGAAAGGTTGAGTGAAATTTCCAATCAGTGTCGTGTGTATCAAGGCAGTCGGGGAGAGACGGTGAACGGGGTGGGGTAACAGTGGACGAGGAGCGAGAAGAGACCGAAAAGATCGTCTTGTGTAATACCTACGTTTTGCTTTGGAGAGTCGCGCAGATGATGACGGTATCACAAGTCACGGTCGGTACTGTCCATTTGTTTCTTGGTTCCAGGTATTTTTGTCCATGTCTCTACGGACAAGCCAAATGTCACTTCCCTATTCGGTGTATAAGAAGTATCCTGGTTTGTCAAATTACAATTATTGTCATGAAGCAAGCTTGTTTTTCTTTTATGTTCGATAGAGGACTGTTTATTCTACCAAGCTTACAGCTAGGGTAGTAGGTCAAGATATTCGCGGTTACCGCTATCATCGTTGCGGACGACTACGCCAAAACCAATCGATCGAACTTCCGACGGGAAGCCCCAAGTAACACAAGAAGATCCATTTCCCAAGCAAACCCCCTGGAACCGAACCAACGCAACGATCAAACGCATTGATGAAAGTGCCAATGCCAGTGCTAGAAGTGCGTTAAAAAGATCGACATCGAAACTGGGTTTAGAGCAATCGGTACGGATTCTTCCTAGGATCTGCAGCAGGGATAGATCACACACGCAGCCGATCACACTTTACCCTTGTTGGTCGACATGGCCAAGCACAACGCACCACATTCAACCAATGGTCTCCGTGTCGTCCTTCCCGGTGACAATGTCACCGAACACGTCCTACCAAAGCACTCGAGCGAAAGTAGCGACACGGAGCTCACTCCGAACGCGGCCTCCCTCCCGAAACTCGGAACCGGGTTGCGCTACGAAGAGTCGACGCGGCAAGTCTTCGCTACGGCTGCGGGACGACTCCACAATTTTCACCGCGTCTACTACGTATTACAGGACCTCCAACGCTACCGTCCGGCACTCGAAGACCGCGTCGTCGGGATTGTGGAAGATCGTGTTGGCAGCGACGGTGCCGGAGGTGACATCTACCGAGTCAACCTCGGGGCCGCACATCCGGCACTGCTCAGTAGTCTCAGCTTTGAAGGCGCCAGCAAACGCAACAAGCCACACCTGCAACCGGGACAGCTGCTGTACGCGCGGGTCGCGGCACTGCACACTTCGGGAGCCTTGGATCCGGAATTGTCCTGCGTACTGGGACCCCATGATCAAGGCGTCCCTAGAAGGGACTGGATGACCAACGAAGGATGCTACGGAGAACTTAAAGGCGGCAAAACGTGTCGCGTGTCGACCGGTCTTGCACGGGAATTACTACAGCCAGACAATGTTGTCTTGGCCGAGCTTTCCAAAGCCAAATTGTCCTTTGAAGTTGCTGTAGGGGTCAACGGATTCTTGTGGATCCACAGCCATTCGCCAGAATACACCATTCTCATACAGAACGCGATACAAAATTCTGCCGTATTGACGGAAGAACAAGTCCGGGGGATGGTACGATCACTCGTCTATACCGTTAACAAGCAATTGCAACAAGAACGGGATGCATCCAATGACAGCGATTGACAGGAGCAATGCAATGAAACCCGTCCGGCACTATCGTCACGTGCCACCTACGGCGTATACCTAGGTAGAGGTAATCTACTTGAACGTTTTATAGTAAAAATTATGTGCTTATACGGGTGTATGGAAATGGCCAACGTACGTATACGCCGGCAACAGAAAACGGCAACTATATTGAGAAGATCCAGAGGCCTCGTTACTATTAAACTTTCGATGAAACGTGGTGAGAGGCGGAGCAAAACCCAGGAACATGCACGAGCTAGTGCAAACTCACTCGTGCTCTCGGCACTTTCTAGATTGCCATCAGCAGCATGCTCGAAAGGACCGCTACAATGGTACACGTTGCCGAAGCCACCGCTCGGATCGACGCTGATTGGGAGTAACTAATACCGGCTTCGGGGTCCCAGAAAATGTCGGCGGCTGATCGAGCCGCGTCGCCAATGAATGAGAACGCAATCTCGTTGGAAGTTGGATCAGAGGACGAAGTCGCTACGACTTGAATCTCCTGACTGTCGAGGGTGACGGTTGTGTTGGTGTCAGTGGCGTTACTGGTTGCGTTCAACACCTCTGCTGTTTCGGCCCAGGTGTATTCACCGAAAGGAACAAAGCCAACCGTGCTAGTGGCGTCCTGAAAACTAATGAACACATCGGTCGCCGTCCGGGAAGATTCGGAATCCGGCGTGTCCGGATCGTCGTCGACCTCAATCTCAACTTCACGCTGGGACTCAATGTCGCTAATCAAGGCCACATATGTATTGTCCTGACTCCAAGGAAAGTTGATGAGCTCGAAATCAATCTTCATTTTGTTGGCGGAGATCTCAGCTCCATCGGCCGCCCGGCTAATGTGAAAGCTAAAGATGGCAAGACCGTTGGTCGAAGATACGGAAAAAGTGGACACAACGCCGTCCTCGCTCTCAACAACGTTACTGAAATCGCTCCAGCTATCCAAGGCGATAGTTTGGACAATGGTGTCACTGCCCCATTCGTAGGCTTCCGTATTGGCGCCATTGGCCTTTTCGTACTCAATAAGGCGGTCGAACGTGACCTCGTACTCGGTTTCCGTCTCTGTTTCTGTATCGCCTTGTTCGATTTCCTGTTCGTATTTCACCTTGACGCGTAGTGCTTGAGCATTGGTGCGTTTGACGGAAAAGTCAATCTTGTCCTCAATTTCAGTGTCTGCGTTTTCTGTTTTGGCTTTGCACTGGAATTCAATCTCGTCTTCTTCCTCGTCTAACGAGGGTTCGATACGAATGCAGGTGAATCGACGGAACGGTGTGAGTGAAGAGACACAAACCCGTTGCTACTGGATTCCGGGATCAGCCGCTGACGGGACGTGTCAACACGAAAGCAACGAGCGACGTACCGATCGAGCATTCCCGTTCTTTGGGTTCTTTCTTATCCAGACGACGTCGTTGCGGTTCCGCCTTGCGGACACCTTTTGCTCCATTTGGCTTCCATGCAGATACATGGATAGCAATGGCACTGCTGGTCAAAGTAAGTAGGATGAGACGACTTATTGACAGAATGATGAATGGTGGCGATTTTATCGAGAAATTACGGTGGGACTCGGATGATTGCGTAGCGGAATGCCGATTATTGACTGAAATTGTGAGCTAATGTATCGGAGAGCTTCGGTAAGACTTCTTTACATAAGTAGACCGGTGGGCAGTTGGAGTGTCACATATAGAGACGACCTTGCGCTGCCTCCTCGGGGCATTGGCATATTTGCGTCTACATCCTGCGTTCGTAAGACTGCAATCGCACGTGGCCATATAACAACTACAAAGTGAACAAATTTGTACGATTCGATATTGGCCGTACATACTACTTTTCACAAGCCAGCAAAATTTGATTTCCAACGTCACGCTGCTCCAAAACTACAAGTAGTCGGCGCTTGTTCTTCCTGTCATTTTCATTGAGAAAAAACGACGTCATATACGGGAATGGCTTGTTCGAGTCTTGCCTTGTAAAAGACAAGGGCTGGGGCTTTGGGTGAAAGACAAACCAGAAAGGCGACTCTTGCATTGTGCAGCGACACAAAGACCCAACAGTGTCTCCGGGAAGCAGACCCCTTATTCATTGAGTCAAGCACGAACTTTCTCGTGCCCTCGATTCAAGCCGCATTCGTCGTCAACAAGAGATTGGCCGCGCCTTCTATACCGATCGATCCTGACCCAATTATATGGAAACTTCCGTTGCAACCACGACGTTGACGACCTCCAGCAACGCCAGCATCAACGAAATGTCTTCGGAAGCGACTCATTCACGCAAGTCTCGTTTAACCGTTCCTTCCGGCGCGGATGCTTTGATCTCGCCATCGGCGTCTTCCTCAGTACCGCCACCGCGTAGTTCCAACGCTGCAGCATTCAATAACGGTGGTTCCAGCGGGGGAGGTGCTACCACGAATCCGGCGCAGTATCTTTCCCGTTTGACCGATGTGCAGCAAATGGACATTCAGTCCGCCTTGGATCAAATGAAATCTCTCCTCTCCACGCGTCCGCAACTCGTTTACAAGACTGCCTACTATCGAAAGCAAACCAAGAACCATTGGGCCCGGGATGACCCCGCCTTTGTGGCCTTGCAGGCTGTCTTTCTATTGATTGCCTGTATCGCCTATGCCGTTTCCTTCCGCATCTCGGTGACCGACACGATTTCCTTTTTGCTATACAACGCTCTATGGAATTGGCTGGGTATGGGGTTTATTCTGGCATCACTTTGTAGGGAAATTGCCAATCGACACTTGACACTTCATCAATCCAACAGTCACGTCCGACAACAAGTGGAATTGCTTTATGCGTTTGATATCCACTGCAACGCGTTCTTCCCGGTTTTTGTGGTGCTTTGTAAGTAAATAAGGAGCTTGCTTTTCCTTTCATAGTGTTTGTTGGATTGTTGCTCATTCTCACTGTTGTTGAATTTGGTGCACCACTCGCTGCTAGACGGAATACAGTTCTTTTTATTACCGTTCGTTCTAGCCGAAGGACTCTTTGCGCTGCTTCTCGCAAACACGTTATACGCAGCCGCTTTGAGTTGGTACTGGTACATTACCCATTTGGGTTACCGTACCCTACCGTTTCTGTCAAACACCGAGGTTTTTCTTTTCCCCATTGCCGCCATTGTGTTGTTATACACCGTTATGATTGTCGGACACTTTTTCGGCTTTGGCTGGAACGCCGCGCGGGTCATGACTCGATTCTATTTCATGTAAAAGCACATCTTCATTTACAATTTACAATTATATTTTGTGTGCTTGCACATCCTCGACGAAAGCTATCGCAGTGCTTGTAGAGCTTTCGTTCTCTTGCGTGAGTACGGCATTCCATTATGCTTCATGAATTCGGGCTAAAGTAAACCAAATGGTGAACGCAACATAAAAAGCACAGAAACCCGGAAAGCTGGTTGTTTTCTGGTGAACGACCTCGCTTTCACCGCTACTAGTATTCTTTTCTACAGTGAAGGTTTTCCGGGTACCCACGAAGATCGCATCCAATGTCGACTGTTATAAGGTTGATTCGTCAACACGTAGGCGATCCTTCGATGATAGATTGGAGTCGACATGGACCATGTTGTGAGATTTAATTTGAGGTGACGAAGTTTCCACTTGGGAAAGCATATCATAACGTGTTTAGAGATACATGGAGGACTGACTCTAGTTAGGTTCTGATTGCGCAAAAATTGTTCCACCGTCCAAAATACCGTTTCTGGCGCGTAATGCGATGTCTGGAAAACCATTCAACGCGGTTGTTGGGTCGAGTATCGCATTGCTGCTGGTGACGGGGCTTTGGTTGGTTTATTCTAGGACCCGTGGTACATCGAGGAGCAACGGCGTCGTACCTGATAAAGATAGGGCTTGGCGGAATGGGTTCAAAAGCCACTGTGATTTAAAGTTTCCTTGGGAGCCTGCAGAAACACTGGATGGAGCAGTTGTGAAAAGCACCTTGTCGACGACACAGGATGCAATTAGTACCCAAGAGTACCATGAGCCTATTTTAAAAAAAGAGTTGTCCAATCAGAAAGAACTGGAGTTCTTGGCCAACATGACGTTTGCGAACGGTGGTATTCGATCTCCAAACTGTCTTTGCTGCCGATAAGTTGCACAAACATTCAAGTGAAAGCTTTATGCATGCTATAATCCCTGCATAATCGATCGCCAAGAATTTATAAAAGCTTGAGCGCACGACGACCGGCAAGTAAGATATGGAACCGGAAAAACGGCCTGATCATGTCCTCGTGATCCACAAAAGCAGAGTGGAGTGTCCTGCTCTTTTCGGCGCAATCAAATACCATCAGCCCCCCAAGTCGAGCTAGAGGCGACCAAGACCTAAGGACTTGTTGACAGATATCACCATTTGGAATCTTGCTAAATAACGTCCGCGATCCATATTGACTTGAAATAAACAGTAGTTTTGTTCATTGCCCTTTTGGGCCGGCGGGGTCCGAACCTTGTTTAAGTTTCTCGTTGACAGTTAATGTTACTATTTCAATCCCACCCCAGCCAACTGGATGCAATATATACTGCTGTTGTCGTGTTAACTCAACACTGAAACACAAAATATACAAGAATACAGTTAAGTGAATGTCTAGCTGGCGGAGAAGGAACACTTGTAAGCGAGCTCATCGTCCACAACATGCTTTGGAGTTTGAATGTAAGGGATTTACAGTAAATGAAGACGCAGTTTTGGGTTGCGCAATGAGAATCAATAGCATCTGACCGATAACGCCCTTCTTGCAGATCACGTCAGCGCCAAAACTGATAGCAGCATGTCGTGTTGCCCAAAGGGATATACAAAGAGTACAGCCACAACACAGTAGACTATTCCCAACTTGTTGCTATTGGTGCGGTGCAAAGGCAGCTCGACGAGAAGCGAGACGGCCACTAGAGGAGAGAGCACGTTGCCGACCAATCAACGAGTCGTCATCGTGATCAGTGAACGCGCTCTCTCGAACGGTTGCTTCGTCGTCATTTACCAGGGGGGTGCCTAGCTCTTCGTCAACGTAATCCAGATTTAATAACCCCAAGTCGAACTCGACTGGACTCGGCCCAATTGTCCCAACAGAATTGTCACCGGATGTTGTAGCCGCGGTTCCGTGTCCTGCATTTTCGACAGCGTTCATATCCATATTGGAAGGTAAGCGACTATGATGCCGTTCGTGATGTGTTTGGATTGGTGGCTTGCCAATCATTTTGGGTACAGTCAATCGATGTCTGCCAGTAATCGCCCCACGTCGACCAGCGGGGAAAGGTGGAGCGTCTGGAAAGACAAGTTTGCGGGTTGAAATCAACTGGGCATAATGCAACACTTCAAATTCCTCCCGCACATCGATCCCGTCCAACGCAAGAAAGCCAGTGAAGGGATCCTCTAAGACTTGCAGGCTTTCGAATAGTGCCGTCAAACCAACAGCGGTAATGATCGAAAAGGCAATGCCAACACCTAACGAATTGACGTCCATAGCAACTTGGGCGTACGTAGGTGCATAAAAGGGGGGCAGCAACAAAGTAAAAACACGCGCAAACGAGCGTAAGGCCTGTGGTGTTCGATACATCTTCACCATACGCAATTGCTCCACCATATTGGACATAAAGCGTTCGTACTGACGAATACGGGAGACTTCACCACTAGGCAACCCGATCTTTTTCAGGCGTTCACTGTACAAAATAAGTCTGGTCATCCGTTGTGTAGTGATCGATTCGAGCAATTGGTACGATACCTCCATGGTCCGCGACGCTTCCTTCCGTCCTTGTTTGGTCAACTTGTGTCGACTGCGATTCGCGGTGGGTAGCGACAAAAATCTCGCAAGCTCGTCGCCCATTCCAATGAGCTGTGCCAAGACCGCATCACAGTGCTCCACCCAGTCTACGTCTATTGCCCCTTGTCGTCCTCCATTATCGGGCCAATCCCAAAGACAATGTGCTAAGAACAAGTGGTATGAAAAGCTGCGAAAATCGGCCAAGGCCACAAGGGCTCGCTCTCGTCGCGTAAATGCCATCCCGATGGCTGCCGAAATAGGGGATGTAATAGCAAAGGCGAGTAGAATGAAATCCATCCCCCCGCCGTTCCACTCCGTCTCATCGTAGGCGCGGTACCAGTAAATCGTCAAGCCTACCGTTACGGCACACGTGAGAATGGTCTCCAAGGTAATAAGATAATAGCCAAACACTTTGAGTGCCGCCATGTTTCCCAAATACAAGAGCTTGATAGGATTCGATTCCGCTTTGCTTCGTGCTTTCCCTTCGAGCTCTTCGACTGAAGGACCTTGGGGAATAACGTGCGATGTGGCACTCTTGTGACTGTGAGCACTCGTGGCCCATTCACGACGCTTTTCCATCATGGAACGATATTGGTGAACATCTTTCAGACCAACCACTTTGTTATCAGCTTTTTGTCGAAAATCAAAGTTGTTGGCAGGGAATGGAACGTCGAATATCGGGTGTTGGTGTGATGCCTTTGGATGAGCGCCGACATTCGTTGCCTTCGTCGTGGAGCGAAAGGGAAGACTGCCCGCGACATCGAACCCTAGAAAGCTACTTCTTCTTCTCGCATCGTCGCTGCGTTCACTAGTCTTGTTTGATTCGTCTGGTGTCGATTTGTTGGTGTCGCTCCCTGGCTGAAAGGAAGAATCCTTTTCCATTTCGACGACCAGTGAGGTGGATGCTGATACTGAATACTGCAACAGTAACTGTGAGTCGTTCTCTTGGTATGGATTCGGGAATGTACCTGTTTTTCCAGAGCCGAGGCCCGAAACGTAACTGTGATTGTACGGAAAATCTCCTGTCCGCTGCGTGAGGAGAGGTGAGCGAAAGCGAATGTCGCGAAAAAGGGAATCGGACCAAACAGGACTGGAATTTTGTTCTAGACAACAAAACCCGAAAATAAAATAAAAATAGAATCCGGAATGTAGTTTTTCGATTTATAGAATTGTCTGATTCTGGTTCGCTATTCGGCAAGATTCCCTCGACGTTCTATGTCCTGTACGGGTAACAGGCTACAGCGCCGCCGCAGCACGTACCGACGGTAGCCGAGCGTATACAATCAGTCACTCTTGCCGCGGCTCATCGTTGCTCGGTCGTTGGCAAATGACCATGACGCCCGCCAACTCGAACGAAAGCTATTGTACCTTTACACTCGCCTTGGATGTGACCGCAGGAGGACTTCCGTCAGAGGCTGAGATAGCCAAAGATTTGGAGTCGAATGACGCCAATGTACGTTGACTAGCGATCGAGAACGACTGAATCCAATGTAAACAACTCTACGAGGTAGAACTATAGCGGCAATCGATGTTACTGTTCGTCCCTTCGAGTGTCACGGTTTTGCTGGCGGATGTCTATAGACACAGGTCTTTGCATTTATTTAAAGGATCATGGAACTTACCCTTTGCCCCTTTTTTTCGTGTAACGCGTAGGTCAAGAAGCTCGCTTTGAAAGCTGCCATTATGGCAATGCTCGGTGGAGAAGCCATGCCGCGCATTCTCATGCAAGTCATTCGGTTCTGCATTAATTCCAACGACAAGCAGCTCAAGAAGCTCTGTATGCTTTACTGGGAAGTCGTTCCCAAGTATCAGGAGCCTACGTCGGAAGAGCTTTTGGCGGCAGCCTCCGGAGGTCCTTCCGTACAGCGAAAGATGCTTCCGGAAATGCTCCTCGTCTGTAACGCTCTCATGAACGATCTCAATCATCCCAACGAATACGTCCGCGGATCCATGTTGCGATTCTTGTGCAAAATCAACGACGCCGAAATCCTCGGTCCGCTCATTCCCTCCGTCAAGTCTTGTCTCGAACACCGACATCCCTACGTGCGCAAAAATGCCGCGCTCGCCGTATTCCACGCCCACAAGTTACACGGTGAAACCTTATTGCCCGATGGACCCGAACTCGTCGCCGCATTTCTGGAACAAGAAACCGATGTTGCCGCTCGTCGCAACGCATTCTTAATGCTCTTCAACGAAAACGAAGATCTCGCCATTGACTTTTTGGCTCGCAATATGGATGATGTGGGCAAATACGGGGATGGCTTTGCCTTGCTCGTCCTCGAACTCACGCGTCGAGTGTGTCGCAGAGACCCCTCGCAAAAATCTCGATTTGTCCGTGTCCTCTTCCAGATGCTCTCCAGTACCTCCCCCGCAGTTTCCTACGAAGCCGCCTGGACCTTGGTCACGCTCAGCTCAGCGCCGACGGCGGTTCGTGCCGCTACCTTGACCTACATCAACTTGCTGAACGGACAAAACGATAATAACGTCAAGTTGATCGTTCTGGAGCGATTGGAAGGGCTCAAAGACAAGCACTCCAAGATTTTACAAGAACTGCTTATGGATGTCCTGCGGGCCCTGGCGAGTCCCAATCCGGATATTTGTCAAAAGGTCTTGGCCGTGGCCATGGACGTGGTCACGAGTCGCTCGGTCCAGGAAGTCGTCAACGTCCTCAAACGCGAAGTCCAAAAAACCGTGTCGGAAGAAGCATCCATCGAAGGAAAGGGTGCGAGTTATCGCAATATGCTCATCAAGGCGATTCACGGTTGTGCCGTCCGCTTCCCACAAGTCGCCGAGTCGGTCGTCCACACACTCACCGACTTTTTGAGCACGGACAGTGGTATGCAGGTTATTATCTTTGTACGCGCTATTGTGGAACAGTACCCGGAGCTTCGGGCGCCGCTTCTAGCCAAGCTCGTCTCCACCCTGGAAGACGTCACCTCGAATCAAGTGTTCTGCGTGTGCCTCTGGATTTTGGGTGAGTATTCCGAGACAGCGGACAGCATCACCGACGCTTTCAATACAATTACGGAACAGGCAGGAGAACCTCCCTTTATTCTCAAGAACGCAGAGAAGGAAGAAGCAGAAAAGGCTGCGGCCGAAGCCGAAAAGGCCGCTCCCAAAATTGTTTCCAAAAACGTTGTTTTGGCTGACGGCACTTACGCGACGCAAACGATCTACAGTGAAGCGAAAACTCCCGTTCACGACTCGGTCAATTCCCTGCGTCGCATGTTGATTGGAGGGGATGTTTTTCTGGGAGAGACACTGGCTTCGTCGCTGACCAAGCTTTGTTTGCGCGGTGGCCTTTGTCCCGAAATGGACCCACTTGCTTTGAAAGCTATGGTGGCCAAGTCCGTTCTCGTCATGTGCGGCGTTGTCAAAATGGCCGAAGTTACGATCGCTGCCCAGCGCACATCCCTATCGGACTGTCAAGAACGTATCACTCTTTGCTGCCGTGCCCTGATTGATCCCAAAGCGCAAGAACTTCTCAAACCAACTCTTCTCGAAGGTGGCCGTGCCCGTTTCGGAGAATTTCTCAAAATTCTAAAAGATAAGGAAGCCAAGGAGAATAAAAAGAAAGAGTCAGACAAGGAGATCACAACGCAAGCCGACGACTTGATTCACTTTCGCCAACTCAAATCGATGGCGGTCCAGGCCGGTGATCTAGATTTGGACGACGGTTCCGATTTGGCTCGGGCTACTGGATACGACAATGCCGGCTCGTTGTTGAGCTCGGAGTTGAGCCACGTGTACCAGCTCAGTGGCTTTGCCGATCCAGTCTACGCTGAAGCTTTAGTGACGGTCCACGATTACGATATCGTACTGGAGATCCTCGTTATCAACCGAACCCCCAATACTTTGGCTAATTTGACGGTAGAACTTGCGACGATGGGTGACATGAAGATCGTGGAACGGCCACAGGCTCACACGATTGGCCCGCTTGATCAAGTGACAATTCGAGCGTCCATCAAGGTTAGCTCTACGGAAACCGGACATATCTTTGGCACTATTGTGTACGAAGACGCGGCGACACGGGAGAAAGCTTACGTCAACCTGAACGATATTCACATGGATATTATGGATTACATTCGCCCAGCTTCGTGTACCGACGAGGTTTTTCGATCTATGTGGGCGGAATTCGAATGGGAAAACAAAGTCGCCATTTCGACCTCCATTGCGTCCTTGTTGGGTTTTCTGAGCCACATTGTCAAGTCCACAAATATGACGTGTCTCACGCCGCACGACAAGACCGAAAAGGGTTCCTTTTTGGCAGCCAATTTATACGCTCGAAGGTAAGCTACGCATATGGTACTTGGTTGTAGGTCGTCTGTCCGAGGTCTTTTTGTTGTTGCTTTGCCCCGATTTCGTGTTAGATGCCGGAAGCCGTCTTCATCGGTCGGGATCTGTTAATATCGGGGGAAATTGGTGGAAGGCTGAGAACTTAGCGCCGACAAGGCGTTTCTCGGTCTGGTCGGCATTATTGCAAACACTGTCTTCACTTTTTTGGAGTCAGGGTATCATATTGTCGATACAACTGTATACTGGTGATCCGTGCGTTGCTCACATATTCGTCGTTGCTTTTGCACTGACAGTGTTTTCGGAGAAGACGCATTGGTGAACGTGTCGGTCGAAAAGAAGGACGACAATGACGGCAAACTGGCTGGCTACATTCGTATTCGCAGCAAGACGCAAGGCATAGCTTTGAGTTTGGGAGATCGCATTACTTCGGTCCAACGTGGCTTGCCGGAAACGGTCAAGGCACAGTAAGCATAGAAACCGGCGGTGTAGTACGTACAGTCACGGGCATGGATACATTTTATTTTTTAAAACGTTCGTTGCGGTTACAGATGAAACTTTCTTCGCGTTGTGTCCATTTCTTTTCGTTTGTGAATCCATTCGTATTCCCCAAATTGTGTGTCAAAGGTTCCTTCCTGGATCCACCGAAGCTTGAGCGTAAACCGCGGTCCCAGTTCTTGCAGCTTGGTTTTGACGGGAGGACCAGCTTCCTCCTTGGCTGCGGCGACATCCTTGGCCTTGCCTTCCAGTTCACGAAAGATGTAACGGTGATGACGAACAAAGATGTAGTCACGTTGATTGTGGAAGGTGACAACTTGTCGCCCCTGAAACTGGGCGTCGTGTGGAAAGACGCTGCCCAACAAACGACCAATCCGGTGACCCAGTCGAGTGCCAAACCCGTGCAAATTCAATTCCGGAATATGCGATGTGCTCGCCCCATGATTTGGTATTTTCTTGCTCGTTACTACGTTGGAGACTTTGAAAAAGGCGGTTGGTCCGGCTTTGGCGACGCCGTCGTGCATGCGCAAATGAGAAAGCGTAAGGCCGTTGCAGACTTTGGACTTTTCCGAGAGAACAATCAAATGCGTAAACTCGCGATTGGCCGCAAAGCTGCAAATTTCCTTGACGGAATAGGATTTTCGGGGATAAAAGTGTAAAGCTGGTATGAGTTTCTGCAAGTCGGCGATAAAGTGAAAGAGGTTCTGCGAGGGCCGTGGTCGCGTGGTAATCAAAACTTTGGGCTTTTCGCCGTTAAAGTAGGGCGCGAACTCGTCTTCAGCTTCGTCAGCGGCGACTTCAGGATCCTGCAGTACCATGGTGGGTTCCAGTTCGCGGGTATTGTCAATCGTCTTGGGCGCCTGTTTCGGTGGCGCGTCGTCACCCAGCGCTTCGGCTTCCTTGTGTCGCTGGATGCGAGATTCCTGTTTGGCGGCACGCTTTTGTTGCAGATACTTTCCGTACATTTCACTGCGTTTAAGTTTGTTGGTAATGTGACCCGGGTTGCGTTGTACCTTGACACTCCGCTTGGCCGTATTCAAAGGCTTTTTCCCCTTGAGGGAGGCATCGGGCTGGTTCTTTCCCATACTGCCTCTACAGTATGTATAATGAATGGCAGAGAAAGGGAGAAGAAGAACCCTCGTGGCCTCGTCCGGGTGTGTTGACACCGGCCTTACTGCCTGCCTTGTATGGTGGGACAAATGGGGAATTTCCTCTGTCGCAAGTCCCGTAGCCGCTGAAAAAGGAAATGGACGAAGCAGTGGGAGGACACGGGGGTACACGAACGAACCAATGGAAGAGAACACGAACCAAGCTCACAGTTAACTGTTCGCGACTGTACTCTATACTACAGTAGACAGGCATACACAGGCTGACAAGGACGGTAATTTCACTGTCAGGGCAGAGACACACCACCAGTCCTACCGCGGTATCAAGTATCAACCATAATGGTGATGGATGGTCCTCATGGGAGTCGCGTCCAAGACCGGGTCACGAATGCGACATATACCGGACCTACACGTCCAACGAATCCTGGTAGACGGTCCGGCAGTCGTTCGATCCCCAGCGGACTGCACGGACTGCATTTACAGTCCAGAGACTGCCAAAACCATCCGCGACCCCCGACACAAGTGAATGTACGTTAGCCAAGACTTCTACCATCCCGGAAGATCACCGTCGGTACCGTACCAGCAAACACGGTTGTCAGAATTGTTCTGTAACGTTATCGGGTACTCTGCACTGGATATCAAAATCTGCAAAATCTGCAAGATTTTCACCAATGAGTGTCAACGAAGTGAAACTGAAACAGGCGGTGGAGGCTTTTGCCGTCCGAGGAACCGGACCCGCTTCCAGTCGAACCTTTTGCATCGGCGACGAAGATCACACTTTGGGAAACGCGGTACGGCACGTCTTGATCCGGAACAACAGTATCGGATTCGCCGGATACTCGGTACCTCATCCCTCCGAGCCCGTGGTACAGATTAGGGTCCAGACTGTGGCGCCCGCGGGCAGTCGGGGGCAACAACCTCCGACGGCAACGGGCGCGCTCAAGACAGCCTGCCAAACCCTGTACGATCAATGCGATATCGTTCTGGAAAGGCTGGAAGAGCTGATTCCGGAAGTCAAGGAAGACCGATTGAATATGGAGAGAATACTTCTGGAAGAGGGATACAACGAAGATGGGAACGATGACGATGATGATGACGACGACGACGATCAACAAGAGATGGAGGGTGTAGAGGAGACGGAAATTAAACTAGAACGTCCTTAGCGACGGTTATATACATTATCCATTTTTATAGCTTGGTTGGGTTATACCATTGTTACAGGGTGGACGATAGAATCTCGCCACGGCACAGGACAATTTCACGACAAAATGTCGCCTGACTCGCCGGAACGGGGGTCTTCCATCGTTCGGGTTTGTGCGTAACCGATACCACAACCGCTCCGGCTTGCACAAGCTTACGGAGACCCGCTAGTACGGTTTGGACCACACTGGATGTTTCCTGGTCCATCCACTCGTCCAAGAGCAAAATTGGTGCCGGTAGTCGACGGGGTTCGTGCCTATCATGCGGGTCAACAACCACCATTCGAGCGTGGCCCAGGGAGCTTTGCAAGCAAGCGAGAATCAGTCGGAATCGGTAACTTTCGGACGGGGAAAGATCCACAGCTTTCCTCCGTAGCCACATTTTGCTGCCAACGTCGAATGCGAATATGGTACAGATGTGGGTCTTGAGCTCGTGCACCGCGTCGTGGGTAAGCGCATCGAGACTCCCATACTTCCGTACAGTATCGTCCATATACTGCTCCAACGTTTTCGTATGGTCCCAAGACGGTTTAGCGTCCAGATAAATAGGCAGGGCGTTACGGGGACGCGTACGATTGTTGTCGCGGCTGTGGTATTGGGAGGCAATCTCGACGGCACCTCCGGATGGTTGTTCTTGGCCGTGAATGAGTCTGAGTATGGTGGATTTTCCACTGGACGAGGCTCCCGTAATTTGTAAAAAGCACGACGAGACTTTCAGAGTAATGTGCCGGACGGCAAAATGGCGCCGTGGTTCGGACGAAAAAAGCCGACGCGTCCAGGTGACAGGGTAGTGTTGGGTCACGTCCGAGAAACGGACCTGAGATGGAAGCATGCCTGCCCATGATTCGGGAGTGGCAGAATTGCTGCATTCCTGGAGAGGAATCGAGAATGCGAGAGTTTGGCTGGGGATGGCTACGGCTACCAGTAGTCCGATCCATACGGCAACTAGAAATAAGACCCTGGAGGGCGAATCCGACATCGGAACAAGCTGCGCGCACACGTCTGAGCGGGCCAACGCCAGACTCGAAGATTCCAACGCAACTTTGGGTTTTCTGAACCTTTAACTCTGCCGTACGCTACCGCAACCATCCGGGGTGACGAAGCACGGCCATAGGGTCCCAACCGAGGCTATACTGCCATCTGAGAGTCACAACACTGATGCCGTGGGCGTAGTTTTCGTTCGAGGAAATTCCCTATCCGGGCGACGCCTAGCCCGCAATTCCCCTATCCGGGCCAAATCCGAGTTTTTCTAAGTAATATTTTTTGAGCGCGAAGTACCTCTTAAGTAACACAACCATTTAGCATTTTTTCCTTTATATTTGTCTATGATCGTGTAGAGTATATTCCTCATGCATTGGCATCAGTAGCTGTTGGTTTGATGCAGTCAGTACTTGGCACAAGTGAATCACAATGTGTGTGTGTGTGGGGGGGGGGGGGGGGCAACTTTTCAACGCGCCTCTACTGTGCCGCGTCGTTTTGGCTCCATACGTGGCCTGACAACGGTCAAGTATCTCCTGGCTTCTGAAGACAGCACGAGGTGATCAAGACTCGTCTGGCTCCTAACGAAGAGATACGAACTAACGAATATGGTTTTCACACAATCGTTGTTAAGATTTATAAACTCTAAACTAAAGAGCTAATCTGTTCACTTTCCATTCGGCCCCACGATCTGCCAAGCGCCATCGTGGTCCGTTTCACTATTCTCCACGGTGTTATACACGGCACCGTGGGCACATTCATCATAGTTACCATGCTTCTTAGCATGGTAACGATCGAGTCCCGAAACAGTCACATCATGTTTCTGAATACTCAACTGAGATTGCGCCTGTCCAAAACCATCCGTGTCGGGATTTGTGGCCAAACACACAAGATTAGTTTCGACAGGCTCGCCTTGGGTGCCACGACCCAAGTAGTGCGCGCCATCGCGCGAACCGGTATTCAAAACTGTCATTCCAGTTGACACTCCCCACTGTGAGGTACTCGAGACAGAACAAGCGGGAGATTTCGTCTCACCTTTCCAAAACAACAAAGGCTGAATCAAAGGCCAAGCAACTGCATGACCGAGAGGTTTGGTCAACACATCGCTAGCGTTGTCTTTGCCCTCAATCCATAAAAAATGCATGATCCCAAAAGCAATCGCCTCACGGACGCGGTGGTACGCAAGGGCATTGTGTCGTTTAGAAAGAACGGAATGAGGAAGCGTAGAGCTGGTAACAATGCTCTGATTGTCGCCAAGGAGCCAAGCGGGACCGTCCAAAGGAATACCCATCATACGTAGCGTAAGACGCATGTCAATAATTTGTTCTGTAGCCAAACGAGCAGCAACAAACTCTGAACCGTACGTAGCCGTTTCAACTGTAGACTGCCGTTTGGAAAACCAAGACACAGGAGTCTGATTAACCAAATGCAAGACACCAGTTGTGGCACGGCCTGTAGTCAAATCATGGTACAAGTTAGCATCAACAAAGGTAGTAATGCGCATGGGCTTACCACGAGCAGGAGGAACGCCTGTCGGAGAGTCCTCGTCACTCGATTTACCGTACACTGAGTACATCCAGTCGTGTTGAGGGACGTCTCCCCGAGCCTCATGGTTGGGAATTCCAGTACGAAAACGAATGGCAGCATCAGGGTATCGACGGAGGTATCCGATGATACGACGGAGACGATTCAAATGTCCTTCACGAGGGGCAGCACGAAAGCGTCCCATCGTCATGACGGCACACTGTATGTCAAAGCGCCCGAGAGTGATGGCCCACTGGAGGGCACCGATGAGGGACTGATACAATTTTATCGAACCGAAATCAAGGAGTTGCGAAGCGTCGACTTCCGGATGGTCACCGTTCTCGAGAGGAGACGAGTACAACTTGGGCTCCGTACCAAAGGAGGTCTTGTAGTTCGAAATAATACGTTTCACGTATGTTTTCGCACCAACTGCGAGAGTATTGTCCTTACTGTCGCGAGTAAAATCACCACCAAGAAAGTAAGTTGGAGGGCCTACACCCTTCAGAGTGTAATGATGGTCTGAAACAAGGGAATCAAAAAAGGCCTTGGGGTTTCGTGAGACGCATGCAATATCGTCGACGTATACGCATACATACTCCCAATGGTCATCGCAGTCACGCATCCAGAGGTCGGGGTCCGCTTTGCAAGGAATAAAATTCATCGTACGGAGGGAGTCCGAGAGACGCTCATGGAAACGGGCTCCACTAGTACGTAGGCCATACAAGGCCTTGTCAATGAGCAAGGTATGCCCAGAAAGCTCCCCAAACTCAGGACCGGCAACAAAATACACCTGTTCCTTCGTGTATGCCTCTAAGTAGGCGACCGCAATGTCACCAACCCACGTTTCCAGTCCATTTACCTCACCAGCAAGAAGAGCGAGACGAATGGACCGAAGGGATACAACACCGGAATAAACACTGTCCTTCGGAGGCGCCGTCATGTGTCCACCGGCGACGAGCCGGGCCTTGTATTTGAGTGACTGCTTCACATCAAACACGAAATGAACATTGATCCGCTGGTATCCAGGGCCAGGTTTGGCTGCGCCCTGACCGAGGTCCTTGTACGTTTTATACTCACGGTGCTGAGCCAGTTCGAGCTCCATGGCATCGGCCCAACGAGTATTACCGGCGTTAGCGTCAAATTTCAGGGCTTCACGAGAATTACGAGGGACAAGGACGCCAAACTTGAAAATTGGGTCTCCCTTGCGTTGTTTCACTAACGAAACAGATCGATTGAAGTCATCACGGTTGCGAAGCAGACGATTGAAGCGGCGCCACCCGGGCACGTTAAGAAGATCGTTGTCAGACGCGTACATCGCGAGTGTGACTGGATCGTCCTTTGCCATTTCAATTAGAGGTTCGTACGACTGGGAACCATCTTCCCATTGAACCAAAACATTCCAAGAGGATCCCTTGTAGCCCGCATCGGTCGGTTGCAAAGGGCCTTGGTGTCCAATAATACTAGTAAACTTGAAATGATCTTCGATATTTCCGTTCGTAGCGGGCTCTGATTGTTGGGCTTCCATCAAATCGGAGAGTTCATTGTACGAAATGATCTCGTCAGCATCCTTTTCATCAATTTGCAACAAGAAGCGGATTGCCTGGTGGTTATCGGAGTCGGCATCAATAATTTTACGAGCAACAAGGGCTCGATGGCTCTGGCCGTCAGGGGCTTCACGAATCAAATATCTGCCGATCAATTCGTCAGGAGAGAATGCATGGGATTTCTCAAAAGATGGATCAATCGTAGCGTCATGGCGTAGGTCACTCGTAGCCAAGACAATGGGCTTAGGATTCGAGGGCTCCCCACCATCGGGAGAGGAATCCGCAGCACGATGGTTTTTCAAACCATTATCGACATTGGCTGGACGAACAACAGAACGAGCAATGGCCTGGTGAGTATTGTCTGTCAAAATCCAATAAGTCAGCGCATCACCTTTATGTTCGGCGACACCAATCCAACGACCAGTTTTCTCGCGAGAATGCGATGGGAAAGACGCATGGTCAGGGTCGTAATAATAAACGGGCTCAAACCAACGAAAAAGGAGCAAAGCAGAAATATCGGGACGCTGTCCATGGGCAACCTGAAGCGGGGTACGCCAATTCAAGCTTTCGACAGAGAGGCGATTGAGCAAGTAGGTCACATAAAATAAGCAGAGCAACCAATATTCAGGAGGAGTGTTTGTACGATCCATGATTGTGTTCACCATCTTTTTCACCTCTTGAATGCGGCGTTCCGCGTAATTTTGGTGCTGATGATGCGGCTCGCACTGCATGTCGTCGATCGCATACATGCGCAAGATCTGAAGTGCCTGCTTACCGATCTGAGCACGGGCATTGTCGCTGAGGAGGGCATCGGGAGCACCATGGGTACGGATAAAATCCTCGAAAGTATGGGCAAACTGAGACTCGCGCTTCATCGGGAAGACAGAGGTGATTTGCGAACTTTTTCCAACGAAAAGTTGGGCCATCGTAGCCCCACCATGGTTAAAAATGCCGTCATCGGCCGCAGGGGTATCCGAGAAAAAAGTATCGGTTGCCACAATTTCGTTCAGACGAGAGACATTGGCAGCAGGGAAACGCGATTTGAAGTGTTTGCGCAAGGGCAAACGGGCATCGGCACGAGCAAATTGCGTGGTATTTTCAAACGTACGAGCGATACGAGCACTGGGAACCCATCCAAAATTGGGTTGCAAAGCATCGACATTCAAAGGGGATCGACTGACTGCCGCGGAATGCGCAAGGAGACCAAAGTTGTTGATGCGTTCGTCACGGAACGGAACATGGCCGACAGGAAGCTGCAAACTGAGGTCATCGTCGGCAGCGGCAGGAGAAGAGAGACTATTTGGATCCCACTCGTTGTCAGCGGTAAAAGGCACCCATTCGAAAGTGTCCAGGTCCTCCTCGGTAGGGGCCTGCATAGACAAGTAAGTGAGTCCGCCAGAAACCGAAAGCGGGATGACAAAACGACCATCGGACGTGACAATACGCTGTTTGCCACCAAAAGTACGAGGGACGTCGTCAACCGTGACTCCCCAGGAGCGCATTTGGTTGCACGAGTGGATGGTATTACCAGTACCAAGATGAGCATACTGGTGAAACACACCAATAATGGGACCATCCGTCGTGTGAATGAGTCCGGCCACTGTTGACAAACGGAGGTTGGTCAATTCCGAATTTCCAATTCCAGAGACAGTTGCCTCTGACAGGGATTGCGAAATAACGGTTACGTCTGAGCCGCTAAGGCCACCGTTGGCACCACCATCGACCAAAGAGTCCTTATTCAACGAAACATCGTGAGTGGAAAGACGGTACTGCACAGAAGCACGGTTCACTTCGCGGCGATAGGTGGTCCCATTGACCGAAAAAGAGTCAGACGTGGCTCCATTCGATGGGGCAGAGTGCTGGCGGGCAGCTGAATTCGAAATGAGCGAACGAAGCAGGTGACCAGGTCCAGCAGCAGGTGGGACGTGGGTCGAAGCAAGGCTTTGGTTGTCAACAGCCGTCGAGTCACTGACATACACCGTAGGAGGGGGCTGAGTGGCAGCGGCGTTCACCGATAAGGCAGGGGCAGGGGCTGGAGCAGGGCGAGGTCCTCGTTGATCCATAATGGTCCGCTTCTCTTCGGGAGAGAGAGCATTCCACTTCTCAGGAGGCACATAATTCTTGTGCTTCTTACCAATCGGTTTGTTAGTTTTCTTCTTGGAAGAAGACTGGAACTTCGCATTGTTTGCTGAGCGTCCACCACGGTTGTTACCGCGGTCTTCCAAATCGGTCTGATCAATATCAGTTGCATGTTCAAGCATCAAATCATAAACATACTCGAAATCGGAATCATCAGCACTCTTACCCACATGGGTACGAGAGTAAAGTTGAACATTTCCGAGGAAAAGTTTCAATTGCGGATGGGAACGGACAGCTGACTTCAGTCGTACGCTCTTCTGGTGATCCGGCAAAGGGAACTCGTTGATCCGTTCAAGATCGTAAATCAAATTGCGCCAGGTCGTCAAAAAAGCAACACAGGTCTTGCTCTTTGAAGTCGCAAATGAATACAAAGTAAGTTTCGTTTCAATGGATGTGGCCGTGATCTGCGCGTTAATACCTTTGCCGTACGAGGCAACAAGGTCGCGGTAGACCGACTGAGCATCCAGCTCATCCACATGCTTGTGGAGGATTCCACGCGCACGAGGGGTCAACAAAATATCGTTGAAAACGCCAAAGACAAAGTTCTGCATTTCAACAAACGTATCCGTCTCGTCGACGGTCTCAGGCAAATAATCCGGGTCAAGTACCAACTGAACACCATGAATACGGAGCTTGATACGAATATTCGTATTCCAAGTGACCCAAAAACGGTCTTCACTGAACTTTGGATACGGGACGGAATGATTTTTGATCGTCTTCCGAAATTTCGCGGCAGCACTTTCAACAAAGGAACTTCGAGCATCCGATCCAACAGGAGTAGCTGGGGCAACAGTAGCAGAGGCGGGTTGCCAATACTCGAGAACATCAGAGGTAAGTTCAAGCCAGGTGTCGTTTGTCACATTGGTGCCTTTCGAAAGGAACCATTGTACAATCTTCAAAATCCGGTCCTGTTGCGCAGGCGGAAGGAATGTACGAACAATTGCAGCAGGGCCGTCTCCCACAGCAGGGGTCAAGACGCCGTAAGACACCGTTGCAAGACGATGTTCAGTGATTGAGGCCAATTCACTGGCCTGAGTAATGCCATACTCTTCAAAGAACCGACGGTACGACGAATCCAGCGTTGTCGCTCCCAAAAGGTTCACAAGGACATGCTCGAGAGGATCCATGGTCAAAGCAGGAATGATTCTCGAACGCAACTGTCGGGCCATTCACACAACAGTATCTCGTGTACCAAGGACAAACGAGACAAACACAGTATCTCGTGCACCAAGGACAAGCGAGACAACAATTATCCGATCGACTCGTCAGCAGATCGAAACAACAACAACAACAAAGCCACTGGTCTTACCCAATGGGTTGCCTTATTGCCGTTCTGTCACAGAACCAGGCAATACCCAACAAACGGGAGCAAAGTGATTAGCAAATCAAGACTGTTAATCTGACAACGGTCAAGTATCTCCTGGCTTCTGAAGACAGCACGAGGTGATCAAGACTCGTCTGGCTCCTAACGAAGAGATACGAACTAACGAATATGGTTTTCACACAATCGTTGTTAAGATTTATAAACTCTAAACTAAAGAGCTAATCTGTTCACTTTCCATTCGGCCCCACGATCTGCCAAGCGCCATCGTGGTCCGTTTCACTATTCTCCACGGTGTTATACACGGCACCGTGGGCACATTCATCATAGTTACCATGCTTCTTAGCATGGTAACGATCGAGTCCCGAAACAGTCACATCATGTTTCTGAATACTCAACTGAGATTGCGCCTGTCCAAAACCATCCGTGTCGGGATTTGTGGCCAAACACACAAGATTAGTTTCGACAGGCTCGCCTTGGGTGCCACGACCCAAGTAGTGCGCGCCATCGCGCGAACCGGTATTCAAAACTGTCATTCCAGTTGACATGGCCCGTGATATACCAGAAAGCGTCGTGGTAAGAGAAGTCGAATCGCAGTACCGAGTGTCTCAATAACGTAATCTAAATTGCACAGCATATGCGGCAGCCGCTTGTGACGGGTCGACCGGGAATCCAAAAGCAGTCGTCCGGAGCCGCTAGTAAGGATGTCATGAGAGGATGGTCTCCCGCCACGTACGTCAAGGCCGGCAACAAGCTATCGTTCGACGGCTGATGGACGAAATCTTCTTCCGCATCATCCATCCCGGAAGCCGTATGTTCAAAATCATACTGACGTGCCTCGAGTTGATCCAGACAAATCGTGCCGACGCCGCTGACCAGTTGCAAGCCAGGCAAGCAAAGCAGAAAGAGACTTGACGTGATCCGGTCCGCCTCTTGCTGTTTCTGCGAAGCGGTATCAAACGCGTACACCAATGCCGTCAACGTGTTCTGCACGCTTTTTCCACCAGTCCGCACAATTCATTGTGTTGTCCGCACCATCTGTAGTCATGCTTGCCATGGCACCCAACCGCTGCAGGAGGGGTTGTTTGGCATGTGGCGGTGTTGGGTCGACGCCTGTGCTTCTTGAGGATACGTTATCATTGTGGAGTTGTAGTTGCAAATGAAATCCGGTTGGGAAGGCAGGGGTGGTGGTGACCTCCACCCAGAAGGTGGACAGAGAAACGGGCGGGTCAATATTGTGGGGTTGCTGTTGTCGTCATTGCCGCGACGCTCCTTGGGTTGGATGCGGGCGTAATCTTTGGGATGCACGATGCCATTGGCAATTTTGACCACCTCAACGGCCCATTGTTGTCTCCACTGTACAGGATTGGTGCCAATCCCGGCGCACTTGACGGTATTGAAAAGGCTGTGTACGGCGGCTCCGACCACAACGGCCAAGGTGGCAGTGTGCATCTGCGGCGGCTGGCGTGGATGGCTTCAAAAGGATTGCCTGGGTAATGCGTGGCGTTTTCGGAAAGTAGCGCTGGTGGAGGACGGTGTTGTTTGCAACCAGCAGTGTTCCAGGCTTTGGCGTCCCCGCAATCGCAACACTCCTCATGCTTGCATGGAAAACCAGAGTAAAATAGAAAACCAGAAGGAGGTCCTCTACGGTAGATGCCTTTGTTTACATGCTTTACATTGAATTTTACTTATAAAATAGAACAACTTAATGATGAACAATGATATTATATAGAGGACACCTAACATGATAGTCTAGAATATGCAACAACTATCTTTACATTACATAACAGACATTTTGGCCTCAGACTCAGCATATTGTAAAGCCTGCTGACGGTGATTCAAGTATCGTATTTGAGTGCTCGGCTTTTGGCAAGTAAGCTGTGTATGACCAACTATTCCACAGGCTCTGCACGTCATTGGCCTTGCTGATGATGATTCATATCGTTTTTTCTTGGGTCTACCTCCTCTGACCTTGTGTTCTGGTGGCAAAAGCTCTTCCAACATTAAATTTCCCAACAAGGAAATTGATGGAATAGGCCAGCTATACATCTGGCTGTATGTAACCAAATGATATAGGGAGTTGTACCATCTATTGTCATTTGGTTCAAGCTTAGCATGGATGATAATTGCCATAGCATGGATACACGGACGTCCGTACTCATTCTGGTACTGGCATGGACATTGAATTTGGAAAGTTCCTGCATTGACCTCAACATCCAATCTAGATCCAGGAGTATTGTTGTGTAGGTGTGCAACCTGAGCTCTCCAAAGAGTTCCTTCATGATAAGTGATCAAAACAGAGCGTCTACTAGCCTCTTGCATGCAGGAGAGGTGTTTTGTTTGAGCAAATGCTGTCAGTGTTAGACCTTCTTGGGCCCATTGCTTTGACAGGTTAGAATGCTTGACAAATTTCTTGATCATCCACTGAGATAATCCAACAAGCAAATCAAGGATTGGCTGCTGTCGTAGCTCCTCAATTACACTGTTCATTTGCTCAGCAGCATTGTTAAGCTGCTTTCCAAATCTTGGCTTCCCTTCCAAAAGAAATAAATATGCTGCAAACTGCTCTTTTCGCTCATGGAACCAATCAGCAATGTCCTTGTCCAAATGCTCAAGATATTGCAATGATGTTTGATATGCACCCTTTGTCCGACATTTGGCCAAAGCATAAACAGCTGTAGAAACACTATCTGGAATTTTTCGTTTGACGCCATGGTCACGTGCATTGGCAATCATGTGCCGCACACAGCGACCAAACTTGGCTCCCATGCTTCTTACAAGAGATTGGAATGCATGACTTTGTATGCCCTTGTCAAAATCTGCCACAAAGGCAGTAGCTCCCTCAAAGTCCTTTCCTATCTGCTCTCCAAACCATGTCCAATTGGATTCATTCTCAATATCACAAATAGCATATGCCAAAAGGACAAGCTGGTTGTTACCATCATGAGTAACAGCCAGCAGGATAATGTGATTAAAAACTGGAGAAGTTGTGAATGTACCATCACTGGTAACAACACGAATAGATCCCACACTCCAGGCATATTTTGCAAATGAAAATGCAACATAACAACGCTGAAACTGCCTAAATTCAGATTGCCACAAACTGTGCTGTGTTTCAAGTATAAAGCTACCTTCTGGATCAGCTCTTTTCAAGTGCTGGAAGTAGGATGTCAGCAAAAAATACTGCCCAATGTGCACTTCGATTCCATCGCGTCGCTTGGCTGTTACAACCTTATAGGCATGGGATTTTGTAAGGTGTATTCCATTGGATCTTTGTGCAATTTCCCTGACTTGTTGTGCAGCGCCAATGCGCTTCTTCCGGTTTGGAACATATCCACTTAATGACGGAGAAACCGCATTGAGGACCGAACACTTATAATTGCGTTTTCGTGTGGACTCATAATCTGAGCAAGTGTGCACACCATGAAAAGAGCAGATTTTCCACTCTCCAGTGAGGCAACCGTCGCTATTTTTCACAGGTCTTGCATTGATGTGGCACTGACAAATTGTTTCGTTCTGTTTCCAGTTCCTTTCAGGCGCTGAAATGCAATTGGCTCGAAAGCACTTTCCAGATTTGTTTTCCAAAATTCTGTAGTTTTTCTCAAGTACTTGGTTGTGGGAAAACCATGCAGTCTGGAGAGCATTATACGAAGGAAAGATTTCACTGACTGCTAGCCTCATGGTGGTTTATTCTCTTGGTGTACTTGTAACTTTGTGCGATTGTACCACGTAGGAGTTGGTAGCAAGTGTTCCAAGCAAACTGCTTTAAAGGCAACAAATGGATGGGAGGCATTGATTTTTACCACCAACAGCTACTGATGCCAATGCATGAGGAATATACTCTACACGATCATAGACAAATATAAAGGAAAAAATGCTAAATGGTTGTGTTACTTAAGAGGTACTTCGCGCTCAAAAAATATTACTTAGAAAAACTCGGATTTGGCCCGGATAGGGGAATTGCGGGCTAGGCGTCGCCCGGATAGGGAATTTCCTCTTTTCGTTCGGTGTTGGGTAAGAATTTGAAGGCGTTCTTCCTGTTGGACAGTGAATAGACGATGGCGTGGCGTAGCGTTGCATAGTTGGCGTTTGTACTTTTTCTCGGACTGACGGGCAACCGGACCGTCGATTTGGAAACGGACGTGACGGTTTGGGATTGGTCTAGGTTGTGTCGTACTCTACGCCGGACGGGCTTCCCGCGCTCACTGTCAACGGCGCATTGTCTCCGGGAAGTTGCCGCCGCCACCGACTCGAACTTCGACGACCCGCGACTCTGGGCTCTCAACCAAACGCATCGCTCGTTTCGTACACTTACTGTTCACACCTACTGATCGCTCTCACTGTTTGCGGTTCGTTCTTTCTGCTTTCCTATCGACATTCTTACAATTTACCGGTGCAACGACTAATCAATCATGGCGGAACAACCCCAAGGAAGCTACCCACGAATCAACGGGAAAATGTTACAGTCGGGCGTCTACAACGATCAGCTCGTCTCGCTGATGGGGCGCTTTGTTTCAATGCCAAACCCGGACGCCACCGTTTCCTTTCAGTGCGCGGACCAAGTCGTCGTCACGCTTTCGACCGAACACGCCGAAGTACCGCCGCTGGATATGATCGACGGCCCCGTGGTAGAAATCGTCGGACAAGTCGCTACGGGACAAGACCCACTCATGGTAAGACTACCATTCGTGGTGTCGTGTTTGTGTGTGATGTGCGTACGAGTGCGTATATATATATATATATACAAGTGTTGTACGCGTAGAGATGTATACGGATGAATAGGGATCTTTCCAGCGCCACCTGGCGGGTGCCTGAAAGGAATCGCAAACGTGTTCCCACCAATTCACACTACGTCTTCCTTTGTCCCCGTTAGATGTTCGTCGTTCGTGAACTGTCCAAGGACTTGGACTTGGACGTCTACAACCAGATGATCGAGGTACAACAAAACCCCAAGTTTCAAAACTACTTTGCGCCCATTCAGGCGTAAATACGTACGTACCCACTACATACAGTGTCAATCTCTACGCGCGCCAACCAATAAGCATGGATGGAATTCAAGATATGGACGATTGTATCCAGGCCTGCGTCGGCCATACTTTGGGCATAATTTCAGATAGAACCAGGGAGGTTAACCTATCTAGAACTATCCCCACAGCACCTTAGCTTTTCTATGTAGTCTATTCCGAGTAATGTTCGTTATCTGTGATCTACGTGTAGCTCAAGAATTGTCGTTGCTCTGTACAAACAGCAACGTAAGAACTGTTTACCTCAGCGATGTCTTTTACATCCGCTGCATCACTTCCGAGTGAACGCAAGGATGAAACTGATGCAACCTCGGGAGTCTTCGAATCAGTATCAGTGTGGTACTGATGCGGCTACGGTTATGATGAGAAATACACACCACAAATTGCTAAAATTGCAACTGTTACTAAAGTACTGATCTTTACGGCCGCCCGGGCAAAAAATAGGTGTGTAGAGCAAAATAGATAATTGAGACCAAAATCAGCATAAATTGCAGAAGTGAAAGACAAAACACAAATCAAGGTTGAGAGAAAGATTCCTTGCTACAAAAAGTAAGAAAACAGCGCCTAGGCTTCCATCTCGGCAGCGACTTCTGCATCAGCCTTGTCCATCTCTTCCGAAATTTCTTTCTCCGCAGCTACAGCCTCGGCCGGGTCTTCAGCACGTCTGGGTTCACGGCCTGTAACAGCGTAGAAAACTCCGGAAAGAACCATGCTGATGTCTTCGGCGCTCTCCGTCAAAGGGAGAATCGTGATGACCAAAGCGGCACCGAAACCCCAAGCGATAGCCACCAAAACCCAGAAGGCAAAGTAGCTCTTGGTGAAGACACCAGCAGGAACAGAAAGGATGGGCCAAATAAATATAAGCACCAACGTCAAGGCATATCCACGGCGGGTAATCCAGCGTTCAGCACGACGAAGCGCAACAGGGTCCTTCTCTTCATCCGTGAGTCCACGCGTATCCTGTTCGACGAGAGTTATATGCTTGTCGAGTTCAGAAAAGTCGTAGTCCTGGGGATCGATGAACATGGAGTAGACATAGTGAATGGCACCTGAGGAGAGAATGGCAATCAAGTTGCCACTCAACATGACCTCGTTAGTTCCGAGGGCGTCCACAGAAATAGTATCACTCTGGACCTTAGCGGCAACAAGCCATCCAGTAACGGCCAACACAAGACCGGTCCATGCTGCAATGACGGCACCGGTGCCAGACGCCTTCTTCCAAGTCATCATGTTCCACAAGGGAACGACGGCCGATCCAATGACAACTCCCATGAAAAGGTATACCCAGCCCAAGCTCAGTCCAATTTCGAACAAAAGAATGGCAAAGCATCCCATAAAAAGTCCAAATACAACAATCACGACCCGGGAAACGAACAGAATCTGATCTCCGGTAGCTTCGGGGTTGATGTACTGACGATAGATGTCGTAAGCGACCAAGGAAGAAACGGCGATTGATTCGGCGGATCCGGTGGACACAATCGCCATGAAGAGCATAATTAGAATGAGAATGGCACCAGCATCGCCAAGCAATTCGAAAGCGACAGCAGGAGGGACCAGACCGTTTCCGGCTTCAGTAGAAGTAATTGGGAGCATAAGAGCCGTAGAGGCGAGGCCAAGAGAGGTGGCGAGAGAGAACGGAATGGCAAACCAGCACACTCTGTAAAAAAGAGCCAACATGATAAGAAATATTCTACATTAGAATGGAAAGTCAATGAACATTTTAACGTACCCTCCAAGCAAGTAACCACGGGCGGCACTGCTGGGCTTGGCAGCAATAGCAGATTGCCAGTAAGATTGGTCCACAAACACGGTACCAAAGTTACCGACGATGTTGATGATTCCAAACATGAGACCATCTCCAGAAATCATGGTCAAATACGATCCCTTCTCGTTGCCAGAAACGGGACCGCACGCATACTTCCCGGCCTCGAAGAAAGTTCCAGAATCGTCAGAGAAAATAGCTTCACACTCTTCAGTAGTGAAAGAGACGGTCTGGTCAAGGAAATCGTAGATCTGGTCACTCGAGTAGAACTTGATGTACACCAGGAAGATCATCGTGATCAACACGGCGTAGATGATCACTGTGTGGATGTAGCTCGCCAAGAAAGTCGCCTGGAGCCCTCCACTAGCGGTGTACAAAATGACTCCCCAAGGAATCAAAAAAGACGCAAGACGGTAGTCCATACCAGTTAGAGCTTCGACGGTGGCGGCTCCACCGAGCAAGAGCATCGAAGTCACAATGATATTGGCGGCGAAACAGAAGAAGAGAAACGTCAGATGGGCGGTCTTTCCCCACCGTGCGTTGACAATTTCAGCGACGGTATGTGCAGACGGAGCCACCTTCTTGAGGTTGATGGCCAAGACTCCGAAGAGCAAAACCTGAATGGTGGCACCAGACGCATACCTATTTTGATGCAGTCGAAGAAGAATATGAGAAAAGGGCGACATGAGATCGATGTCGCAACAAGGGCATTTCCGATGGGCGAAAACAGACAGCGTAAAATGCCGAAGATCTAAACGGAACTTGATGGAGAAAGATTTTAGTGCCGGAAGCCACTTAAAAATTTCAGCCAATCAAAAAGCAGTTACATATGGAAGGACTGTGTAACATACATCAGCTTGAAGATAATAAGACGTCATACCGAGCTCTCGCTCACCGATCCGTCGTTAGAATCATTTTCAGTGAGGTATGAAACACGACCATGGTAACAAATGAGGATATACCTCTTGACGAGTTATCCAATCCATCACTCAGATTGTGGTGATTGTTGTCGTCCATGTCGTAGGGCGGCCATCAAGGGAATGAACCTCTCAAAAATGTCACAAGGTCACAGACTTACCAGAAAGGTCCCGATACACCGTATGCCCAGGCAACGTTGGAGGACTGGAGTAGTGCTGTGATGAAAGAAAATCTATTTGAGAAATCGGAATTCAAAAGCTTTTAGAATGATGAAAAAAAATTTCATCACTTACTCGCAGCCTAAAAGAGGGGTAAAAGGGAGCTTCATTTGTGAGGGGGGATGGAACGAAGTAACAAAACCAACAATCACATGATCCACAGCTCGGTATCACTTACCCATGTCCACTGGGAAACAATAACCGAGGCCGTGAGACCGGTCTTAATCATGCGACCAGCAGTGCTGTATAATGACAGAACGAAGGGCGTTAGAAAGCGAAATTGACGATTAAGTACCACCTTTGGAAATCCGATAACGGAGGAACAGAGACCAGAGCGGGATTGCGACGATTGTGACAACAATTAGGAATATGCAGACAACTTACTTGAAATGCTCAGAAGTGACTTCACCCCGGGCACCAAAATATTTGTTCAGGTAAACAAGGATCGTAGTGATGATCGAGAAGAGAAATCCAAACCCGAGGACAACAAGGTATCCGACACCCTCCGAAAGCGGAGGCTCGCCTCCGAAGAAGGAGTCTTGTCCCCGATACTTGTCAAAGGGAGGGAGATCATAGGTGATCTCGCTGACGGTGTTCGTGCTCATCGTGCGGCTCGAATTCTCAATTGGATATCGGCACTCTGTTGTAATGCGCGACCACAAAAATTGTGAGAGTGGGTGAGTGATCAACTGAGTGCTTGGCAGTACTACGGTATGAAGAACATTTCTCACGGAAAATCTGAGCGACTATTTCTGTACTGTAGTTACAGCAAATGGCGTAGAAATCAGTCTAGATCCACACTCCCCATCGATCGGAACCCTCGTTACTTTCTGTTTATTCACATTTGATTCTTCGAGAGGAGGCGGATGAGAATTTTTTTACAGTGCAGGATACAACCGATATCGTTTTCCCCAGACAGCTTCCGTTGATGATGAATGAAGTTGTATTTCATCATAGTCTGAAAACTCACTAGCTAGACAGAGCGTCGCCTAAAACAATAAATAAGTTATCTTACTTAGTAATAAAAGAGAAGCAAGTATATAAGCGTTTAACATTCTAATGATATAAAGCGCGCTCAAAATTCATTAGAATTTTTTGGAAAATTGAGCATGAGTGTACCTCTGACTAATGTAAGGAATTTGCAGTTACACATGTTTTGTCCGAGTGTTAACTGGATGTTTTTGTAATTTCCCGTTCATTACCTCGAAACTCCATCAAATTTTGCGGAAGTATATTCCACAGGGACTCTTCCAAATAGGACCGAGACAGTGTATGGAATCTAGTCTTCATTTCTATTGCTGACTGTGGTGTATTGGCTCCGCCAATGAGTTCTGATGTAAATGTGCGCTCTTTCCGAAACTCCACATTCCTCCGGATATAATGACATCTTGCCAAAGATGAAATTTGATGGAAATCCTGGGAGCTACACAACTTCCACAGAGACCTTGGTTGATATCCTTGGCCGTCGCCCTCCTGCGAAATAGTGTTGCTCAGAAGATTCGAGTGGGACGATGCGGCACGTGGGTGTGACAAGCACATTTGGAAATGCTTGGCTGATTGTAAATTTATTCGTTGGCGCAGGGTTTATCCGGGCGTTCCCTGAGCAGTCTCTCGCTCGGCAAAGATCCGTCCGGGCATCGCGTATCGTCAACGCCCTGTTCGGTGATCGGAAGCGAACGACTTCCGCTGCTGAAAACTCGTTCAAGTCACCAACATCTGATCGCTTCGATTGGATCGAATGGGAGGTTTATGTAGACCAGACCAAGTCCTCGCTGGACAAGGGAAGCTCTGCGACGTTGGACGCGTTCATCGGCCTGTCGGTTCCTTCAGTTCGAGTACAGCCTGCCGTTCTCCCCAAAAATAAGATGAAGGGACCGGCCGTTCGTTGTATTGCAGTCAACGACAACAAGCGAAACAGCTTTGATGTGGGGAATGTAGATTCCGTTGACAAAGTCTACCGCGTACTTACCAAACACATGCAAGTCAAGGTACGCAACGAATGCCGACTGTTACGTTACTGATAGTCATGCTTGCGGAATTCACTTGGATCAGACTGACCGTTTGTTTTCTAATTCAATACAGGGGATAAGTTCTAAAAGTAGGGAATGCCTCAAGTGGAAGTACAAGGCGAATGGGTAGTAAGTCAAAGAAACGGGGGCTCTGCAGCCAGCGTGTTCCATGCACAAATCTCTCACCGTGTCATGGCTCCCTTTGGTTCGAAAGCGTGGAAGCGGGAGAAACCGCTAGAGCCATTGAAGCTTATGGAAAAGCTCTCGAGTCGGGAGTGAAGCAACAGGAAGGCGTTATACTTCTCATGAGATCAACAGCATACTTGAAAAGTGCGGCGTCTCACAAAGAACAACTGAAAGAAATCGTGGACGATTTGATTCTGATGGTTCCAGATACACCCAAACTGCAAACTCTGTACGAAGAAGCGTCAATCGATACTTCGTTGGCAAACTCCATTTTCAGACGTGTCGTGGAAGAAAGCAGTCGCCAGGAGGAACAATTTCGTCGCACCCAATATCGGCACGGCTTGTATCAGTGGTCTCTGCTCAAGGCTGCTCAGGATTCGTTGCGAGGCACCGAGCTCTTGCCCAACTATGCGACAGCATGGCTTCGCGCTGGTGAAATTCTTTCGGAGCTTTGGAAATTAAAGGAAAGTACACAGTACTACGAGCGCGCTATCGAGCTCGACGATTCTTTGCACGACTCCCTCATACCAGTGATAGACCGACTCGAGAAACGGCAAGCGCTTTTGGATAATGCCAGAGAATACGGATGGTCGGAAGATACACTTCGACTAGCGTTGGACGTTGCCGGCTGAGATCGCTTGCTACAAAGTGCGAGCCGTTGATATTTGCGCGACACTAGAGCTTGGAATATGAACATACGTCAAGCCTAGGAAAAAGCTCACTTCGGAATACGCGCTCTTAACTATATTTACAATGCAAAAACGGACGCCATGTACGAAAGATGTCTGCTACAAAGGTGGCATGCGATTTTTGGAGAGCGGTAATGATGCCTGTGAGGCATCATCCAGTAGCAAACTCTCCCCCATAAATGAAGCTAACGTGTGTTTGTGAATTCCATATAAGGAAGCCAGCTCTCGCAGTCGCCGGCGTAGGTCCTCCGCGTCTCCGTTTGTCGGATACCTGTCAAGCCTTTTAACACCTGTTAGCATCACGTTCTTGCTGGTATGCTCACCACCGATAAATTCAAAAACTTGAACTTGATACCCGGCCAACTCCATGAGAAGTGCTC
The DNA here is from genome assembly GCF_000150955.2 of Phaeodactylum tricornutum CCAP 1055/1. Classification (NCBI taxonomy): domain Eukaryota; phylum Bacillariophyta; class Bacillariophyceae; order Surirellales; family Neidiaceae; genus Phaeodactylum; species Phaeodactylum tricornutum. Next base: position 108,988 of record NC_011677.1, read on the forward strand.
GAATCGAGTCCGTCACCGTTTCCGCCATTCGCTCACGATAAATGTTGTGTCGCAGCACATCCCCTAGTGCATGGGATGGATTTTGGTTGGCGTGTTGATTGAGCTGGGGTCGCACTTGTCGGTGACAACACGGTGCTACCACAATTACATGGGAATCACCCATAATTCCAGACCAGAGCGCATCGTCCGTTGCCGTATCGCAGGCATGTAGCGCAATCGAAACCCGCAGCGAATCGTTTGTGTCCGGCTTAGCAAGCCTTTGCGCCCTAGCTTTAGCCAAATGGCTTTCAATGGTACCCTGTTCAAACACTAGACCCTCCATGTCTTTACCAAGTGCTTGCGCAATACCGTTGATTTCGTCCACAAGTTTCGGTCGGACATCAATACCTCGACTCTGAACATTGGCGGTCTGATATTGTTGTCGAAGGAAGTGGTGGAGTGCAAAGGTCAAGTAGCCGCGACCGCATCCCATGTCAACAACGTCGATGGATGATTGGGTATCCGTGGTTGGTAAGGCCTGTCGAATGTGCTGGTGGACAATTTCGACAAACTTTTGACATTGACGTAGTTTCGAGGCCATTCCAGCCCGTGGTTTGCCGTGTTCGTTAGTGACGCCCAGTGCTTGCAAGAATGCGGCTTTGGTAGGGACGGGTCCTTGCTTGACACGATCGTGCGCCAGAGGCACGAAGGATGTCTGCGACGGGCCATCGATGCCGTTGCGCTCCGGTGTCGGCTTCGAAACGAGACGAGGCTTTTTGAGTTTGTGTTGCACCTGCAGGTCCCAAATGGTGGTCACCGTTTCCAAAGTTCCCCTCTGGATAGCCAGGGGTGTTCCCGGCGCAGCATAGAGGACTTCGTCCCCCCATTCCGATGCCGCTTCCGCGACGAAACGGTTCCGTTCCGAACGTGTGCGATCGTGTTCACCATTTCGTGGCATCGCCCAAGCGGTAAAGAGAGCCTCCATCCACTCACCAGCTACGTCCAAGTCCCAGTTTTTGACAATATCCGTCGCTAGATGGTATTTGATAGTAACTTGTAGCTTAGTGGCGTGTTTGACTTGAACGAGTCGCCCCGCTACCAAACGAATCGCTCCTCTGGTTTCGTCGGTCACCTGTTGCTGCAGGACTTTCTTGGATGGTCCGTGAAGCGTCAACGAGACAAAGGAGCCGTTCCGCAGCGATTCTTGCGTATGTTGCAGAAACAATCCGAGATGCTCCTCTCGTGAGGAGCGATTGGAGGCGACGGACGCCTTCGACGGTGGATGATTGGTCGTGCGACTCGCCGACAAGGTTGTCGAAACGACTCGTCTCGGTAGTCTTTGTGTGTCTGGGCTCTGCAGTAATCTTGGAAACGTTCCAAAGCAACGGGCCGTTATTTGAGGAAAGTACGGGGATGCACCGCGGTCTGGAGACGGAGACGCTCCGGAATAAACGAGCCTGCTCGAAAGGTCTTTGCGACGCGTCGTCGTCGTGGGCAAAAGTGCGCTCACCAAGCGGGCACAAGCCACGAAAAGCAAAACGGCAACAGCCTCCATTGTCATTGCCGACTTGCCAACCATGTTGCTCTGTGCTTTCCGGAAAGCAAACCAGATAGCGGAAGGAGTGGACAGGACAGGTCGGGCCGGTCCCTACCTACCATGGTGGAATACCCTTCCGAAGAAAAGCGTGTCGAGACGGATTGCCGGATAGAGACACAGGACGAATTCGTGTCTGAATGTTTTTGATTGGTTTCTAAAATATCTCTGCAAAGCCGGATGGCAGAGCGCCAAACCCCCCAAATCATCCATATTCACAGTCAGGGTTCGTTCTGGATTGTCCAAAACATCGCACCATCGGCCGGGATGGTTCTACAAGAATTTCTGGGCACGATCTCTGTCCAACTCTTGTCGAGCCAACGAACTCTGTACCAAATCAACACACTTTTGTTTGGGTTTGCGTGGAAGCTACCGATGCAACTATCTAATTTCGGACGAGAGTCAATACACCACAACTCCTTTACGATCCTCGGACAAACTTTATCCTACTGGCAGTTTCTGCAGAGACATCCTTTCTAGTACACACATTATGGCACTACGTTGTCACCCGCCACCAGTAAAACAAACGCCTCCCACAACTACGCTTCCTCTTCGGCCGCTAACTCCGCCTTGTAGAATCCTTTGTCGACGTCGTCGTCTCCACTTTCAGCGGAAACGACCTTAGCTTGGTTCACGTCCGAGGCGGGGGGCTCGTCGGGGTCTTCGGCGCGTTGCGCGTCACGGCCCGTCACCATGTTGAACAAACCCGATAGGACCATGTTGATGTCTTCGGCGCTCTCGGTTAGCGGAAGAATCGTAATCACGATAGCCGCTCCAAAGCCCCACGCGATAGCAATCAACACCCAGAACGCAAAGTAGCTCTTGGTAAAGACACCGGCAGGAATGGAAAGAAGAGGCCACAGAAAAATTAAAAACAACGTGAGCGCGTAGCCACGACGAGTGATCCAACGCTCGGCACGACGGAGCAACACCGGGTCCTTCTCTTCCTCGGTCAATCCACGGTAGTCCTCTTCTACGAGAGTAATGTGCGTATCGAGCTCAGCAAAGTCGTAGTCCTGGGGATCGACGAACGTCGAATACAGGTAATGGATAATGCCGGACGAAAAAATGGCAATCAAGTTGCCACTCAACATGACCTGGTTGGTTCCGAGGGCTTCCACAGAAATAGTACCACTCTGGACTTTGGCAGCCACGAGCCATCCGGTCAAGGCCAACGCGAGACCAGACCACGCCGCAATGACGGCACCGGGACCAGACGCCTTCTTCCAAGTCATCATGTTCCACAACGGAACGACGGCCGATCCAATAACGACACCCATGAAAAGGTACACCCAGCCCAAAGTTAACCCAATTTCGAACAACAGAATGGCAAAGCCCCCCATGAAGACGCCAAAAACAACAATCACGACCCGGGAAACGAACAGAATCTGATCTCCGGTAGCTTCGGGGTTGATGTACTGACGATAGATGTCGTAAGCGACCAAGGAAGAAACAGCGATTGATTCGGCGGATCCGGTGGACACAATCGCCATGAAGAGCATAATTAGAATGAGAATGGCACCAGCATCGCCAAGCAATTCGAAAGCGACAGCAGGAGGGACCAGACCGTTTCCGGCTTCAGTAGAAGTAATTGGGAGCATAAGAGCCGTAGAGGCGAGGCCAAGAGAGGTGGCGAGAGAGAACGGAATGGCAAACCAGCACACTCTGTAAAAAAGAGCCAACATGATAAGAAATATTCTACATTAGAATGGAAAGTCAATGAACATTTTAACGTACCCTCCAAGCAAGTAACCACGGGTGGCACTGCTGGGCTTGGCAGCAATAGCAGATTGCCAGTAAGATTGGTCCACAAACACGGTACCAAAGTTACCGACGATGTTGATGATTCCAAACATGAGACCATCTCCAGAAATCATGGTCAAATACGATCCCTTCTCGTTGCCAGAAACGGGACCGCACGCATACTTCCCGGCCTCGAAGAAAGTTCCAGAATCGTCAGAGAAAATAGCTTCACACTCTTCAGTAGTGAAAGAGACGGTCTGGTCAAGGAAATCGTAGATCTGGTCACTCGAGTAGAACTTGATGTACACCAGGAAGATCATCGTGATCAACACGGCGTAGATGATCACTGTGTGGATGTAGCTCGCCAAGAAAGTCGCCTGGAGCCCTCCACTAGCGGTGTACAAAAGGACTCCCCAAGGAATCAAAAAAGACGCAAGACGGAAATCCATTCCAGTAAGCGCTTCGACGGTGGCGGCTCCACCGAGCAAGAGTATCGAAGTCACAATGATATTGGCGGCGAAACAGAAAAAGAGAAACGTCAGATGAGCGGTCTTTCCCCACCGTGCGTTGACAATTTCAGCGACGGTATGTGCAGAGGGAGCCACCTTCTTGAGGTTGATGGCCAAGACTCCGAAGAGCAAAACCTGAATGGTGGCACCAGAGGCATACCTGTCACGGTTCATAAGAAAGCAAGAGTTGTTTTGTCAGCGGCTTATCATGGGAACAGTGGTACAAAGAAAAGGAGATAAGTTCCGACCATGGTTCATAGGATCAGTCTAGTCGAGGACTCACCAAAAGGGACCAGACACACCGTAAGCCCAAGCAACGTTTGATGATTGGAGAAGAGCTAGGATGAAAAGAAAATGATTGCGTAAGTCAACAATGAATTGACAATCAAGGTCTTCTGGCCAGGAGAGGCCTACTTACTTGCAGCCTATATTTCAAAGGGAGCAGAATGAGAAATCAATCAATACAACGTCCGAGAAGAAAGGGACATCGTTGGTAACTTACCCATGTCCATTGAGATACAATCACACTTGCCGTAAGGCCTGTCTTGACGCTTCGCCCGGCCGTACTGTGGAAAGTGGGGGTTTGAATTAGTCAGGGAAAATCGGACTCTATCCGAAAACAGATTCAACCTACGTACTTGAAGTGCTCCGAGGTAACATCTCCGTTGGCGCCAGACGAGCGCCGTCGTGATGACGGAGAAGAGAGCCCCAAACCCGAGAACAACCAGGTATCCGACACCTTCGGAAAGCGGGGGTTCGCCTCCAAAGTAGGAATCCTGTCCCTGATATTTGTCGAAGGGAGGCAGGTCGTAGGTAATCTCACTCACAGAGGATGTGCTCATGGTAGAATCTGTCGATGTATCCTACGTTTGATATCGGCAGATTGCGCTTTCAATTCATCGGTGGAGAAATATTGTGAGAGCCAAGATGTGACAACTCTGTCGGATGGCAATCAGTGTGATGATGTATGTTTTAACAGTAACTTACAGTCAAAAGTCCGATCTTCAACCCACATACGTGGAGCTCTCGTATCATATTCAGCGAATGACTGTGTCAATGATGACAATTGAAGTGAACCGTTTCTTTGTATTTAGGAGACATATTTAATTCGTGGCTCTCCCATAATCGGATGATTTTACGCATAAGCTTCCGTTCTCGTGCTTTCCTGCGGACACTGTATCCAAATCATAAGAGGGGATTCACTCCAGATTTGATTTTTGAGTTCCTTACAAGTAAGTGTAATTGAAAATAAAACTGAGCAAGTGTCGTGTTGTATCCACATAAGCGTTCATTAGTAACTGTGACACAATCTTGAAGAGGGATTTTTGTTGTGGCTCACTGTCAATAATTGCACAAAACAGGAAAGTTTTGCATCGGCAAGTTTCCGAAGACCATCTTTCTGCGGTCACTATGACGACGATGTATACAATATCTACTCTGAAGCAGCGTACTCCAGGTTCTTCACATGGGTGATTCTATTGTCTGATAATTTAGAGATAGTGTGACGACGAGAATGTTCCAGATCGCCTACGTTAAATCATTTGACACGTTTGTTCTCTAGAGTTAGACGGGAATGAAAATGCAGCATTACATAGACTATTATTAAGGTGGTTCCAGTAGATGTCATCCCTCTATTAGCCCTTGCATGGTATGGAAACATGAGCGTTTTTTCGCAAGTGTTGTGGTCAGTGCCGGACGACGGTTTCATCGTTTTGTGGTCTTTGTTCGACGCTCGGGAATACACATCTTTTACAAATTGAATAGGTACGTTACTGTTAATGATCCTACACTACTTGTTTTGCGTGTCAGTACATATGTGTACACTGGCAGAGCAGCAAAGACCTGGTTTTTTCCTCGACTCAAAAAATGGTCTTCACAGTCAGTCGTCTGTTAGTTTATGTAGGGTCAGGGGCAACGCAAGCCAACTAAAAACTTCGTTTGAAATTAGAGACGGGATGGAGTCTTGCGTCGATGGGCAGGAAGTTTAGGCAGACTGACTGGTCAATTAGACCATGGAACAAGACAAAGGATGCTCTAGTTTTGTTTTTATGGTAGGACCAACTGGACCGCTCTTTACAGTTGGTTAAAGCAGCGAACGTAGAGTCACAGTCCAATGACATCGTCATTGGGTGAATCAGCCTTGCGGGTGCCACAAACGTCGCCGACTCAGATTCCACCCAAAAAGACCTCATCGACATCCAATCCTCCGCTCCATCCCGTTCTCAAATCATGCAGGAAACGCTCTGTTCCAGCGCAGCTCGATCTCCACTACATTACAGACCATATTTTAGTGACATCGGCCCCTGTTGAAGCTTTGCAACCAACGTACAAAGATATTGGCCGAAATCCCCAGCCTCCCAATCGCACCTCGTCGGCTGAGCAAACCGAATTACGAAACACTTCGGCTGCCCTCTCGCATGCTGAAACACCGCTTTCCGACAGCGAACCGAAGGATTCCGCTATAGACCCAGCGCAAACGTCTTCGCAGCGTAAACCGGTGGCCAACCATGCTGGCTCCCCCTCGACATCACTGCACGGACCTCAAGTTTCGTCCATTGCGGCAGGAAATTCTGCCGTCGATTTATCGTTATTTCTCGAAACGCAGTTTGCTTCGGCAAATTACCTACTTGTTTGTTTGTCAGACAATCTCCCTGATGATCACTTTTTAATTCTTCTTCGTCGACAGATTGTGCGCTTACCATGGACAGCGCCGGGCAGTCCGGCCTCCGAAACGCCGACTGTCTCCACGTTGCTCCGCTTTTGTTATCTCTTACATGCATGGCTGCATGATCCGGAACACGTCGTTGTGGTTTACTGTGAAAATGGCAAGACAAGGAGTGGACTCGCTGTTGCCGCCTATCTTGCGTTCGCCGGCAAGTCGGGAGTAGAAACGTGTGCCCAAGGTTTTGCCCATTTTGTATCGTGCCGTTGCCCAGAGGCACCAGATCCAAGAGCAGCGTTTTCCAGCTTGCCGGCGTCTCTGCGTTTACTTTTTCGTAATTTTGATCAAGGAATAGAAGCAGGGCTCAAACGGAATCGCGAACCTTTGCTGCTGCGAGCGATATCCCTTCAAGGTGTTCCAGTAGAAGAAAAGCCTTGCTTGGATATCTGGGACGCACAAGGCCGGCATATCTATTCCAGTCATCCGGATTTATGGGACGACTTGCTTGAAACTTTTCCGGTATTGGCAGGGAACGATTGCAACAATTTATCTTCCCGAGCGTCGCAATGGGCGGACGAAGAAGGGTTCTTCAAAGTCAATGTAGTTCTTGAAGGCGACTTTTGCCTGTTGTGTCGGTTTGGTGGGGCGCACGCCAACAAAGGCTTGGGGGAGACCTCCACTCAACTCTTTCGTTATGTGAACACTACAGTAGCTATGTCAACGGGACAATGCGAATTGCGTTTCATGCATGTGGATGTGATGCGGCGGTACGTGCCTTTTTTAAATTCTGACGATTTTCTTTTGACGCTCGTGCTGGAAGCAGACTGGAATTGCCGAAGAAAAGCGATGGTACCACTCTTGCTGAACAGTTGTAACGCTGAGGCTGCACTGGACTTTTTGAAAGGCGATAAAGCCCGGGAAAAGGGCTGGCAAGTCTTATCTGCCTATCACGCGGCTCAGCCGTCGCCTTTTGATTCTGCTTGCTTTGTGGAAACCCTCGAGACATCCTTGCAAAGCTGTCCATCGAATTTGATTGCATTAGCCTTACAGCTTTCAAACTTTGACTATAAGGCAGCGCTAAATATGTTGATGAAGAGGTCGCCATGTCCCTGGAGGCAAGGATTGAATTGGGGAGATGACCCGACAGCTCACGCCGATGCACCAACAGCCCTTGTTCAAGATACAGTATACTCTTTGGATACGGCATCCCAAGGTAGTGCAACTGATTCATCTCTAAGTGGTTTCACGCGATGTTCAGGTGAACCATCGCGTCGGGAGGACAGAGCCAACAATGGTCCCCCACTAGTCCCTAGCAAAACATCAAGGGTAGGCCCGATTTCTCCTATACCACTCGAGGCTTTAGAGAATCTGGAGGCTACCGATTTCACATCAGAAATGAGCTCCGGTGCAATCGTCCCGCAGCAGATGCTTGATCTCAACGAAGAAGCGATATTCTCGAGTCGATTGAGTCGTTCTTCGAGTAGCGACAATAAACCGGATGCGCTATCCAACACTCAAATAGGGAAATTGTCAAATCCCAAAAGTGAAGTCTCAATGGAGCTCGCGATCAAGGCTGATCCTCGCTTTGAGAAGTACTACAAGATGCATGCTGTTGGTTTACCGGAGGGAGCTATTCGCAACGCTTGTGTAAGAGACGGCGTCGACGCCTCATTTCTCGATCTTGACTGGGACAGGAGCTACGAGTCTCAGTCCAAAGCGTCTCCCGAATCCAGTGGCGACACAGATCCACCCATGAAGTCTGATCCTCGCTTTGAGAAGTACTACAAGATGCATGCTGTTGGTTTACCGGAGGGAGCTATTCGCAACGCTTGTGTAAGAGACGGCGTCGACGCCTCATTTCTCGATCTTGACTGGGACAGGAGCTACGAGTCTCAGTCCAAAGCGTCTCCCAAATCCAGTGGCGACACAGATCCACCCATGAAGTCTGATCCTCGCTTTGAGAAGTACTACAAGATGCATACTGTAGGTTTACCGGAGGGAGCTATTCGCAACGCTTGTGTAAGAGACGGCGTCGACGCCTCATTTCTCGATCTTGACTGGGACAGGAGCTACGAGTCTCAGTCCAAAGCGTCTCCCGAATCCAGTGGCGACACAGATCCACCCATGAAGTCTGATCCTCGCTTTGAGAAGTACTACAAGATGCATGCTGTAGGTTTACCGGAGGGAGCTATTCGCAACGCTTGTGTAAGAGACGGCGTCGACGCCTCATTTCTCGATCTTGACTGGGACAGGAGCTACGAGTCTCAGTCCAAAGCGTCTCCCAAATCCAGTGGCGACACAGATCTACCCATGAAGTCTGATCCTCGCTTTGAGAAGTACTACAAGATGCATGCTGTTGGTTTACCGGAGGGAGCTATTCGCAACGCTTGTGTAAGAGACGGCGTCGACGCCTCATTTCTCGATCTTGACTGGGACAGGAGCTACGAGTCTCAGTCCAAAGCGTCTCCCAAATCCAGTGGCGACACAGATCCACCCATGAAGTCTGATCCTCGCTTTGAGAAGTACTACAAGATGCATGCTGTAGGTTTACCGGAGGGAGCTATTCGCAACGCTTGTGTAAGAGACGGCGTCGACGCCTCATTTCTCGATCTTGACTGGGACAGGAGCTACGAGTCTCAGTCCAAAGCGTCTCCCAAATCCAGTGGCGACACAGATCTACCCATGAAGTCTGATCCTCGCTTTGAGAAGTACTACAAGATGCATGCTGTTGGTTTACCGGAGGGAGCTATTCGCAACGCTTGTGTAAGAGACGGCGTCGACGCCTCATTTCTCGATCTTGACTGGGACAGGAGCTACGAGTCTCAGTCCAAAGCGTCTCCCAAATCCAGTGGCGACACAGATCCACCCATGAAGTCTGATCCTCGCTTTGAGAAGTACTACAAGATGCATGCTGTTGGTTTACCGGAGGGAGCTATTCGCAACGCTTGTGTAAGAGACGGCGTCGACGCCTCATTTCTCGATCTTGACTGGGGCAGGAGTTATATCTCCCAAACTACGAAACCTATTAATGATGACATGAATTCAGGGACTCCGGTGAAGGATGATCTGGAGTATGCAAAGTACTTCAAAATGCTGCATATGGGCCTTCCTCCTGGTGCAGTAGAGAATGCACTTACGCGAGATGGGAAAGACCCGAAAATCTTAAAATTTGTTCAGAATAAGTCCGTCGATTTCCAGTTGACGTCAGGAGGACGCCATACGAATTCTGCCACAAAGGAAGCTTCGCGTGTACGACGTAAGAAAATCTATTGGAATACACTTGATCACAGCCGTATAAAAGAGGATTCGCTGTGGACACTTGTCAGGAATCGAGTTCACATGAGCCACCTAAATTATGACGTCAAAGAGTTTAAGGAATTGTTCACAGAGTCTGCGGATCCTGCTCAGCAACGGCGAAAGAAGCAGCAGCGTGATACAACGAAGGCCAAAAAGTCGGTCCAAGTAATTGACGGAAAACGTTCAATGAATGGGGGCATCATCCTGTTGCGTTTAAAACTTGACTACAAAAAGATTGCAAGATTGGTCAACTCCATGTAAGTATCCAGACTACCAAAATGGTTTGCTGATCGTGTCTCTCTCACTTTTCACGGCCACTTTAGGGAGCATGGAAAATTGGACGCAACTCAGATTATGGCTTTGAAAGAATTTTTGCCAAGCATCGAAGAACGGAGAGGACTGTCAACATACATGAAAACGCATGGTCAATCTGACGAAACGAAAATGAAGGCATATCATGAGCTCAGTGAATGTGAAAAGTATATGTTTACCATGATGGAGGTGTCAGATGCTCCCCAAAAATTCGATTGTATGCTTTTTCGCGTTCAGTTTAAAATTCGTTTTGCGGAAGTCATGGAGTCTGTTCGCGTCGTTCAACGGGCATGTGAGGAAGTTCGTTCGTCGGAAAGACTTCGAGAGATACTCGCCATAATTTTGACTCTTGTGAATGAAATCAATACAGGAGGTGACGGAAAAGGTGCAACTGGGTTCAGCCTGGATACGCTTTTGAAGCTTGACGAGGTAAGCCACGGTAGGCGATACATGTCTGAGGTGCAATGGTGCTCTCATACTGCCTCTTATTGGTTCGATAGGCGAAAGCCTTTGATAAAAAGACAAGTGTTCTGCAGTACCTCGCGAAGCTACTGAAGCAAAACGACGAATCCCTCCTAGCCTTCAAAAATGACTTAATCCACGTCCCGAGGGCAGAGGGAGTGATTGTGGATAGTATCGCCGCCGAAATCACTTCCCTTGACGAGGAGCTTGGTCGAGTCCATGAAACTGCTAAGCAGGATGCAGATAAGCAGTCGGCGTCGGGCTCTTTAAAGAAGCTCTCTGTAAATGATTTGAAAGAACAACGCACGAGCGTTCGAAACATCGAGACGGTACCACAATACAATCAGATTGATCACCTGACTGGGAGGACGCCTATGGAAAGGTTCACTGTAAATGCTGCCTACTCTGTGAAGGACGCTATAACACTATTCGAAAAGGTTAAAGCAAAGTACGCGAGCCTTCTGAGTTTCTTTGGAGAAGACGACAATATGGCGAGTAATGAGTTCTTTGGAACAATGAATCGATTTATTGTAGCATTCGATATTGCGGCAGAACAAGTTCGGAGAGATGAAATAGTAAAGGTAAGTGTCCCGAGCGGAAGCTCTTTGTTTTGTTTTGTCGAGACCAATATGTCAATCACGTGTACCCCGTGCTGTTTGAAAGGGGAAAAACAGGCAGCGATGGGGGACCAATTCGAGGAAATTGCGGAAGGCTTATTCTGTCGAGAATGTAGAACATAAGGGGGGAGAACAAGCCATTGGAGCTGTTACGACTGAGATCGAAATTCAATCCAACGAAGGTGGGCAAACCGAGCACTCGGTTGAAAAAACAAGGGGTTCCTGTTCTGTTCAGCTTCGCCATCAATTGGAACCGCAACTCAGGGCCCGATCTGTGAATAAGGATCGAAGTAAAGGAGCATCGGCGATTGCTGACAGTGAGGCTGCTTCTCGCGTGCTACCTAGCTCAAATGAAATCGTATTTGGTGATTCTACTATGCCAGCGACATCTGTCCCTACAGACGGAATTACAGCTTCGGAATCCGCACAGACGTATACCAAGAAAGAAACGACAAGGTCGCTAATCGATGCGGCTACACCGGTCCGTGCAGGGGGAATAGCAGAAATAGCGGCCGCTGCTGCCGCAAAGAGGTCTACTGAGAAAGAAACGTCACGATCTCCTGTCGATTTGGTGACAAGGGCTACTTCAGTCCCTGCAGGCGGCATAGCAGCATTAGCGGCTGCGGCAGCCGCGAAGAGGTCTGACGAGAAAGAAATGACACGGTCGCCTGTCGTTTCGGCAATATCAGCTGCACCGGTCCCTTTAGGTAGAATAGTAGTAGCGACTGCGACAGCGGCACAGAGGCCTGCCGAAAAAGAAATGAGCCGGGTACCTAGCCATTCGCTGCCATTGACGCCTGCGGGCGCAATAGAAAGTACGGGTACTCCCAAGAAGTCGCTAGTGCAGCGCTTACATATTTCGGGCGGTCCTCCTCGGCTAAAAGGAGATTCTGCGGCTGTATGCAGGTCCAAACTTCGGAATGCAAACGAGGGAGCTGCACAGAGTAACAAATGGATGGCTACTGTCTTGCAACGTATTTCTAGATCCAAGAGCACGGACTCGGAAGGCAATGCATGGGCAAAATGCTAACAATGAACAGGCTTAATAAGTGAGACTGTACCAGTGAAAGAGGGATCGTTGGTAGTTTTATCAAACTAAAATGGGCGGGTTAGAATCCTCGAACCCGATGCTCTCGCCCAGGCTACGGTTGAGGTTATCGTGTTGTTCACAAAAGTCGCATAGTGTAACAGTAAGACAAACACGAGATTACTCTTCAAAACGCAAATGACGAGGACACAGTCCTGGCACGATGCTTTCCGGGATTGACCAAGTGCATACCGGCAAGAAAGTCCGCCACCTCCAACTTAGCCTTTTTGGGAACACGTCCCAATGGTGGCTGACTGCTTTCTTTGCCACCGTAGATTTCAAAGCTTCGCTTGGCTTCGTAGTTTGCGTCTTCGGCCCCCCGAGCTAGCTTTGGTTTCAGAGACAACTCAGCCATACTCGTCGCTCCACTTAACGTGGCATTGCTCAAAGTGCGTTGTGCTGACGAAAGATCAGATTGTCGTTCCAAAGCTTCTTCCATACGTTTGCAAGTCATGGCTGCGTTGCCTGCAGCTCGAGCAACTTGTCGAGATACATCACAACCAAGGCGAATGGTCAACGGCGGTTGAGGCGCTCCTGGAGTGCTTTGCTGATGCCACAGTCGAATGCCGTCCAGATTCTGTCGTTGCCTTGCACAGTGCAGGGCCTTTTCCAAGACAGATTTGAGATAGATCTCGCACCCTTCAGAAAGAACCGCGAGTGTCGAATCCTTCTCAGCCGTATCTTCGTTGAACCATGCAGTCGCTTTCTGACGGGAAATAAGCGTCACTTTGGAGCCGTCGCCATTGTAAGATATTGACGTCAAAGGGTTGTCACCAACAACCGGAAGTGTGCTGTTTGTGTCAATATTTTGTTCACGCAAACGAAGGCGTGCCCAAGCAACGCGGCTCGAAATAATGTTGGTCCGCCCCCACTCGGGTCGTAACAACATCGATTCGGGCGGCACTATGGCGCCGATGGGGGAGGGATCACTATACAGCAAATTGCGTTGTTCTTCAGATAATTGCGAGCTTGTCTTGGAACCAAGCATTAGAGCTGTGGTCGACCAGTCACCAAGATGAATAGCGTGGTCAACCATTTCCATAAATTCCTTGTATTCTCGAACCGGTGGAGGCACCACAGGGTCTTTCTTCGCTTCAGAGGCAGTTGGGGCGGCGGATGCAGCTCCGCTTCCGCTGGCATTGGAAGTACGACGCGGCGTGGGCGACGTAGAGCTTTTTCGAGATTTACTCGCGTTGGGTGATTTCTTGGTAGACTGACCGGACTTTCCTTTGGTCGACGCGGCTGTCGGCGGTGTCGAAGACGGTGTGGCCGAAGAAGCGGAAGGAGCGGCTGCAGGGGATGGCTGCGCTGCTTGCTGTCGCGGTGCCGATTGCTTAGAGACTTCTTGACGCACGGACGCAGCTGTTTGGCCGGTGGATGTAGCTGATCGGGATGCCACAGCCTGTTTTTGGTGGGCGAGCTGCAGTTGTCGTAGCCTCTGCAATTCGGCCTTTTTACGTTCTGCTGCTTCCACTGACGTAGTAGCGCTACTCCCGTTAGTGCTTGGACCGGGAAGACTGACACCACTCGTCTTGTCGTCAGCAAGTACAACAGCGGCCGAGCTGGAACCTGCCTGGGCTGTCTTGGCTTTTTGCACCATGAAATGGTGTAAGTAGTTCTCAGCGCGCTTCCAGTAGGCTTCGTCCACCACTTGCTTGAGGCGAGCGCGCATTAGCTTGGTAACAGATTCGTATCCCGGTTCTTGGCGCTTATTGCGTTCGGCACAGTCTTTAATGATGGCCTTGACCTTCGCGTGTACCGGAGGATCTTTTTGCTCCAAATATTTGAGTAAGACTCGCGTGAAGACGAGAAACTTTTCCTTTTGTTTCTTTATTTCGCGTTCCATGGCTGCCCGGTCCTGTGGATTGGTTGGCATGGAACTCGTACGAGACGACGACCCGCCAGAGGGTGATGTCAATCCACTGGGATGATTCGTATTCGGCATCGTATTGGACGAATGAGACGTCCGAACACCACTGTTGGAGCTGTTGGAGGTGATGGCGGTCTGCATACTCGAGGTGGCCCTATGATGTCCCTGACTACTCGACAATGCCTGTTGTCGTTGCTGTTGTTGCGAGGGCGCCAGGGGGTGTTGGGAATAGGCCGAGCGCCCGGACTGACTATTGGTCGGTCCTCCACCACCAGAAGGCATGGTTGGACGAGTTTGTTGTTGTTGTTGTTGCGATTGTGGTTGCTGTAGCTGCTGGTGTTGATGTTGCTGACGTTGGTGCGCTTTTTCTTGTTGGCGTTGTAGAATGTGCGATACTGGTGTCGGTTCAAAGGGATCATGAGCACGAGCAGAGTTGGAAGTAGAACTTGTCAACGAGTGGCGAGATTGTGGATGATGAGAAATCTGGGAAGAAGATGGGGGCGCCCGCGACTGCATCATAACGTTGGGGTGCGTCGCATGCCGAACTCCTCCTCCCCCTCCCCCGGCGCCAACGTGTTGGACTGTGGGAGGCTGTGTGGACGGCTGAGAATGCTGCCGCATGAGGGGGGCAGATGATGCTTGTTGTTGTGGTTGCTGTTGTTGTTGTTGTTGCTGCTGCTGGCTGCTGTGAGCGGCAGGACCGGAAGCGTAGGGTTGCGGCTGCTGGGGATAGGACTGCGGTTGCGGTGCCGAGACTGGAGGACGACTAGTATTGGAATTTCCCGGCGAAGAATAGAGAGACTTTAAGCGTTGCGACATTTCCGACTGGCTCATCCCAGCCGTCGGGGGCGCGTTCGAGTATTGGTTGTTGGCGGAGATCGACGATTGCGCTGTGGGAGTACTCTGACTCGTCCTTGGCGCGGCGGCAGCGGCTTCGCTGTCCGATTCTCCCGACGACGAATCGTCCCCACCCAAAAGCAAGCTCTCCATATTGTTGCCCGACATTGTTGTGTGTATGGCGAGGAACAATATCAGTGTTGAATGCTTTCCCGTGTACACCAAGGAAACGAGGAAACGGTTCACTCACTGTAAATGAGGGATAATGTAAGTGCAACAGTATCGCATACCCCGTCATACTCACAGTCAACGACGACAAACACAAACGCTTGATTTCTCACGGACTTTCTTGGTGGACCTCGCTGCGGTATCTGGAAACGAATTTCCTACTACGACTTTATGGCGTCTGTACTTACAACTACAATTCGCTCGGGAATCTGCTAGTTTCTCAATTTTCAAAACCAGATTCCCCCCTTTCACGATTCCTTCTTTTCCGGTAACTGAAACTGTACGCAACTCGTGACGTCTGCCAAGCGCGAACTATTTCAGTGTCCATCGTGATCGGGCACCCGGTTTTCCAGGAACGCGCCGATTTGACCGTTGATTCCGTCTCTATATCTACGGGACTGTTCAAAACGGATCCCAAAAGGGTACCGTCGGCATCACCGACCACGATCATCGGGAGCGCATTCCAGGAAAACCCTTGGACGTTCGTTACCGTCGAAGTCAACGGACGGTGAATGTGCGCAAACACGTCGGGATCCGATGTACCTACGAGCCGGAACGCTTGCTCGTGCTACGTGATGATCATGTGAATCACTCTTCTCACAAGAGACAGTCAACTTCCGACATTGTTAAGGACTCGTCAATCCTCACAGTCAGGACAAAACCACAAAAGCTATTTGTCGCGAGTACCAAAAACCAGTGTTTCTCACAGTCAGGAACCGGCATATCCGACAACAATTCCGGTCGATAGATGGACACGGCATTGTCGGACGGAACCTCACCCTGTTTTCTTTACAAAGTAACTTTGCCAACTATTCTTATCGAAGGAGTTGGGTCGACGCAGTCTTTCGGTCTCGCCTGTAGTTAACATATTGCAAGTAACAGTAAAGCATACCGAGTATCCACTATTGGGGTGGACAGTCCTGCCATGGCGGCGAACAAGTCCAACCTTGTCGTCTTCCCCGACAACCTGCCCACCCCGCAAGATATGGGTTGGATCGACGAGGACGATGAAACGCAGGCTACCACAGCTCCGCCATTTTTCCAGGATGCTTGTGCCGTCCACGACGACGACGACTTTAGTGAAGAATCGCGACTACAACACGGACAAGACTTGAGCCAGTCCGAACGCAAGTTTCGGCGGTTACGCTACGCCTTGGCGAGTTTGAAACTGCGGCGCCAGAAACCGTTCATAGAGAACAGGGCCTTGGCTTGCCGTCAGGACGAAAGTACCGAAAGCTCTCCCACTCACTGCAGCCAGCATCCAAACGAAGCTACCTGCGGCTGGGAGACGCATTCAGAAACGGCCAATGTCGTTGTCGAAAGCAAAGCTGGCAACGATCGATGGGATCGCCCATTTCGACGCATGCGTCATCGCAAGCCGTCCAAACCCAAATTCCATAGAGATCTTTTGGTCGACCTAGATATCGATTGCGGCAATCACCTACAAGATGTATCACTTAATACTTTTTTCCAACAAGGTCACTTGGAAAGCGCCAAAAAGAAGCGGGACGATATACTCTCTTTCGGAGAGATCAATGCCGAAACCCGTGGGACTATCATGTCCGGCTTGGCTGTAGATTTTGACGACGGCTGTGCCCAGCTTGCAATCCAGCCACATCCTTTTGAACATGGCACAGACGACGATGTACGGGTCAATGAATGGATACGAGACGACGAATCATTAGGGGTTGCCTTTTCACATCCAGCGGCAGGGACTTCGGCGGTTTCACCGGAATCCACCTGCAAACCTCGACCTCCTCTGCCGCAGTGGTTGGAATCAACCAATGACAGTGATTGGGAGTGGTTAGAATCAAGACAAGATGAAGAAAGCGTGGAGGTGATCTTATCCAATGTTTCGCCTGTAATGATTAAAATTGAGAGTACCCACTGGGAGAATGTCGGTCGATCGTTCTCGCCAGACATTTTTGACGATGCGATGAGCGAATTTAATCAAGCGAGTCCAACCGTGAAGGCTACTCCTTTGCATATTCCAAAGAAGAGTGATGCTTCACGCCAATCGCCCTTGCGCGTGATATCAGCATTGCACGGTGATTTTGAGGCTCCCTACGATGAAAGCCAAGAAAAGTCAAGTTTTTTGGTATCCTCGGACTACTCGCCGAAACGAGGCGACGTTCGCAATAGTAACATCCTTCCTGTTTTCGTCGCATGAGCAAGCTCATTTGGACGGAAAAGATCATTTCATCGGCAACAGAAAGACACCACTTACTGTTGGTGATGTCAAGAGATGTTCGTATTGTACGTCTATAACATTTACTTCATAGCCTTCTACTTTGCTGTCGTAACTTCTTCAAAGTCTTATCTATGCACACTTTAGTAGTCGGTCTTTCTCGATTATGTCTGTGCGTGTAACCTTGCGCTTTTCTAACAGTATTCAACTTCGTTTGTTGCTTCGAACATGCTTTCCTTCAACACAGACGGCTTGTGCGAAATCCAGCGCTTTGTCCTCTCGATAAAGCTCGGCAAGAAAGTCACGGACTAAATTGGTATCTAGATGCCACGAGTTTCCTTCATCTATTGCAAATATCTACTGACAGTGAATGGTTATTTCACTGATCGGTAAGGAGTGATGTAATTAGAACAGTTACTTGCACACATTTTACTTTCCCACGCTTTGGACCGTATCACTTATAATGGCAAAAACGAAATCGATAGAGTTCCTTGGCCAAACGGTTTTGCTGCCGCAACCGTCTGACAATATCAATGGTTTCCATTGAACTAGCAATCAAAAATGAATAGAACGACTCGCCTTTTAGTATAAGCAAAAGCCATCGCCAATGCGAGAATTGTCAGCGATAGAAATGACCAATGCATCGGGCAGAGCTTCCCAGCGAACGAGTATAGACCCAAGTGACCATTGCACAACAATTACGAAACTTTCTCCATTGATGACAAAGAGCTGAAAAGAGCACTGCTCTCACCAGTGAGACAATGAGGGCATAGGTGCTTATTGCCACAGGCCGTTATAGAAGGATGCAGCATGCCTTGTCCGCTTTGGGTGTACATCCAACTTGCTCGGTATCAAGCACGAGTTGCGGACTAGGCTCTCCGTCCTGGCCAGAAGCGTCCCGCACCATCAGTCGGACACAGTACGTGGTTCCCGGCTCGAGCGGCTCCGCCTCGGCTTTAGTCTTTCCAGACGACGCCCGTATAGTCTTGGTACTTGCCGCCGACCAAGGTTGCGAATGGTCTTTCCACTGCAAAATGTAGGACACTCCGGCATCCGACGAGGGATCAAACTCGACAACAATCGTGGTCTGTGTTAGAAAGAACGAAACTATGTGAGTCGCTGCAAGGGAAAGCCTATTGTCTGTTCCTTGTGTCGGGTTCGTTTCTCATATACTATCTAGCGGATAGTTGTCTTCCATAGCGAGCAAGTCGCTTCAGTCCAAAGAGTTTAACAAAAAGAATCATTGAATTGAACCACAACATGACGACAGGGGAAGAGCAAACAGCAGCGAGTTGTTCGTGACGGTATATTCCTCCGCTGCAAAAGTGTGTGTTGTCACCACATTTCCACACCAACGTGGGCGTGGAGAGTAAGCAATCTCATGTAGAATATTGCTCCATCACTGGAATATACCGAAAGAAATCAGTGCGCGCACGGATTTATCAAGCTCCCTTTTCTCTCGCGATGACAACAGCGAAGATTAACATGTACACTCGGAACTCACCTCCGAAGCTTCGATGAAATTAAGCGTTGGTGCTTTTGGTACGGACATGGCAATGGAACGAACCCGCCCAGTGCAATATAGCCCAGTGCAATATCTCTATATGCAATTCGCTTTTGGAGTCGGCGTAACGTTGCGAATCGAGCCAGAGTTGCGTGACTCTTTCAATGTGTCCATGGTCGAATAATCGTGTGGCTTGACTGTGAGTTCCTCCTCATGTAGGTAGTAGCGCCAGGCCAGTATTGGCTGGACCTTGCCAACACTCGAGGAATCGGTCGAGATTGATTCACTGTCAAAAATGGGTCTACAGACTTCTCTATATTCCACGAAGGGTGACGTACGGGCGCTGGCTCGTGGCAGGTTCGGCGTGCACTGTTACCAACAATAGCACGAATTAAATTGCGCATTGCTATTGGGTATTCAAGCCACTTGACGACATACCGCAATCATTCGAAACTAGGTAGTCGGAGCGGAATCACGATCACACGATCACCATACCCGTGCAACGTTGGCCATTCCGGGTCTGGGCGCAGGGCGGAACGCGTGCGACAAACATTCAAAATGGACGTTCTGCTTTTCTTTTTCCGTTGAATTCCTACTGCCTTTGTGCCTCGGTGCTTACAGTAGCGACGACGCCATTTGCTTCACTACTCTTTTTAGCAACACTGGGACAATCGGAGCAAAAAGATCTGTTTTTGAAAAACTAGAGACCTGCAGGAGCGTCTAGATTCCGTCGCTTTCCATTCCAGCTTCTCTTGTTCCGAAAATCGCTTCCAGTTAGGGATTTTGCGGAACCAATTGCCTTTGAGAACTAAACGTCTCCCACGATGGCGTCATTCCGTCTGTTGCCCCACGGAGTTTACTCGTTAATTCCGACCGTATTGACTTCCATGGCTTGGCTGGCGAGTATTTTTCAGGACAATTGCGGCTTTGCCCGGCTTTCCGGGGACATTGTCGCAGACATGACCTCCTCCACAGAGGTACCGTGGCTAGAAGTTGGCTTCACCGCTTTCCGAGAGCCACGCCACAATATGCAAACGAACCAATGGGAAGTCGTGTATACCGGAACATGCCTCCCTTACCCGGACGTAGTTGAAATAGACTTGATTTGGAAGACTTCCAAGGCCTTTGCCTTTTTGGCACTAGTACTGGGCGGCGGTGGCACCTTTTTCCTATGGTTCAGCACGTGCTGCGTCTTTTCGCGCGGGACATGGCGATGGGCAGGCTACGAAGTTCTCTTTGCTTCGTTCTTTCAAGCCTTGGCCTACATTTGGTTCCGGACCGCAATGTGTACGAGCAACCAGTGTGACATGTCAAATGGATCCAACGCTGATATAGTAGCAACCTTGCTTTGGTTCATGGCAGCCGTCGTAATCTTTGCGCGCTATCCAAAACCAGCGGAACCGATAGAGAATGATGGTGTAATGATGGACCCAGATAGTGTTGCCTTACCGTCAATGACGGTCCAGTCGAGCGAGTCGCTGGCACAAGGAACGGTTACTACTGCAGATTTTCAATCAGAAGCTTCAATGGAGGAAGTAGAGTTGGAATCGCGAGATGTACAAGTATCCGGCCAAGATTCTCGACAAGAAAGACGTAGCAAAAGTATGGAAGAAGCCGAGATAGTATAGCTTCCAACAAGGACCTCGCTTCCTGCGCAGGATCATACCGTTAATACTCTCTCGCTTTTGAGCCCCTTTCGGCACTCGTTGAAGGTGCACTGCCGTTTTCACTAGATATGTATCTCGTACCAACAAAAGGTTACACTTTTATACTCCTAAAATGTCATTCTTTATACATCAGTATGCGTGGACTGCTTGAAAGTCTTGGCTGTGATGACTTTACCGACTACCGTGGACTGTCTAGCTTTAGAGTGTCATGGCATCAACATCGCCGCTTCCTTCTACATCCATGTTTTCTTCGTGCTTTTCGGTCCCGTAAAAGAGTTGCAGGTGTACTGGGGAGACGTCTGCGACATTGGTCAACCTGGAGTTGGGATCACTGTCTTCCTCGTCCTCCCGGTTTTGGGACCATACACTTTCCAACTCGTTCAATTGCTCTTCCGCAATACTCTGTGGTTCCGAAGAATAAAATGAAGGCGGTGAGACCAATTTCGACGCTCGACTATGAATCCTACGTCGGCACATTACCTGATTCTTGCCAGAAGCTGATATGGAAAGGAAACGCTGTCGAAAAGTCGCAATCTGCTCTTCGAGATGTTTTTGATGCTCCAGGTTACGATTGTATGCTTCGGTTTCTTCTTTCAAGCTTGCAATTGCGGCTTCGAGCTCTGAACCGCTGGAGGAATCGCTCGAATCGGGAGAAGACACTTCCTGGATAGTAGCCAGCAAGGCAGGAACCGTTTGGACCGACAGAAGACTGCGGAGGCGTCGGTCTTCTTGACCAAGCAAAAGATCGGAAAGATCTTTGTTAGCTTGAGACAATTCCTTGACAAATTCTTGCTTGGCTTGGACTTCCTCCGATACGAGAGCGTCACTCTCGGCACAGCATTGTTCCAAGAGAGTGCGTTCCTGCTGAAGCTGAGCGTCCAGGCGCTTCTTTTCGTTGAGTAAAGCAGCTTTCTCGCGATCGAACGAGCCTAGTGCGTCTTGTCCAACCCGTATTTGGTGCGTAATCTCTTTTTGCTTGGCGTGCAGCGCTTGAAGCTCCTGCTCGACACGGAGGCGTTCCTGGGTCGCCTTGTCCGCTTCTCGACGGAACGTATCGGCCTCCACGGACAAAGCACTAAATTTGGCCTGTATCGTTCGCGAGTGGTTCATGGCAAAGTGATAGTTTAGTAAAGAAGGGGAGGTCAAGACGCGAAGTGACTCGATACCAGTGCGGATTGCTTGGTGCAACAATCCAATGATTGGGATGGAGGGAAAGTTGGTGGGACAGAAACGTCCACGGGTGTTCATCCTTTCGTGATTCGTAACAGTCACTGTCAAGTCGGGTTTTTTTGGCGCGCCAGACCCGGATTTTAAGGCTACCTATATGTAAGTGAGAGGTTTTCCTTCCGCAACGGAAAAAAAGATCCCCCATGAAAAAGATCTACCCGGCATTTTGTACTTTGCCGTCCACATGATCCCGTGTTCCATTTCTCTACAAAGTACTTGTTCGCTTGCGGAGACCGGTGTGCAAGAGAACTTTTAGGTCGTGCGTATTTTGGACGTTCGACTCGTACAGATCCCAGGGTTCTCCGTTCCAAACGAGACAAAAATCCTCCAGTGCATTCCCGGTCGTTGAAAGGTCTTCCTTTTCCCACAGAGCTTTACCTTCCGTCCAAAACTCAATGGCGTTATCAACGATCCACCCTTCGGAAATTCGTCCGTGGCCACCTCGCAAACTCAACCAAGCGCGGGCCGATACCAAATCGTCTGCCTTGATGGCGGCATCCACCGTGGCCACCAAAGAGGTACAAGCCGCGTACTTTTCAAAACCAGCCATCGATTGTCGATCCACGCAGTAATTAAAGTGATCACCTACAATAACCAATACCCCGTCGCGTTCCGGACTATTCTGGTTTCGGCGCTTGCGAAAGGCAACCACGGGTACGTTTGAGGGCGGATCATCCTGCGGGAGCCGTTCCCATTGCTCACAATAGTAATGCTGTGCACAGTCGTTTGTTGCGTAGGCCCATTCTTTCCAGGTGTTGCCTGATTGATTTTCGTGCAGTTGTACCCACCATTTGTTGGGTCGATCTCGTCCGGTTCCCACGTAGTTCCAGTCGATACAGTGGTGTCGGGTACAGCAACAGTCCATTCCCGTTCTGGAGGCGGCATCATCCGTGAAACTTCCGTGCGTGTATCCCGCGAAGCAGTGTTGCCTGGCGTAATAGCGTAGTTGGGTTGCGTCCAAATCGTCCAGCGACGTTGGCGGCACGGATGCCGTGACGCGATTGCGCAAGAGTTCGTTGCGACTGCGTGGAACTCGCAAATCGATAAAGAGCGAGTGCGTTTGTAGATTAAAGGTGATTTCGTCCGCTTCGCAGGTATACTCCCACCCTCCGTAGAAGAAAGTCCGCTTCCAGGCGCCGACAATGGGCAAGAGGACTTGTGTGTTTGGTAGGCGGGGATGGACGTCGTGAATGGTTCCCAGTTGCAAGAAATGGTGGGGCAATTCGTCAGATCGGAAAGAAAAACCTCGTTCCGACGTATAGAGCGACGAGGCGGTTCCGTTCGCGGTAAGAATCCGACCTTGTTTGGAACTCCAATCCAAATGTTGTTCTCTGAGTGAAGCGTCGTCGTTGCTCATTGTTCGGGATTTTCCCTAGCCTTGCTCTCGTCGTTGGATCGCTCGGGAACGCGTCGCGCGGTTTCTCACCCAACGAACAAAGGGAACCGTCGGTTGGAAGCGAGACCCTTGAACTTTACTGGATACAGCCTTACCGGACGGATGTGTTTGTTGTGTTTTCCTTGGATTGGATATCCGGAGTGGGTGTACGGATTCCAACGAGCCGATGCCATACTGGTTGGTATCTACCGATTGACATCCACTACCAGGGTAGTCGAGATAACTTCAAAGCGGATTCCGTATGCCGTACGAATTCTTGCATTTTTCGAATTTACGACTGGAATTTCCTTCGTAGCGAAATATACCGTTGCTTTCCGCACGACTCGGGATACGATATGTGGTCGAGTGCGCGTCCATTACAGCTAGCTAGTTAGTACTAGTAGCGCAGCTCGGTGACCGGACGGCAATCGTGAAACCCCCTGTAGCCCCGACTATGAAATCTGTAGGGCACGCACTCTTCCCTTTTGAATAAAGCCAAGCATCATCCCACAAACTACAGGAAACTAACCTCCAAGCAACTAACTGCACTGCTGTATTACTGAGGAAGGATCATTCACTGATCACGTAACTTTGCTGTTGACCTTCCATGACTTATTCACTCAAATCGATACGGTATCAGGTACGTGCGGGTCAAACACAAAATAACTGCGTGAGAGCTCTCTCAAAAGTCTCCCACTG
This sequence comes from Phaeodactylum tricornutum CCAP 1055/1, assembly GCF_000150955.2. Lineage (NCBI taxonomy): Eukaryota > Bacillariophyta > Bacillariophyceae > Surirellales > Neidiaceae > Phaeodactylum > Phaeodactylum tricornutum. The sequence continues at coordinate 132,845 of NC_011677.1, forward strand.
TGCTCGCACCGCATCTCACGGAATTTACGCTCTTGCTGTCGTTGTCCGACTCGGCCTTCGAACACGTTCCGACGTACGATCGACTGTGAAAATAAAACACAGGGAAGCGACCGTCGAATCTTGCTACAGAATGAGAACGGGCCGTGTCCTCTCTTGGCGGCAGCCAACGCCCTCTTGCTCAAGGGCGTCATCGAATTGCCCAGTCACTGTGTGCGCAATTCGGTAGCCTCCTTGGAGGATGTCGCCAACGTCCTCGCCAACCGAGCGATGCAGAATCACCAGACGGAAGCGCACTTTGTTGACGAACTCATGCACCACATTCCCAAGTTGCAGTACGGCATGGACGTCAACCCAAAATTTACCGACGGATGCACGGGATACGAGTACACGTCGGAACTCACCGCCTTTGACATGCTCCGTGTCCGACTCGTGCACGGATGGTTGGCGGATCCGGAACACGACGAAACGTACACCGCGGTGGGTAACAAAACGTACAACGAACTCGTCGAGTGGATCATTAAAGGCAACGAAGCCGGGACGGAAGTGGAAAAGCTACAAAAAGAAATGGACCTTTTGCAAGTGCGGCAAGCCTCTCTCGTGGCAAAGGATGTGTCGGACGAGAGCCCTCAAGGCACCGTAGAGGCGGCCATCGTGCAAGAAGATATGGTCAAGATACAAGCCAAGTACGACGAGCTTTCCGAATTAGCAACACAGGGTTCGCTCATGCAGAACTTTCTCGAAGCGACGAGCCACCAGCTGACGCAGTACGGACTGCATGTCTTGCACGAACAGATCCACGAAGATGAACTCGTGGTCTTTTTTCGTAACAATCATTACGGAACTTTGACCAAACGCAACGGAATGTTGTACATTCTAGTCACGGACCTTGGATACTGCAACGCACCAGCGATTGTCTGGGAAATGCTGGACGTGATTGACGGAGATACGGAGTACGCCGATAGCGACTTTAAGCCCCCGGGTGCAAAGGCTCACTTGACGTCCGGTCCAACGCTGAGCCCAGAACAGCTCTTGGCGCAGGCTAGCCAAAACGATGCCGACTACAATCTGGCGGTACAGCTGAGTAAAGGAGACAACGGATCAATATCGCTGGATGCTCAAGAAGGGGATCTCATGGCGGCTGCCACACAGGCTAGTCTTCGTGACTATCACGGAATGGGAAGTGGAACGACGTCAGATGAGCCTACGGATCCTCAACTTCCGAAATATCAACGCGTCGAACTCGGTGTTCCTGTTGGCCGTATGCAGACACCAGCCGTGGATCAAACACCTGGACAAACATCACAACTAGCAGCCCTTTCGTCGAACGACGCGAGCTTATCACAAGTAGACGCCGATCATCTACTCGCCATGCAACTTGAGGTGGGATTCGACACTGTTCGACAAAACGACGATCCTAGTGTCCATCTGGCGCGGCAGCTACAGGAGGAAGAGAACCAGCTCGCGCGTCAACGGCAACATCAGACAACGACAACTCACGCATCAAGTAGGGTGCCGGTGGGGGCGACTTCCCCGGCGTCCAGATCCAACTGCCTTATATCGTAGATCATCGTGTCTTGTACGTGAATCCTGACGTGAATGCATACAAAGCAAAGGTCTTCAGTTATCTCTTTATGTTTATCGAAATTCCACTAACGGTACATTCTTCAGGTAGCCTTCACATCAAACAAATAGGTACAGGCATGCTGTTGGGACACTAATTTGAAGGACAAAGTAATACTTTGTATATATACAGATCAGACAACTTGTGGACATTTGTTACAGATCATCTTTTATGCTTTCGTCATGCATTCCAACACATCGGTTTTCACAGAGGCTCTGACGATACGACAATGGTCACGCACGTCGTGACCAACGAGAAGACACGCTACGGAAACAACAAGACAACATCCTCACTCACAAACACCTCACACTAGCGCTTCTTCACTATATTCATCGCACTGAAACTCGTCACGTCAATACTAATCTCGCCGCACGTTCCTGGCAAGAAAACCTTACAATACAATATGAAGAGCGTCGCCATGTTTTTCACAATGTTCCTCTTAGCTTCGCTGATCCCCACGGATGCCTTGTCATCTTTGAACACCGTGTCTCGTCGCGCAGTTCTCGCACAGTCCGCTGGATTTGCGACTGTCAGTGTTTGGGGACCCGCTTCCTGGGCCGTCGATGCCTCTCTCATCGACGATCTTACCTCTTCTATTGACAAACTTCGTCCAATTCCAGACCTTCTCGAGGAAAAAGAGTGGGATAAGGTGCGGTCAATACTTAAGCTTCCTCCCGTCAATAAGCTATGGAATCTTGGTGATGTAAGTATACATTTGGCGTGTAAACTTGGCAGCAGGAGCGGTTTGGTTAGATAGTGCCGTAAACGATGTAATCCTGACGAGAGGTTTTCTTCTCTTTCCGTGATCCAAAAGTCACAAAATATTGTGCTAAAATTGGCACAAGACACAGGTAACATTGACCTATTCGAACTGAAGGAAGAATTGGCATACACTTTACAAATGTGCGACCAAATTACGTACAACAACGCGTTTGTCTACTTTCAGCCGGGCAGCGGAAAGTTTAAAATAAAAGAGCCTCAAGAGCTAGCAAGGCAAGCCATGAAACAGATCCAAGATGTAATCGATGCTGCTATCGAATAGAGTGGCGAAAAGGAAACAAAAAGAGAGCGTACGCTTCGTGAACAGGGATGAAGAGCACAGCGTGTAAATCCCCAGCTAGCACTTACATTACATGGCTTGGGCGGCAGAAAGCTTCGCATATTTTACATTCAATCGAAATACCGAAGAGTTTGTTCTAACTCTAAAGTCAGAAAGTCGTTCAATTTGCTGTTTTCTATAGATCTGTGATTAACAAAATAGGCACCATGACAAAGTTTCAAATTATGGTCTTCTGTGCTTAGACTTCATAAACTCGAATTCGCGACGACTCGATGGCTACCAAAATGATGCAAAAGGATGACTGCTGCTCAAGATGTTCATTATCGTCTTTCCAGTCACGTTGATAAGAGACAGACGATGGTAACTCACCAGGTAAAGTAAAATGCATGATACAAGCTGATTGAAATATTGTAACGAAATAAGTGCTTGCGTGCGAGTTTTCATTCGCTGAATAGAAAAGCCATGGCCTCTCACCTCATACCTCACTTTTCATTGCTTTTCATTTATGCAGTCCAACAGCAATGGTGGCAACAATTCGAACTCGGACTTTTCAAAAAAAGATGAATTTAGACGATATTTAGAAAAGTCTGGAGTTTTGGATGCGCTAACAAAGGTTTTAGTCGGCCTGTACGAGGAACCTGATCGTCCAAACAATGCTCTGGACTACATGAAACGATACCTGGGAGCTCCATCCGCAGTTGATATTGATGGAATAAAACAAGAAAATTCCGAGTTAAAGATTCAAATCGAAAAGATGAAAAAGCAGCTGGCGGAGCTACAAGAATAGTCGCGCAGGCATTTAATTCATTCAAAGCATTGTATTGTGTACATTCGCAATGGCCTGTTCTGGTGAGCAGCCTAATTATTGTTGCCTGATATGCAATCGAGAAGCCTTGCAGCTGCTACACGCGGCGTCATCCGTCCAGAATTCAGCTTTTCCTCCAGGTCGCGTGAGAACCTATTCAGTGAGGAGCTTTTTCGTGCTTTCTCTTGAACCAGATTTTGAAGGTTTTTCCACATCCAGTAGCGGCTTTGCTTTCGTCTCTTTTCCTCCAGGTTTCCTGTATCAATCATATCCCGTCGGTATCGGCACACATATTCCCAGATGTTGGAAACGCCTTCTTCCGTCACGGCACTGGCGAGAAGTACCGGAGGATGCTCCCAACCTTGCAATCGACCCTTGGCATGCACAAACTGCATCGCGCCTTTGTAATCTGCTGCCGTCATTTTTGCAGTTGAGAGCAAATTTCCATCCGCCTTTGTCACAATAATCATATCCGCAACTTCAATTATTCCTTTCTTGACGCCCTGTAAATCATCACCGCCTCCTGGAGGGATCAGTAACAGCAACATGTCCACACTCTGTGCGACTTCGACTTCGGACTGGCCCAGACCAACCGTCTCGAGTAAAACCAGCTCGTAGCCGGCTGTCTGACAAAGCGAAACAACATCGTCCGTATAGGACGCGAGACCCCCGAGCGCTCCTGCTGCTGGGGCTGGTCTAACAAAGGATCGGGGGTGGCGACTAAGCTCGAACATTCGTGTTTTGTCACCGAGAATCGAACCTCCCGTTACGGTACTACTAGGATCCACGCAAACGACAGCCAACTGATCCGGAATCCAAGAATTAGATTTCTTCGTCTCTTTTGTTTGCGATGATGTGTTACCCGAGTCTTCCGCCAACTTCAGAATATACTTTCCGAGGCATTCGATAAATGTAGATTTCCCTGCACCTGGCGCGCCTGCGAGGCCGAGACGAAACTTGGGGATTGCTTCGGCTCGTTTCGTTTCCAACATGTGGGTCAACAGTAAGGCAGCTTGTTGCTGTTTTGCAGCAGAGCTCGATTCTGCTAGCGTGATTGCCATAGAAAGAGCACGCCTTCGTTTCCAACGGGTCCGTGTATCGTCGTCTTCCTGGCAGTCACTTGCATCTCCAGTCAGTCGTTCAGCAAGAATGCGAGTACTTTCTGTCATATCATCCCAAGCAGGTTTATCGGTAGAAAACGAATTTTCGGGATTCGTGGCAAAAAAGGAAAAGGCGCCTTGGGCACTTCCGAACATGATACCATTTTGGAGCAGAGATTGTTTTGCGGACAGCACCGCTGCTGCTGTTTGTCGTCGGGTAGCCAAGCTGAACATCCAGGTAGAGGCTTGCTTATAATTTGCTTACCATGGTGCTATTCAGTCTTAGGTGTTGCTTTCCATGGTGCTGAGTCGCAAATCGTACTTCATTGGAGTTCGCTTTTCGGTGTTGCATTCGGTCGACTTACAGTTAACTGTTGTGTTTTTGCGGATACGCGCGACGTACAAACCATTTCGAGATGAAACGTTTTCTAGATGACTTTCGTTGCATCCATGTCGTGCACCTAATCCATTGAGAATTTTAGGTGATGTAAATGGCGTTTACCAAATACTGCTCAAGTATTGATCTGGATTTTCTCGCAGTAATTCGTTTCGAGAGTGTTTGAGCGCAAATTCTGAAATATTTGTTACTGTTTATGAATGTACTCCACGCAGAGATATCTATTCTACATGTTATCCCCCGAAAGGGACCAGAGTCCATCAGCCTTAATGTTAGTACCGGAAATAAAGGAAGCCTCATTGCTGATCAAGTAAGATACAAGCGAGGCAACCTCGACTGACTTTCCCGGACGCCCATACAAAGGCTGAACAGCAGCACCGAGCATTTGGTATGTAGCATCATCCACAGGCATGATGGAAGTCTGGACGACGCCTGGCATGACGCCGTTGACGCGAATGCGAGGCGCGTTTTCGGTAGCAGCTGACAAAACAAGACTATTGACAAAGGCCTTGGAAGCGGAGTAAATGGAGGACCCGTTACTCTTGGGGGCGATGACGCTCGCTCCCATACAACTGGAGTTTACCACAATGGAGCCTGTGGGCATGTCCTTGTCGTCTCCCACGGTCTTCGAAATGGCAGGGATCAAACAACGGAGAGCGTAGATAACTCCCTTGACGTTTACATTGAGGACATCCTCGATTGCTTCATCCGGAGTGTCGGCTAAAGGAAGCTCGCCACGGTAGACTCCAGCGTTGACAAAAGCAGAGTTGATGCCTCCAAAAGCTGCGACGGTTTCGTCGATAGCGCGCTGGTTATCACTGACCTTAGATGCATCGCCGACGACAATCAAAGTCTTTGTGGCGGTATCCATTGCTTCAATTTCGTTGGCGACTTCGTCGAGACGATCTTTGCCGCGGGCAAAGAGCGTGATGGCCTTGACACCCTTTCCGGCTAGGTAGATGGCCGTTGCCTTGCCCATCCCAGAGGACGCTCCGGTGTCGAGGACTATCTTTTCAGCATAAGGATCAGGAGTCATATTTGAAGATTTAGTGCTGACAATGTGGTTTTGTGGTAGGAGGCCACTACATTCATTTGGATCCTTTTTTTAACATAGGTCAAGCACATCCGCACTAGCATGATCATTGACAAGGAAGTATCCGACAGAGGGGTCCCAGGTTTTCTTGGTTCGTTGGAACTCCTTCGAAGACTATCTTGATCTTGCAGTTTTACGGAAGACATGTTAGCAACGCTATTGATATAAATTCAGTTTTTGAAGACTGTTCCTGGGAACTCTGGCGACGACTCTTTCGTGACCTACTTGTTTACGTTCTTCATTTTGTATTATAAATTTTGAACTGTAAACAAACTAATCGATCTCGATGATATTTACATTAAGCATAAGGTAAGGAGGCAGTAAGAACGGAAAGAGCTTTTGCTGTTTTTTTTTTGGTCAACAGCTTGCCGATTACTTGTGCCATCTATCGATAAACCTTTTTTGTCGATGATACGTTCAAGTGTGTAATATCGAAGGGCGGCCAGGAAGATTGCACTTGCACCCTAGTCTATGATAATGAGGTGGATAGGCACTGAGTAAAAAGACCCAGAACACAAATGACATGCTGGAAAGCGGCGACCAGCGGATGATTGGGAATGTAGGCTACATTCCACAAGCAAATGACAAATGGCAAAACGTGCAGCCGTCGGTTTCTAAAATACAGTGTCATATACTCTTCGTCACAGAGCGTCGCTTTCGATGCGAAGCTGCAAGATTGATGATGAGGATATTGAGTTGATGTGAGTATACGACACCAAGCCATATTGTGGAACAAAATTGTGAACTCACATAGCGCAAAGCGATGACTCTCATCTCGAAGAGATCTTAAGAGCAACAACGCAGGCGAATCCGGACTCTGATTGACAGGTTCCGATCGCCCGTCTACAAAAACTAGCTCCTCATTCTTAGCAAGGGAGCAAATTGGAACAGCGGCCGTAAGGCGGGACGAGTTGCAAGTGACTTCAGTACTTTTCGCCACAAACGGAACCATATCGGCCTGCGACATGCCCCGAATCGCTGCGCCAAGCTGTCCTACTCCACCGTCAACGAGTACGAGATCCGGGATCGCCCACGGGCTTTCTTTGTCTACCAATGTACCTTGATCTTTGTTCCAAGCCCTAAGAAACCGCCTTTCCAAAACTTCTTCGAGACTGGAATAATCATCTCGAGCATCTTGGCCTTTTTCTGATCGAATGTTGAACTTCCGGTAGAGATGCGGAGCTGGCTTTCCATCGATGAAAACAACTCTCGACCCCACTGGAAACTCTCCTTGTGTGTGGCTTATATCGTAACATTCAATTCTCGAAGGATGCTTTGGCAAAGACAGTAGCTCAGCCAATTCCTGTGCAGCTGTTCCATCTACAGATGATAGAGTTGCGCGGGGAACGTTAGATAAAGCTTTTTCGTACACCAGTTGGTTGATATTTTCAGTGGCAAACTGAAGTGCTCGGGCGTCCACTTCTCGTCGCGGTCCGCTTGTCGCGACAGTTGTAATCGAAACGGCTTTTTTGCGCTCCGGCTCAACTTCGGCACGAGCAGTACGAATCACTCGCTTCAGCTCCGTAGCATCTACCGGATCATGAGCCAAGAGCACGTCGTCTGGAAACCATGTGAATCTCTTATCGACACATTCCTGTCCGGACGGGTAGTGTTGGCGTTCCAAAACGGTTTGTATCGCAGTCGCGAAATCCTCGTCGTTAGTGAAGCCAAACTGAACCTTGCAATTGTAATTAAATTTTCCGCCTACCAGACCCTCTCGCAGCTGAAGAACTTGGACAATAGCCGAGGAATTGTCGCCTTCAACTTGAGCGATGGTCACAATGTCCCGACACATGTTGTACTTGGAGTCGAATAGCATGTTCGCTTCTTCATACTGTACACGCCTTCTTCGAAGGCTGTCTTCGTTGGACTTACTGGTATCCCTGGTAAAAACTTGCTTCATTACGACATCGAAGAGGGCATTGTACTCTTCGACGCTTCCGGCACCGTGGCGAGCCTCAAACGACTTTGATCGTAAATCATACATTTCTTCTATACCTTGAAGGATAGCGTTGATTTCACTAAAGCTTGTGTATGGTCCAAAATACCGATGCCGTTGCTGTGGCGTCGTTGAGGTGTCCTGTCGACTCGGCACCACCGAAAACCGCGGAAGCGTATCCCCTATCGAGGCACAAATATAAGGATAGTGCTCATCGTCCTTCAAGAGAACATTGAAGGGCGGTTGATGATGCTTGATAAGGTTCGATTCTAGAATCAAAGCATCTCTGTTGCTTGGCGTCAACACAAAGTCCACCGAGCTAGCTTTTCTCACCATGGCTTTGATCCGTGCACTGTGTTTTGCATTTGAAACCAAATAGGACTTGACACGACTGCGAAGTTTATTCGCTTTCCCAATGTATAGCACGTTGCCTTCGACATCTCTCCAAAAGTATACTCCAGGCGAGCTGGGAATATGAGCTGTCTCTACCGCAACGGCTTGACCAGTCACTCCTTGAACCGCGGGAGACAGCTTGAGAGTTTGCAGTTCGGGCAACACATTATTCTTCTTGCGCCCCACTACTGCTAATGGCTGAGCGTCGTCGATTTCTTCCTTCAAAAGATCAAATATTGAGAAAGTAGAAGAACCATTGGTCGATTTCATGACGCAATTATTTTGTGCATTGTACGCTGTTTGCTTTTCGCGACGACTGTCGGTGTCGTCGATGCATCGCTGCATGGCTTCCGTGGTTCGCTTGGCGTAAAATATTGCTTTACCCTCCGTATTCCGTGCCGCACGGCCCACGATTTGCAGCAGCGCAGTCTCGGATCGCAAAAATCCTTCGGAGTCGGCATTCAAAACGGCAACCAACGAGACTTGGGGTAAATCCAAACCTTCTCGCAAACAGTTGATGCCCACAAGGCAATCGATTTCCCCCATTTGCAGAGCACGCAAAGCGTCGGAGCGTTCGTTGGTGCTCAGCCCAGAATGGATGTAGGTGCTGGAAATTCCGTGTTCAATCAAATAGCTCGACAAATCCTCGGCGTCGCGTTTGGTCAGCGTGACGACCAACGCGCGCTGCTTCCGGTCCACTCGTATGCGCAATTCAGCCAACAAGTTGTCCAATTGGCCTTCAGGAGATCGTACCTCGATCTCGGGATCGCACACGTACGTCGGTCGGATCATCATTTCGACCGGGGGATACTCGGCCTTCCCTAGTTCTTGCTTGGCCGGCGTGGCCGAAACAAAAACCGTTTGTTGTACATTGCTCCAAAATTCCTCTTCCTTGAGCGGTCGGTTATCCAACGCGGATGGCAATCGATATCCATGCTTCACGAGACGGTGTTTGCGGGCCTGATCTCCACCGTACATGGCCTTGAGTTGCGGTAGAGTAACGTGCGACTCGTCCACCAGTAGTAGCCAGTCTCTTGTATTAAGATTCATGTAGTCCATTAAGGTATCGGGCGGAGAACCCGCTTCGCGGCCAGCGAGATGTCGACTGTAGTTTTCACCTCCCGAGCAAAAGCCAGTTTCGCGCATCATGAGTACGTCGTTGAGTACGCGTTGCTGTAGGCGGTCCGCCTCGATACGTTTTCCTTCCGCCAGTAGCTCCTGGACTCGTGTTTGCAGTTCTTCTTCGATTGCGAAACAGGCTTGTTCCAAACGATCGTCGGACGTCACGTGATGCTTGGCGGGAAAGATGCGTGCCGATGACATTGGTTTCATTCCACTGGGGGTGCCTTCCTGAATGGCTCGAACGACCATGCCATCCTTGACGGCGCCATCACCGACCGAGGCAAACTCGATTCTCATGGGACACTTTTCGTGCGTGGGCCACACGTTCAAATAGGTGGTGACACCCTCATCGGATTTCGAGGACTGATAGGTGCCCCGTTCGAATAGATCGTCATCCACGACGTGCTCAAAGAGCATCGTATCGAGTTTCGTCAAAACATCATCGTTCCAGGACACAACATCGCCAAGTTGAAAGGCCCAGCTGGCATCCAGGTACTCCTTGGGAAGGCCTAGGCCGTAGATACAGCTGACGCTGGCCACTACGACGACGTCGTTGCGTGTGAGTAGCGCCCGGGTGGCTCGATGTCGGAGGACGTCAATTTCGGCGTTGACGGAGGATTTCTTGGCAATGTACTTGCCGGTGGCTTCCACAAAGGATTCGGGGACGTAGTGATTGTAGTAGGAGACGAATAGTTCGACGGCGTTGTCACCGAGGAAGGAACGTAGTTCGCGTGCCAACTGTGCGGCGAGTGTCTTGTTGTGACAAAGAACCAGTGTGGGACGACCGTGATTGGCAATCAAATGTGCCATGACTAGCGTCTTTCCCGTACCGGTAATGCCACGTAGGATGCTGAAACGATCGCCCCGTTGTAACTGGTGTGTCAGCTGAGCAATGGCTTCGGGTTGGTCTCCCGTCGGCGTGTATTTGGCCGTGACCCGAAAGTCGTTCGGTGGTAAAAGAATCGTACTGTCGACGAATTCCTCGTTGTGCTTGAATTGCGACAAGTCCACTTCTTCTTCCACGATATCTGGAACCGCCGCGAACAAACGGATGGCTGTCGTACCGAACGAAGCGGCACGTGAAGGAACGACGTACCGATCGACAAAGGGTCTTCCGCGACGACGGAACGGGTCGTCCGACGCCAAGGTCACCGTAGAAGCCACGAGTCTTCGCACGCACCGCGGGCTCCGAAGGGAGACGTTCATCATTCCTGTTCCTCTCACCCAGGCGTAGGAGGAACGGCGCAGCATGATGATGTATCCGACTATCACGCCGATTCGACGCCGACGCTGACGTTGGCTCTTCGAAAGAGAACGTGCGGATAGGCAAGCAAGGCTAAGCACGGAGGAATGTGTCGGCATGTGCGCGTGTGCCCGTATATATATGTCAATATATGTTGTGGCGCAATAATGTCTGGTGTATGCTGATGCAAGGTCTGGTTTGGGGATGGGGAATGTTCCGTAATGAGGAACGACGGCGTCCGCGTTTTTTCAATCAACACGACTTCTGCTGCCGCTGACTGAGCAACAACAACAACAACAACAACAACAAATCTCCAACAGCAACTTCCAAAAAGGGAACTGACACTGAGTGCGAGCTACGGCACCGCCGTCCGTGGTGGGTTATGGTGGGGTACCTACTGTTCTTTTATGCATCGGCAGAGAAAAAGGCAATCCCAGACAAAAAAATTCGTGCCAACGAACCAAGAATCCAGGAACACTTTTTCCCCACGAGGTGGGTGAGGAACCCTCAATCATCGTTCTAATAGGGTTAAACAAAGAAGAGAACGTCTCACCCGCAGCACTTTTCGTCGGCACTCCCTGTCACACCGTCACTCCGGCAAGCCAATACCGTTTACCTCTGCCTATTCCAATCTTTACTAGTGACAGCAGTATGTGTCGGTTGTGTCGGATAAGCCCGGCCTGTCTCTTTACCCTCTCTCTCGTTACTGTTACAGTCAGTTACTATTAGATGATAGCATGTAGTAGATTCTGGAGCTCTTTAGACTAGAGGCTCTACTAGGAAGACAGACTGCCGCGTCAAATCTCGCTACTTGTTGTTGATGTTGACGGAGGAATTCAATTGGTATTCTACTTTGTATTATTGTTTATTTATCAATACTCACAGTCACCTCTGACTATAAGTCATTCGTTTTGGAGACAAATGATTGGCATTGGGGGTACCAATTATGCTCTCTAGCCAAGTGTAAGACACACAACCACTGGGTTCCCTTGGCTCGCGAGGGTTCCGCAACGCTTCACACGTTGTTTCCGTGACGAAGAACACGAACGTTGCGGTTGCGATTCCTACCGTTGCCTTCGTCGCGGGTACAGTCGCAGGTATTGGCGTGGACACCCCAACACATTTCGCCGTCGACACAATCCTGGTCGACTCCACAAGTAGGGCCACACCGCTCCCGCGCATTCAACTCGTCCACGCCGCAACGAGGCGTCGTCGTTGCCCGCGACAGGTCCGGACAAATCACGAACCCTGGACGGGCATTATCGCAATAGTTCGCGTGGACGCTCCAGCACCATTCGCCGACGCCGCAATCGTTGCTGCCGACGCACACGCTACCGCAGTTGCCACGGGCGTCGAGTTCGGAAACACCACAGCGACTCTCTGTGGAAAGAGTCCAGTTTGCCGGTGAGTCTACAGTAGGAGACGACGTCTGCGTAGCAACTACCGGAGCACTCGTAGGCGTGGACACGGGAGCCACCGTCACGACTGGACCGTCGTTGCAGTATGCTGCCGTACTGCCACAATGGCCAAAGCGCGAGCAGCACAGTGCACTATCGGGACATATTCCATTGCCGATATTGCCATCCCCGCAAGTACCTGCTACACCGCCGTTCGCATCGCCAACGGGAGATTGGGTCGGACTCACCATCGACGCGGTCGGACTCGGCGCCACGTACGGTGCTAACGTGGCGCTGGAAGCCGAAGGCGCCGGTACGGGCGCAGGCGTGGTTGGAGGTGCGGTGACGCCCCCGCCATTGCTACTAATGGCTACTTCGGCGCAGTTCCAGAACTGCTCCGGCCCACCGATTCCATCCGAAGGAATAATACCGCAATCAGGTAGACCAGCGTACCCAGGGTTGGGCCACTCCGACGGAAAAGCATAGTCATCGTAGCCGTCATGTTTGCACGAATTGGCCGTCAAGTAGTGCCATTGCAGCAAGACCAAGTCCCCTTGAATATCCTCGGGAAGTTTCATACGGTAACGGTAGAATGCCCCGGGTACGGTACCGTCGGTAGCAATGAGAGTGGGTTCATACGTCAGAGGTGGAATGTATGCGCGACTTGGATAATTCGAGTCTTTGGGAGCACCGTACAACAAGTCTTGGACAAACTCGAGTGGATGCGATTTGAAACATTCTTCTGTTGGTGCGATACCGGGGACAACCGGACAGGCATAAAAGTTAAAATGCCCCTTGTGATGTGCCGTCAACACCACATCGAAATCGATCTCACCACCCTTTGGGAATGTTCCTTGAATGTTGGCGGGCATGACCCCTCCCACGGCGCTGGGAGGGAAATCGTAATTGGTGTTGCTCAGCAATCCACATGCGGCGAGTGTGCCACCGATGTTGAGACACTGCGGGCAAAATTCCTTCTGCGGATCGGAGCTTGTTCCTCCATAGCCGACACCGTCTTCGGCGGCGACGTAGTTTCGACTACGCGGGCTCTTCAGGTAGCCGTGGGCGTCCACCGCAGGACCCCAGAAGGAAGCAATGAAGAGGAAGACTTGGGGAGAGAAGTGCATGGTAGAACTTTGCTTGCTGTTAATGAATTGTGTTTCCGATTGCAATGTGCGAAAATTGTGAGGACTTGGAATTAGCAGGAATCAGGCACAATCGTGCCTAGTTGCCGAATGTGGGGGACATGGATCTTGTGAAAATGATATTCACAAGATTGACGCAACAAGTAATCTTGTTAAACTTTCTATACCGTTCCTGATCTCACAAATTTAGAGGAATGTAAATGTTGGTTTATTTACCAGTTAAATAGGTTGGTCGTTTTAAATCCACAATGCCTTTTCTAAACCTGCACAAGCCGCAAAGTTTCTATAGGTCATTTCAAATAAAGGATTGTTTCTCCGCTCTACTAACAGTAAAGTAAGATCGGACAAAAAGAAGGAACGAACATCTACAGTGACCATCCTGATTGACTTTTTTGAGACATACTACATCAGAAGTTGTCTTGATTTAGAATGTATACCGGTAGTTGATGACAGGGAACGCATGAAAACCATAAGACAGTTCACAGTTCCGCCGTCCCGGAAGCGAAAATTCTCGCGAGCGCAATATTAGGGCACGCCTCGTGTCCTCATGGGACGGTATTGCGATGGCTTTACTTGCCAAAACTGAACCAATTTATATCCTACATCCTCATCGCCCCCTAAGCCTTGCTTTATCTTAGTCTCAATCAAGCGTTCTAAATGTCAAGTTGCATCTGCTTTCCGTCAAATCTAATTGAGAGTTGTTTCCTTGGTAACGGTCAGAGAAGTTGTGAGGCGTCCTCTGATCAGCTTCTCGTATAATTTGGGGCATACTTGCGATTAACTCCCGTCGCTTAAAGGGCTACTTGCCCGAACCCTCGTGCCAGTGCTCCAATTCAGGGTAGGAGTGCACCCGTTTGATCCGATTTGCCAAACCATTCCACTGATCTCTAAAGCAGTTCCCTGCACTAGACGTTTGTCCCAGATTTGCAAATTGTTGGCGATAGAAACAACCACATATCGGGATATTGCTTTAGTGTTCCACAGCGGCAACGGGTAGTGTTGCGCCCCCAAGCTTGTTTGTGTGTGCACACAGTAAAATCCTAGCCATCATTGCTCGACATACTATGTATAGAATGCACATCGTGAACGGATGAAAAAAGTGAAGACGCGTTGCCTTTTACATTCCTCAATTGTCAGGGGATGCATGGTCTGTATATTCAACGATGGAAGGAGTGCGTCAAATGAGGTGACATGTTCCAATCACCACATCGTTAGACTCATGGTAGCCGGTTAATCGTTTGCGTCAGAAACGCGTGGTATGTAAAAGGTACGTTGGTTACAACTTAAAGTAATTGTAAGCCGCCTAGCCTAGCGAATTTCTAGACAAAACCTCTACACCCAAATTGGTTGACGACATTTTTACAGTCTTAGTTTGGCTCCGAGATACACACAAGGCTATCTAAAAGTCAAAAGTCTTGCAGAGTTCACGCTTTTCCATGGAGCTAGACGGTTGAAACATACTTAGTGGTGGCCCGGGGCTCCTCCGTGCTTGTCGTAGTATTCGTGCATGGCGTCCTTTTCAATCGCGTGGCGGTGCTGGACTGCCTTGTCTGTCGACAGCAAAAACATAGAATGCAAGCAACAAATGTGAGATGTCGATCCGTGCCAATTGCCGTAGCCATTTTCTCGACCAGACATCCGTACAACAAAATCATCAACGAGAGCGCAATATCTTCACGTACAATCGCGGGCGGAATAACTCGCCGTGTACATAATGGCCGAGATGGCGAACATCATATGCCACAGAGGCTTGACACTGTAACCAAACGCCGAGAGAAACGTATTTGTGAGATGAGGAAAAGGTTAGAGTGCTTTTGTCTGTCATCGGCGGATTCGAAATCTACGTACGATCCGGACTTCATCAATGGATGATAGTAATTGTGGCTGCGCTCCAAGAAAGTCTTCCAAGACTGCACGTAAAAGGCCGGGGTCAATGCCTTGCCGACGGCATTTGCGATTCCTGACATGGTGGCTAGAATCTATGATAGATTATGACAAAACCAACACACACAAGGCGAGTCCGGTGTGTGATACTCTCGGGTATTGTTGATCGATACCCGCCAACGCAAGAAAAAAGGAACACTTGCGCGTGCAGCGGCGGTCTCTCTCGCTGCGTATTCCAGTAGGGACGCTGAAACACAGGACGTAGTGCTGACGTGCTATTGTTGCGAATGTGATATCCTCTGTCTTGAGATTGTCGTCATTCCACATTCCATAGGAACGAGAGTAGCAAATCCACCCGGCCGTACAATGTATTCGTATCGTGCCAAAACAATCCGGTCACGAATTGTGAAACTGCGTCACAAATCCTTGGGGGGACAACGAAATTTATTGTGCCAGTTACATCCGGCAAAATCATACCCGTTGATACTATCATCGCGTCGAGTTGACGACAGCGAGGCGTAGCTGCGATTCCCAGTCTCACACGATCTCGGCGACTCTCGTACCACACCATGCGATTGGTAATTGTGATACTCGGAATTGTCTGTTTGGCACATCGAGCTGCGCCGTTCACGTCGCTTGGGGCCTCTCGAGGACTCCAGGCCCGACGCGCCTTTCGTTTGCGTGAGAAACAATCCGACAACGACACCGATCCCTCGACCATAGACGACGACGGTTTGAGGGTGGAAAAGGTGGAAGACCCGGAGCGTCGTAATCTGATTATCAACGCGGTCGGTGCTGGTCTGTTGCTGTCGTCGGGCGTAGCGAGTGCCCAGCTCTACGTGTCGCAAGTGTACACGCCCGGAGGCTTCCAGCGTCTGCCGTCGATGCAATTCGTGGCCGCCTTGGGCGATCCCAACGCCCGCGAAGGAATGGGCGCTGACCAGTGGGGAATTTGGCGGGACGATCCCGGTCCGCGGGGGGTCTGGCTGAGGAATTTCGACAAATTGGAACAAGCAGACTACGTGGCGCCCGTCGGCTGGAAATTCGACACGGCAGATTGGTGGCTGGAAGAGCATGGTGAGTGTCTGATGAGAAGAATAAGAGATTTTTATCGACAAGTCACGGGCACTGACCATCCCATATTGGATTGGTAGGCATCATTATGGAAGCCCCGCAGTTTCCTGTTCCTGCGGGGCGCTATCTCGTTACCGGCGGACGCATGGTCACCACTGGCCTGACCATTGGAGCGGACGGCTCGTGGAAGCTAGACGAAGGGAAGCTGTACGATGTGACGCACCTGCCGTGTCGGTCAGCCCGGTACCGACCCAACGATGGAGGCGGTTCTCCCTACACGGCAAAGGGCTCGGACTTTCCCGTTATCCCCGGAGCCGAAATGCCCAAGGTGCCCGGCTGCGATAAACAGGACTACGCAGTTCTATTTCTTGTTGGCAAAGCAACATAAGCGAGTAGTGGATGTATGCGCTCAACGACGGATTATTCAGTTCGTGATGGCTAGGGAATCTGTCAAGTGCATCCATCCTCTATTGACGACAGACAACAAATGGCAATGCTCTGCTTACGAAAGTTTGACTGTGAGCCAGTGGATAGAGCAACTAACAGCAATATGCCCAGTTGAAATTTCCAACCAATGTAGACTATAGTCTTTTTGACAGTGAACGCCGAGAAAAAGCCTGCATTTTACGGATGGAGGAGGGTGAGGAATGACATACTGTTACAGTTCCTGTGACTTCGTACGAGTCAACCCCAAGGGTTTCGACCCTATTATTAGGGTTACAGTTTGTACAATTCATCAACATTCGCCAAGCTTCCCGGACGGCAGGCACGCACGCGAGCGCTCGAAAATGCCCATCTGCAACGATGGACCGAGCCGAATCGGAAGAGTTTCTTCTCTCGACCAAAGCATTACAATCCCTCCAAAAGAATTTCAACAAAACTACCATAATTAAAACGCTCTTTCTGTAGAACACCGAGTATGAGTCTGGATTCTCTGCTCTCCGAGCTGAAAACTCTCGTAGAAAACGGTGATGTTGCTCAAGGCAAAGCCGTGCTGAGCAAACTCAAAATTGCCATCTTGGAAGGTGCGGACGGATCTCCGGAGACTCTGCAAAAGTCTTGTTCCGCTTTGGAACTTGGAGTTTTATTAGCCGTGGCGGACAATGACCTGGACGCATTTGGACGAAACATGGCACAACTGCAACCTTACTACATGTCGGGTGTAGCGAGTACGCGAAAGGCACACATTATGGGGCTGAATCTGATGCATTTGTTGGTGGAGAATCGTCTTTCCGAGTTTCATTCGGAACTAGAACTGCTTTCCGAAAAAGAAGCCGCAGATCCGCTCATCAGCTTTCCGATTGGTTTGGAACGCAAACTCATGGTCGGTATCTACGATGAAGTATTGGCGGGCAAGATTCCGAATCCGTCCTATCAGTTGTTCATGGAGCACTTGTTGCAAACGGTACGAGATTCCATTGCCGATTGCATCGAAGTTTCCTACAAAACTTTAAAACTCAAGGACGCAGCAGAAATGATGAAATTTTCGAACGTTGCGGAACTTCAAGACTACATCCAGAATTTCCGTGATGACTGGATTGTGGAAGCTGGGGATTTATTGACTTTTCAGCCTCCCAGCACAATACCGGCTGCTACCGATATTCCATCGATGGAGTACATCAAGCAGTCTCTCACTTATGCAACGGAAATGGAGCGAATCGTGTAACTATACGAACCAAACACACAGGGCATCCAGTAAACAGACGTTCCGTAGAACCAAATCCGAGCGCAAAGATAGATTTATTAACTTTGACTGCACCTACACTATGTTAGGTCGCAGGAACTTCCACTCGTGACTTCGGCAGTGAATATGAGAGGATGGGAGTTGCGAACGGTAACCTTGTCTTCGACCACTCGGTTGGAGGTCGAAACCAAGCCGCCGAAAGCCGTATGTTGGTTTTCCAAATTCCACTGCAAACCAGTGGTAGACACAGAGTCGCAGGGTACACTCAAGGGTATTAATCCGCAAGTTGGACCCTCACCGGGAACAGTCGGATCCGTGATTTCTTTGGAATGTACCAGGTATATTTCGTGGTTTTGGTCGGCTGGTAGGAGTATCGCACAGGTTTGGTCATCGTACAACCAAAGTTCGTCAAAGCGAGAGTCCCATTTATACAAAGCTTGGAAGCATCCCATTTCCTGGTCGAACCTTCCACCAAACGCCCCATAGACGCAGCAGCTTTTGTATCCTTCTCGTTCCACAGCGGTCAGGGCCTTGTCTAGATCGTTGCTGTTCTGATCGGATTCCCGCTCAATGACACAACCAAGCTGCCGATAGTGGTCACGTACGTGATCGTCCAAAGAATCCAAATCCCCTCGTATCAAAGAAGGAACGTAGTCCTTTCCTCGCGTTGCCTTGTGTAGTCGATTCGCCCCGCCATCGGCACAAACGCGGTACGCCGCATTCTTCCACAGGGCGTCGAATAGCGGACTTGGTGGTTGTCGGATCGGGGAATTCAAAATCACGAGTGCCGATTTTGGGGGCGCAATACCACCACCCTTGTTCGTCAATGGACTGACGTGAGTACGCATGGAATAGTACGTGCGAATACGAAAGGGTTAAATCGGTATCTTATCCACCGACGGCGTGGACAAAGAATTTCGATGCTCGAGCGGGAGAAATTATCTGGGTCGCATTCAGTGTACAAAGTAAATTTTATAAAACAAGCTGGTGGGTGTTGATTTGCAGGCAGGCTTCAGGAACAAAGGTGTATCCTGGGTTTGGAAGGTGCTTAACAGGTTGGAGAGTCTATGGAGGGATGGAATACAAAAAAAGGGAAACCAGATTGTCAGAATGAAAAGAAGCTCGAAGGCTTTTTTGCTGTCTTCCCGTCAATCGAACAGATAGGTATGACGTACAGACTCTGTGATTGATTGGGCGTGAATCAGCAACAGGACGTGCAAAATCGCGCCGACAATCCCCAAACTGCCCACCACACGATTCAGACCCAACACGGGAACGGCATAGCTCTTTCGCGCAAGTGACGTGTTTCGAACCGCGGCGTCAACCACCGAGGGGTTTGCGAAATCGACCATGGGTGTGAGGATCAACACAGCCTGACTATTCGTGTACAAATTGCAACGCTTGAGCCTGCAGTGTATTCAAAGCGTCACTAATTTCACATTGTTCCGCAACTTCTACCTTAGGGACTATGACAAAGTTGCTTGTCGTAGCTGTAGCACTATCTATTCTCGTCTTGGCGACGGAAGCTTTTGTCGGGCCTTCGTCAATCAAGACGTTCACTGTGGATCGATCGCAGAAGACTGTCAAGTCATTCCCGCAGGGGGGATTTTTTACACAGCACTCTATACCTCTGGTCGGGCCGATGCGAGCCGAAGCTGATGGAAAGGTAGAGAAAACCAAGCTTCCGTTCTGGCTGGACCCTGGTACTAAAGGAGGTGCCGTTTTTCTGAGTTTGGCGCTCTTTCTGTTTCCCATTCTTGTCTACTCCATCATGACCACGTTTTTCGGGTTTGATGAAATCGAAACGGGAAAATGGATTGGTATTGGATTCACTGTATTGGCAACTTTGGGATGGGTCAGTACTTACCTGTTCCGTGTAGCAACGAAAGATATGACCTATGTAAGTCTACGTTATGTGTGTGCTGTGTGAACGATCTGCAACAGCATTCGTCTCTCCAGCTATTTACCGATCTTCAGAAATGAGCGAATTCATTGATACCCACTTTCATTGTGCGTATCCCAACCTCACTTTACAACTGCACTGTCACCTAACGCTACAGGCCAAGCAACTAAAGGACTACGAAAACGCTGTGATTGCCAAGCGGTTGGAAGAGCTCGACGAAGACGAAATACAGGCACTGCAGGAGGAGGTAGAGCGAGATGCTTTCTGATTGATAGTGAATGCGCTCAGCCCTGGATCCTCTAAATGCCAGAGACATCAATCCTCCAGCTTAATCTTTGCTTAATCCTTTCTGGCTATTTCCAATTATCTATTTTTGTGTGTGTGTACGTGTTCGTTTCCGCATGCATACATGCATGCATATACGCTTCGTAATCCTGTCTCCTTGTTGCTAATGTCTTTCCTGCTCTATCTCTTTATCGGATGGGTGGCACACCAAATGATATATCCTCCCCAAAAATGGATGCTCCCGATGAACCGTTTCGGTACGTTGACGGATTGCCAAACACGTTCCAGAACCGCAGAGTCTCGTCGGCAGCAGCCGACACCACCGACGCTCCGTCCGGGCTCATTTCCATATTCAATACGCGTGCGGTATGTCCTTTGAGTTCCTTGATTTTAGTCATGGATGGATATTTCCATAAAATGAGCTGATTCTCTGAATAGCCATGCGACGAACACAGTTCTCGCTGGTGTTTGCTCCAGACAATGGAACAAACTTGGCTGCCCGTGTCGATGCTATTGAGTATGGCGCCCGACGAAGAGTTCCAAAATTTAATGCAACGATCCGCCGTCCCTCCCCCACTTGCCAAAAGCCCACGATAAAAAGGACACCAGTCCAGTGCTTTGACAGCTGCCTTGTGCTGCTTAAGAATTAAGCGAGGAGAAATTTCGTTCGTACTCGAAAGACGCTGCCGGGATCCCGACATGGCAGCATCCCATATACACAAAAAATTCTCGTTCCCGCCACTGGCTAGCATAGACCCGTCCTCATTCCATTTTAGACCGCATACTTCCTGCTCGTGTGCCATATACCGACTCACAATGTTGCGTGCTACGCGTACGTCATGATTGATGATTTGTGAGTCTCGTGCGCCTGAACTCAACCAGTGTTGGTTCCATCCCAACGACGATATTCGGCCTGTGTGCCCATGAAGTGTTCTGATTTTCTTCAAAGCAATTCCGTCGTAAATGTGTACGACGGCTGCGTTTGTGCCGACCGCAACGTGTCGAGTCTGTCCTGGTGTGGGACACCAGCTGACACTGGTAACGTAGTCACTGCCGGCATCCACGGTGACAAGATGCTGAATAACCCCCGTGCCGGCATGCCACAAATAGACGCTCTGTGCCAACGCAACGGCCAAAACGTTATCCTTTCCCCAACTCACCAAATTGAGATAGTAGTCGTCCACAATGTCGGGTGCGTCCAAGACGCGCGTTGGAGCTCCCGGTACCTTCCGCAGCACTTTCTTCGCAACCGACGAGTTTGTACTCGGATCGAGATCCATGCACCCCACTTTCATGGATCGAAGTGCATCGTGATCGAATGGATTATCCAGCTGGGGACGCAGGCCGAGAATAGCACTATCGCTTTTGGGCCGTCCAAAAGCAAAGAGGCCACGGGGCTCGCCGTTTTCGTCCAATTTGTCCAACGGTACACTACATAGAGTACTAAACATGCGGCGATTGAACTCTTTCTGTAGAGGAGTTTCACCAGCGGCAATGGATGAGGAGTGTCCTCCCACGACGTCGCTTTCAGATCGTGACCGTTTGTCACCCGACATGAGGGCACGTCGGCAAACGTCCATGTTCATGTTGCGTCGAGAAGGAATGAATCTATCATTGTCGTAGCGTTTCGACGGAGATTCACTGGGAGTATAGTACGGGGTGGCTGAAACAGCCACCGTGTTGGAGGAAGCAGTTGCCGATGGACGATAGGGAGTCCGCGACAATCGGTGCGGAGTTGGTGACGCTTTGGAGATTGCCCGGCCGAAATTTTGGTTCCTGGAAGGTGTTTTTGACGGTGTCAAGTATGGTGTGGAAGATGGAGTAAAGTGCCTGGAACGCGTGAGACGCCGCGGGGGTGTCTTCGGCGGGTAAAGGGACTCGACCGCCATGGTCGGTTCTTTTTGCCTGACAATTTGGATCCTAGCGAATATTGTGTGTATCGAATCGAACGGTGTTCATTTTGGCGATGCGCTCGATCCGCGGAGGACTCTTCCCTAAGTCCTGGACATTTCTATTACTGGGTCAACGTCTCCCGGTACTCCTTCACGGTATACGTAATAGAGACGAGCTCAACAATTCGTTGGAATTATTGATTTCACATGTCACAGGCACTGCCAATTACGTGATCGTCTGTCTGCTATCAGCAAAACCGAAGGAAAGTCACCTCCTGCGACTCACTGTCAGTCGCACACGTCAAGATCCAGACCCGATTCTGCCTGAGCGGCCTCGCAGGAGAGGCACGAGACCAGAACAAGATTCCTTTGTTCACTGTCAAACACAGTCAATACTGGAGTGCGTGTCCCCCATGCTTCCGCGGACACTTTCCAACTCAAGAGACGCGTTGGTGCTTCTTCCACTTTTTTTATTGGCGCTCTCGACGGATTTCCCACGTCGAGCTCGGGCCTTTCCTTTCCAATTCGCAAGGTTTCGATCGAGAGGTTGCTCTTGGACTCGCAAAATGGTTGCCGGCCGAACGGAATTCATTTCCAACTGGAGAGTTCTACACAAAGACAATAGAAGTGACGAAGATTTGCCTCAAGATCTGCTGAGAAAGCGGGAACGATGGTCGGAAGCCAAGTATAAAGATGCGTTGGATCTCTACAAAGAACTGACGTCCTGTCCGGATTCGTACATGGTGGGCATGGTCGAACAGGCTCTGAACAATCTCGACCACGCCTACCGTCTGTACGGACCGGAATCTGTCATCTGCTCTTTCAACGGTGGTAAAGATGCTGTAGTAATTTTACACTTGGTGCGAGCCGCACACGCGCGATTCTACGATCAACAACGAAATCTAGATGGCAATCCAATCGAGCCACTCCGACCCCGCGTTGTTTACTTTGAGCACAAGGACGAGTTTCCGGAAATTCGGTCCTTTCTCCGTGAAATGGTCGACGTCTACGAGCTAGACATGATTGCCTTTGAGCAAGGGATAAAATTCTCGGAAGGATTGAAGACTCTCGTCACACATAACGTACCCCAGAACAGCAATGTTTCGTTTCCAGTCGCTTTTGTCTTGGGAACGCGAGCAACAGATCCCAATGCCCGGGGTCAAGGAACCTTTGCCCCGTCAAGCCACTATATGCCGCCCTTTATGCGAGTCAATCCAGTATTGGAATGGACGTACGGGCATGTTTGGCACTTTCTTCGTCTGTTTCATTTGCCATACTGCGGCCTGTACGACCAAGGGTACACCAGTTTGGGCACCACTAAAGACACGATTCCCTGTCCAGCGCTAACAGTTCCTGGAGGAAATACCACGAACGCGATCCCAAGGTATTGGCCAGCCTACATGTTACGTGATTGGGATCAGGAACGAGCTGGACGATTGTCGAAACCGAAGGCCAACAAGACGGTCGATGATACCTCTAGTAGCGCTTCACGCACAACGCAACTCTCTGCCATGACTGTAATTTCGAAGTCCGGTGATGTCCCCCGTGAAATAGACAATCTGGACGTTTCGGACAAAACCCCGCTGGAGGATGAAGATTCGGTGGTGTCGTATACCGATACGTCTGCGCAAAAGACGGTGGGCGTGTTGATAATCGGCGACGAAATCCTTAAAGGTTTGACGGCAGATACAAATACGCTAGCGGCAGCCAAAGCCTTTCGTGAAAAGAACGTATTATTGAAACGTGTCGTCATCGTTTCAGACGATTCCGACGAAATCATTCAGGAAATACACCGTTTGCAGAATGAAGTGGATGTGATAATTACGTCGGGAGGAGTAGGCCCGACGCACGACGATGTCACCATCAAAAGCGTCGCTGCAGCGCTTCGGTTTGATATGGTGTTGCACGAAGAAATGGCGGATCTTTTGCGCGAAAAAATGAGCAACGATGCCGACACCGAGCTGACGGAAGCCCAGGTGAAAATGGCTACACTGCCGAATGCGTCCAAACTTCGGTATCTGTCCGATGATCCCAGCGACTGGCCTGTTTTACAATGTCGAAATATCTTCATTCTTCCTGGGGTACCAGAATTCTTTGAGAAAAAGATCGAAAATGTTGCCGACTACTTGTCCTGTCAACTGGAGCGGAGCGTAGCCTACAAAGTTGTCTTGTCCGCTGACGAGAACTCTATCGTAGCCATTTTGAACGAAGTGGTGGAAAATCATCCTATGGTGTCGTTTGGAAGCTACCCGTTTCAACAGCAATCTTTCAAGACTGTGATTACGGTGGAGGCCAAGATGATTCTATTGCCAGCAGGGCGGAGTAACTCAACAATTTTCAATCGGAAGGAGATCGTCACGAGCAAGAGTCAGATGGACAGGCGCGTGCACCTGGCACTGGACGAACTCATCAACACGCTGCCGGAACGCAGCGTTCTTCGCGTCGACAATGACGATATGGCTCTATCTTTTAGCTAACTACAAAATATAAATGTTGAGTCGTAGATTCTGAATCGATTATAGGACTATCGGTAAAACTATAATATCAACTGAATCCACGACCTCCTCCAGTGCTAGCTTTTGCCTTATTCTTTTTTGCTCCTCCTTTCGCCTTGCCGCCAAAGCCTACAACGCGGCTAACGTCGCGCTTTATTTGGGGAAAGGATCGGGAGGCTTGCACTTCCCGCTCCGCCAGGAATCGCTGGCCGGGATCCTCGCTCACTAGCTCGGGTGTTTCCAAGCAATCAAAGGTGAACTGTAGAGCGTTCCGTTCGGCCTCGGTCAGGTCGGGATGCCATACGCGCATCATGAGAATGTATCGCGTTTGATCGGCCTCGTTCACCGCGTCGTGCATGAGCGACGTGTCGAACATGGATACTTGTCCGTTGATCCACTCGCGGGTTGTATCCCCAATCGTTAAGCGACATTTATTCTGGCCCGAGTACGGTATGTCCAAAGCCAAATGGCTGGTCAAAACAAAGTTGGTAAAATCGGAATGCCTTTGGATGGCCGAGTTGGGCTTCATGCTGGCGAAAAAGACTTCGGCGGCCGGAACATGACAATCATGAATTGCTTGCGACGTGACGGGAAAGAGGTTAACGTTGACTGGATCCCATCTTCCCCGGTTCATCAGCACCAACGTTTTCCAACCTTCCCCGTAGCTTGATGCGTCCTCCGTCAAGGCACCGGCCCAAACGTTGTTGCCTTCCCTAGTCAGCCGTTCCATGTCCGCCGTGACGGCGAGAAACTCCTTGCGGATTGCCTTGTACTTGGATTCGAGCCTTTGGCACCAGCCAAACTCCGCAGTATCCCAAAACTCTTGGATGGACAAGCCCGGGACGTAGGAATGCGCCCACTGGTGGCAATTGCTCGTTTCTGGATCGCCGGAGCCGACGAATTCTTGGTGTTCGTAGTCCTGGTCTAGAAGTCTCCAGGACTCAATCACGCGATCGGCATGGTCTCCGAAGCGCTCGCGGATTCCGTGTTCCACCATACCGGCAAACGTGTGTTTCGGCAACGGCGTCGTCTGCGGCAAGGATGCCGCGGTGGTCGACGACGGCCGTACCGCCAACGGGAAGGATCGTGGGGACGAACGCCTCCGGGGTGCGACCGAAAACGCACCACTTGACGTTGCCTCAAAGCCGACGGCGACCGCCATCACTCTACCAATAACGTGCCAGCGAGGCATGGTCAAAATTCTGGAGAAGGGTGATGCACACACGAAAGTGAGCCCAATTTTGTGGGCTGGTTCGGGTCTGTCGACAGGATTCCGATGTCGCTGGATGCGGTCTTCGAATTCGTCCGTCTTCTGGTAGGCGGACGTACTGTGCGCATCTCGTGTGCGTGCTACCGGACAGACACACGTCGATGGAACGACGGTGCCGACCGGTACCCGTTCCGGGAACCTCCCTATAACAGTACTACGCTCCCTTTATCCAAACAAAAACGTGATTGGACTATAAGCAGGGCGACCCATTTACAATTTTGTTAAAAGCTTTCAAATCTCGCTGGCACACAACCACATCCACTCCACCACAAGGGTTGCTTGGCCGCCGTTCTTAGAGAGCCTTCATGCCCATCATGCCACGTAGCTGTTCGAAAATGACGAGCTGCAGGGTTGTGGTGGGGGCGAATCGCGACCAGATGGGCATGAATCCTCGCCAGAAGGTCAAGGGTCCTTCGTTCTTGGCAATCTTGATCATACAGTCCAAGGCGTTGTTGTAGATCTTGGCATCGGATGGCTGGTTCATCAGTCGGGTTCGGATCATATCAAAAGGAGAGACGGTGCAGGTCATGAAGAAGCCGGCCGTGACGGCGGACAGGAACTGTGTGGTGAGCGAGGTCTTGGCGAGACCGGTGGCGGCAACGACGTAGCCTTTGGATTGATCGTAAACCCCCATCTTGGTTCCGTTCAGAACCATGGCACGCACAATGTTCGAGTCGATACCACGGTAAAATCCACCAACTCCCTGGTTGGCGTAGAGATCCTTGGCCGTCTTGACCATGGAAGGAACTTGCTTGCCCTTGGATGCCATCATTTTTGTTTTGAGGACATCAAAGGGATTGCCCGCTATTGAACCAATCGCACCCGCGGCACTACCGGCCAAGAATTTTTTCATAAAGGTAGCCGTCTCCGGGTCGGCGGCTCCAAAGACCACCTTGATGGGTTCGTAAAGACCGAGGCGGAGCGAGGTATAGGATGCTTCCCGCAGCCAGGCCGCGTTGACTCCCTTCCACAAACCGAGAACACCTTCTTCGCCGACCACACTCTTGATCGTACCAAACATACCCATGTTTCCGTATTCGGCAGAAATTTGAATGCGCGTCTAGAAAGGCAGCAGAAAGAGTGTAATGGAAAGAGTCAAGGTGAGTTGCAGTCCCAGCAATGGCAGTGGTAACAAAGGGACAGTCAGAATGAATGCGCGCACAGTCAACCTACACTCTCCATCGACGTCACGTCGCGCACTAACAAACTAGGATACCATTTTCATTCAAATAGTGCACGACAAAAGAGTTCGTTCGGAAGACAGTTTCGTGTCCGTGCCGGCAGTGTTCCGGATCTTCCCGTCGAATCTCACTGTCGTGCGCTACAGTGGATCGAATACTGAAGAGTGTGGCGTTCACAAACTTGGTGCGGTGGGTTCCAATACGGTCGAGATTCGACCCCGTGGTTCGCACGTCGTGATTCACCGACAACGAGAATGTGCGGTAGGCTTACCTTGACAACGTCAATGGGATGAATGAAAGAGACTGTAATGACGGCTGCGGAACCAGCCATGCCAACTTGAGACAATAGACTCGGAGGAGGCACGGCCGAAGTCGCGAGGGGTCGTTGTTGTTGCTGCTGCTTCATCATGGTGCGGTACGTGATATTTAGAGTGCGTCGGTGGTGTGGAACGAAATAATTGTGCGTGCGGGACACGTCGAGCCGAGATTTCTAAATCCAGAATTGCCAGTCTCCTCGGACTAGCTAGTAGTAGGAAGGAACACACGACGGGAATGCTTTGCCAAGGACAGACATGCCGATCGCCATCCAACGCGCGGACGATGATAGGTCTAGGAGTAGGAGTAGTAGGTAGATTCACAGTCAACGATACAAGATTGGTCATTCTGGAAAACACCACGTCATTGCGACTTTCCGGAATTTCGTCATCCCCAACCGGCATTCATTGGCTGTGGGAACGTCGTCGCAGATCCCAGCAAATTCACAATCCGTACTCGAGAACACGTCCGTCACTTTGGGTCTAAATGGAAATGACGTGCGTCCGCGGACCCTTACTGGTTAAATCCAGGGGTAGCGTGGCACTAAGTAACGTCACTCTTGCGTCAGCTCCGAGGCAAGCAACCCAGTTTTCTGTGCTGGTGCAAGCGCAGGTGGTGGCTGGGCGGCAAGACCGGTACCGATGCAAGATCCGTCCATTCTTTGTCACACAATGCCACTCCAACGGGACTTGTGACAGTATACGGTACCAACCCTCTCCGTGTCTGTGTGGGTAGATTCGTTTGGTCGATGCTCACAGTTAGCTAGAAAGCTAGCTAGACCTCACTTTACACTTCAACCGAACAAAGTCCCACTGCAAACTCATGGTAAGGTTTGGTACCTCACTTACACTCACAATGGGGGAGTTCATCAAGGAGTATGCACAAGTTACAATAATAACCTAATTCATGACCATGCCAAAAACTGCTTTTCCAGGTTAGCTGTGTACCGGTAGAGTTATCTCTGTCGCTATACTCTATCATCAGACGTTCCATTTCCTCATAGAGGCCGATGCGATGCGATGCGATGCCAATAGCCGCCACACATTCGTTGGACAAGCCCTCACATTCACTCGCACATTCACACTCACATCCTATTGCCGAGCGCGGCTATACTGAGGGACGGTGCACACCACCAGTCGACCAGTTCGCCTCGCAACGCTCTTCAACGATTGTTCTTCTCGGCATCCCATTGCATGACCGGCTCATCGTCCCGAGCCGTCAAAATTTCGAATCCCGTCTCGGTGACCAAAATCGTGTGTTCGAACTGGGCACTGCGTTTGCCATCCGTCGTTACGGCGGTCCAGTTGTCGCCCCACGTGCGATCGGCCGAGATTCCCAAGTTAATCATGGGCTCGATCGTAAACACGTGACCCACTTTCATAGTACCCTTGGCTTTGTTTTTTGCGTAGTGGGGAACGTTGGGAATGGTATGGAAGAGGGAACCAATCCCGTGGCCGCAGTAGGTTCGTACGACGCTGCATTTGTTCTGTTTGGCGTGGCGCTCAATGACCGTACCCAGGTCCCGGTACAACGTTCCAGGCTTGACGAGTGCCATGGCGCTCGCCAGGCACTCAAAGGCGGTTTGCACCAAACGACGACCGTCCGCGTCCACGTTCCCCACGCAATAGGTCTCGTTCAAATCACCGTGGTATCCGCCAGCGTTGTACGTGGTGATATCCAAATTGACCACGTCTGGAATGACACGAAACCAAAAGGACGCAAGGGCAATGAGATTCGAATGGTCAGTGTAGTCCACTGAGCGTACACGACACAAACACATATTCCAGTATACGCACCGCCATCTTGAACCTCCCGATAGTCGGGAATTCCGTGACAAATAACTTCGTTGACGCTCGTACAAACCGACTTGGGAAAGTTGTAATAATTCAAGGGTGACGGGTAGCAATCGCGCTCAAGGGCGGCCTCGTGCACGACTCGGTCGATTTCATCCGTGGTGACCCCCGGGCGCAGGGCTTTGCCGGCTATATCCAAGACCTCCCGTCCCATACGACACGCGTGTCGCAATCCGGTATCTCCGTCGAGTTCGTCCGACGTGTAGACGCGAATATTGTTGTGACTGGTACGATCGCGCTGCTCGCATTCCGACACGCCCGCTACGTGATCGG
This sequence comes from Phaeodactylum tricornutum CCAP 1055/1, assembly GCF_000150955.2. Taxonomy (NCBI): domain Eukaryota; phylum Bacillariophyta; class Bacillariophyceae; order Surirellales; family Neidiaceae; genus Phaeodactylum; species Phaeodactylum tricornutum. Next base: position 162,269 of record NC_011677.1, read on the forward strand.
CGTAGTCCGGCTTGCGAATGCGTGGCGGCACGGGACGACGGGGACTGAGCAAGGCGGGGCGTAACGGACCGGTAAAGTCGTAGTAATTGGCCCAATCCGGTAGAGAGAGTTTGACATCCTGCGCAGCGTCTGGTGGACACGAAACTCCGTCGGTCGGTGGGGTTTTGTTGTGTTGCTTTCTGAAAATTCCGTTGAGGAGACAGACGATACAATCGTGTGAGATCTCGTGCTCGATCGGTTCCACGACAGCCACTAAACAGTTCCGCAACACGACCAATCAACACACAAATGCGACTCACCCTTGTGCCGCAATAATTTGTTTCGCCAAAGCGTGCACCTGCTTGTGGTGTGAGTAATTCGTTTTGAAGCAATCTTGGCTGCAAAAGTACGTCGGCGGCATGCCGAGCTGCATACATTTGGGACAAGCGAGTCGTTGGGCGACCACGTTTGTACATCCCGGTGATGCGCAAGCGCCTCCTCCCGCAGTCGACATGGTTCTGGAGCAATAGGGACGGCTAGTCGTGTCGTGGAAACGATACGTTGTTTTCACACTCACAGGCAATCGGTGTGTCCACAAAAAGGTGGACAAGAGGGCGTGCTTCCCGTTGTGTCGACTGTATCGTATAATGTAAGGACAAAAAGCGAACGGGAAAAGTCACGACGGTATAGACGGTTTTAGAGGTACGGGAAATCCCCGTGATTGTCTCTTGGTGGCCCTTCCAACTTCACGATTGGACGACGACAGACGGGATTGACGTCGATCCTACAACATTGGAACCAAAATCCTGTAGTACTCCAAATGTACAGAGAATAATCAATGCGGCTACTAGCTTTCCAATTGGAGGCAGACCAACAGCACTGCCTATTGGACGGCGATTTGCACTAGACAGTTGTGAATTGGAGCTAGTGAGACAAGTACATCTTTTGGGGACGGTAGAATACGATACGAGACCTCTACCCAAATGTCTACTCGTTGGGCTCCCCGCATTGGAAAACATGGTCGCCTAAAAAAACGACTACCAATTTGGTGTGTCGACATTACGGGACCAGCTCTGATCTTCTGACAGGACTCCCAGCTCGGCAATCAGCTTTTTCACCGGTGCCACGACAGCCACGGACAAATCTCCAATGGAATAGTGATAAAAGTTGCAAAACGCCGTGAGAGTGTTTTGGACGAACGTTACCTTGTCCCCCGCATTGTCGCCTGGCAGTTTGGACAAAATCATCTGTCGGATGGCCCGCACTTGCGTTGTACCTTGCGTATCGCCATTCTTGTGAAGCATGAGGCAAGCCAAGAGAACAAAGCCGTTGCCGGCGGTTACTAAACGCTCGTCTTCTTCATTCTCGAGTTTGCGATCCGCGTGTTTGCTCTGCGCATTGCCCAACGTACTCGCCACTACCGCCTCGCGGAAGCTACCGGTTTCGCCTACCAGCCACGTCGTCAACCACGATAGAAACATATGGTCCGAGTCGTCGCCAACCGGTACAGGGAAAGTGAGTGTCGCCATCATTGATAGATTCCCACCGCACTCGACAATGTTTGTCAGCGTATTCAGACAAAAAATGACGGCATCGTATCGCAACTTTTCTGTGCCACTCGGTTGACCACTGGTTGTCACTGCCAAGCACAATACTCGAGCCAAAATATCCAAACCTCGCGTGTTCTTGTTCCAACCCAGATCTCGGTAGTCCACGGCTAACTCACGAGTCGCTACTTCATTCTCGTGCGTGAGAGAAGTCAACGTACGCAAGCATTCCAGTCCGATTTCACCACACAAACCTTCGGCCTGCCACAGAGCGTTCGCGTTTAGCAAGGACTCCAATACGTACAAGACACACACGACTAAACAACCTCCCGATTCGGTGGTAAATCCTTCCTTGCAAAAGGCCTGTCGATTGCGGTCATTCAGTAAACAAGCCCCGTCCACCAGCGACGCCAACGTCGCAACGCGGATGTGCAAATACTGCAAACACCCCTCACACGCGTGCGGATCCCTTACTAGCACTGTGACCGCCACCAGTGTCTCCGCCATGGCTTGCGCCAACATTGGAATTGCTCCGTTCTCACCAAGGAGCCGATTCGTCCGCAAAAGCGGGTTGGCGTCGTCGTCGTCTTCAGGTTGTCTGTCGCTACCTTTGGTCTGGGAGGGATCCCAATTCGTTTCCTGCTGATCTGTAACGCTCTCATCATCCATACACGATTTCGAGTTGTCGTCGGCTTTGCCCGTAACAATGCGTTGGACCGCAAGTAATGGAACGGACTGGAGCGGGTGGGTCAACACGTCGTTGCCACACGAATGCGGGTGCTTTTCAGCGTGTCGGTCTCTGTCTTTCAACGTATCCAACACACGCGCAGTCGCCTGATCCATCTGATCCTGCGCTTGCACCAAGACGCTGTCATTGGAAGCGACCGAGTCGCCCCCGGGGGACCGGGAGGCAAAACTGAGCAACTCGCTGGGGGCGGCGGAATCAGTTGTCGACGCGGGGGGCGTGAATTCTTCGGGACATGTGGTCAGACGGCGATGAGGAGAACCGACTGGCTGGGCTTGCTGAGTACGGAGCCGTTGGCGACGTCGACGACCAGCCATGGTAGGATCCAGACTACCTGTAGACGACTGCGAAGCGGGCGTATCGTGAAGATAGTTGTGGTGTCCCGTATCCGACTGGGATACAACCGACTCCCCAATGTCTCCTGGTAAACGATCTGATGCTATTGCGTCCGCGGTCCCACCCTTGTCCGTGTTGGCGGCCTCGTCTCCTGCGGCACCGCGGCAGCGGTGCGTAATTGGATCGGCCAAAACCAGACTGAGTAGTCCTTGCAAAGCGTCCGGATGAGCCAACATTTGGTACCGAAATTTACTCGCTTGTTTCGTACTCGCGTACGGCGACAGCGTACAGTCCAACGAAAGACAGTGCGCAACGATACCCAAGACATCCCGAAACGCGGTCACGAACGGGTCTTTCCGATTCCATCGCGTATGCAGCGTCGGAACGGTTCCACACAAATCCAAGATCGCCGACAAGGCCGCCGTCGATTCGTGGCTTGTGCTGAACTGCCACAATTGGCGTCGTGACTGTTTCCGGACTAGGGTGAAAGCCAGGGGCACGGCCGCCTCCCAGGCCGCTCGAGGCGACGAAGCCTCTCTAATACTCGTACAGGCAAACAAGCATTCGTCCAACAAGAGCTGGTGGGTCCCGGAATCTTGCACGGCGTAAACATCCATGCCGGCCCCGCGGAGAACCTTGCGCGTTGTGGAGAGGCTGCCACAAGGGCGTGGCGGTTTATGTGGGATGCGGCCATCGACGGTAGCGTCGTCACTCCACAGGCCTTGTCGAGAGTCATGGGAACGCTTGCGACGAAAATTTGGGAGAGTAGGAACGGCAGATGATGAAGTGGACGACGAGGAATGCGACTGCTGCGACAGAGATTGCGCCGGCGACGACTCGCGTCGTTTGGTAGACGCCGTGAAGCGAACTCGCCGACTGGGAGAAGGAGACGAGAGGGGTTGGGCAACAAACCGTTCTTGCGACGTGGCGGTTGTACAATCAGGATCCGTGGTGGCTTCGCGATCAGCAACCTTAGCCAGTTGATATCGTACTTGTTGACGTTGGGCTTTGGTCCGTCGCAAAGGCGGTCTGTCAGACACAGGAGTCGTAGTCGATGTCGATTTGGCGGTGCAAATCGTAGTAACGCTGCTTGCAACGGAAGTATTCGAGAGACTGTATCGTGGTTTCGTCATTGAAGAAGAGGAAGTAGCAGTAGTAGTAGTTATCGAAGAATCTTGCGAATGTGGCACGGAAACACAATTGCTGGATGAGGAAGGAGTCGAGCACGATGTGTCGATGGAGGACCGCGTTCTTGCTCTTCCGTTATCCTTACTGTTGCTGCTGCTCGATGATGGTAATTGGGAAGTGATTGACGTACCGCAACTGTGGAAACGCCGTTTCGGAGAGTATGCACTACTGCTCTCATCGCTGTCTGAAGGAAAGTCCAGTTCGTCTTTCATCCCGACGACAAGGACACCTGCAACAAGGACAACACCGTCCAGGAAGTAGTAACTGTAAACCTCTCGACCAAACGGACAACTGGTCTTGGATCGCTGAATCTTTCCTAGCGTCCGGAAACCGGTGTACGGTTCTAGATAAGAGAGGAGCTGATTGTCTTACAATTCCAAAGTAGAGGACGTTGGGGTTGTAGAGGGATCACGGATTGATTGTAAGCGAATTGGATTGATCATGCACGGCATGGGCTCATCGAAAGGTTGGTATGTTGAACGGTTTCTACGGACAAAGATGACAGTGCATGGAAACGGTCGGGCGCGCTTCCCGCCATGCATCAGACACTTTCTGGACCAATCATAACGGTAAAGATACAATCCTCCCAATCAGGGTCATTCTCGGCGTAAGAACGGTCACAGGCCGACACAGTATACCCACTCAGCCTTTTCCAAAGCAAGTGATCGAATTAACATTTCCTGGATCCTTGCATTTCTATTGTTTGCTCCCTGTCAATCTCTCTGTCTCGATTTTGCTATCATGGTCTTTTGTTTTGGATCGACACGCATCAACAGAAACGTCCTGCAAAAGCCGTACGGACCTTGCACGAAATGCGACGGTCGGGTGAATCTTCAGGAAGAAACGCAACAATTCTTCCTCTTTTGCTGTTGTCCTCTGCGACCCACAACGGTGGAAATGGTGGAATGTCCGCAGTGCGGTGCCGCCGTCAAAGCGATCTATTACGAACAAGCCGATCGTGGTCACGAACAAGCGTCTACCTTGTGAAATATTTCGCCGAAAAGTCCCACCTGACAACTGGCATCCTAATTGTCGCTCTCCTCACGCCGAACAAACCTGTGGCGTTCTAACGAATCTTCCCTTCATATACAACGCCCAATAAGTTGCGCTGTGTACCGTCACCACTGGCCTCGGTTGCAGCCAGCGGCGTGGTTTGCTGCATACTTTTGCGCCAGGTTTCGCAGATGACTAACTGGGTAACGAGCGGACCCAGGGCCTCGTCAACCAAATATTAATCTGTTATACACATGTATGAAACTCCTTGCTGTGCTTGGATGAGAGAACAAAATGGTGGCAACGCTGGAACAGAAAAAGTACACGGTAGGTGTAAACCTACGTCACTACTTTCAAATTGGTCGCTATCACGGTAAACTCTCGTGAAGACGGACTCTGTAGACTTAGTTCTGTCGTTCCAATTGTCAATTTGAGGCTTTCAACCTGTGATGTGGCAAGAGACTTACCATACCGGGACCCTAGTCCATATTCTAGCTCCGTCTCGGCTTGACGGTGTGTGTATTTTTGCCTTTTTGTGTATCACCAAACCCTACATATAGTGTTAAAATTGGAGGGCTGGTAAGACAAGTAGAAATCCACTCTTAAGCGTCCAATCCTCATTCACTCCGCAGTTCCGTTGGCTATCCGCCATCGAACGGCACCGGACGGTGACCAGTATTACAAGAGACGCCAGCGAGGGAGTGCAGGTTCTCCGTGAGGATCTGATCTTTCTCGTTGGAGCGATTATTCGTTCACTGTCAGTCATTATCAGCAACTACGCAATCCATAACCCCGTTGCCTAGAGCTAGCTTGGTAATACATTAGTTGCTTATCGATCGAGTCCTGTACTGCTTTTTCTGCTTTACAGTCAGTATGAACGAATGTGCCGCGCCTTGGCAGACTCAAATCCTCTCTCAATCTCCACTAGTCAACCTAGCGTTCGGTTTCGTGCTGGCGTATCTGGTGGCGAGCAAATTAGCCGAATGGAATGTCCTCTACTGGCTCAAGCTCTCTTTCGAGTTTTTCTTTTGTCCCGTCCCTCTCGTGGACGTACAAATGACGGCAGCGGAGCGTCGGGATGACGGTGTCGACGTCGAACCCTCCGCAAAGATTGACTTGAGAGATCCCTCGCGTCCCACCATGATCCAGTGTTACGATCCTTCCACCTTGCAGCGTTTGGGCGAAGTCCCTGCCATGACACCCGATAATGTCCACGACTTGCTCGTCAAGGCTTCGATTGCCCAAAAGGAATGGGCCCGAACCTCCTTTGCCCAACGCCGTCGCGTACTCCGGACCATACAAAAATACATTGTCCATCACGTCGAGGATATTTGCCGAGTGGCGAGCCGTGATTCCGGTAAACCCAAAGTCGACGCACTTTTGGGCGAAGTCCTCACCACGTGTGAAAAAATACGCGCCGTCAACGCTTATGGCGAGCTCTGGTTGCGTCCTTCCTACCGACCCACGGGACCCCTCATGCTCCACAAGACGGCATTTGTGGAGTACGTACCGCTAGGCATCGTCGCCCCCATTGCGCCGTGGAATTATCCCTTTCACAATCTCCTCAATCACATCATTTCCGGAATTTTTGCCGGCAACGCCGTCGTCGGGAAGGTTTCCGAACACACATCCTGGAGTGCCAGTTACTTTGGACGCATCGTGGCCCGGGCCCTCGTGGAACACGGACACAATCCCAATTTGTGTGCCATTGTAACCGGCTACGGTGACGCGGGTGCCGCCCTCGTCTCACACCCACTCGTCGATAAGGTTGTCTTTACTGGGTCTCCCGGTATTGGTAAAAAAGTCATGGAAACAGCCTCGCACGTTCTCAAACCCGTCATTCTCGAATTGGGAGGCAAAGACGCTATGGTCGTTATGGAAGATTGTCAATTGAAAGACGTGGTGCCCTGGGTCATGCGCGGGTGCTTTCAGAATTGTGGACAAAATTGTGTCGGAATCGAGCGGGTTCTCGTCTACGAATCCCTGCACGATGCCTTTGTGGAAGAGGTGACCGCGCAGGTCAAGGCTCTGCGGCAAGGTATTCCGTTGGAAACGTGCGGCTCGTCCGCCGACGTCGATTGTGGTTCCATGGTCATGGACGGACAGTTGGATCTAATTCAAGCCTTGGTGGACGACGCAGTCAAGCAAGGTGCTACAGTCGTTACCGGCGGTAAACGCGCAGTAAACGGCAATGGACAGTTCTACGAACCCACTATTCTAACCGGAGTGACCGCCGAGATGCGAGTCTTTCAGGAAGAAGTATTCGGACCCGTCATGACGATTGTCAGAGTCCCCAAGGATGATGATGAAGCCTGCCTGCGGCTCGTCAATAACAGTGCGTTTGGACTCGGCTCAAGTGTTTATTGTGGCAATCAACGCCGTGGTCTCGCACTGGGACGTCAAATTCGCTCCGGTATGCTCTGCATCAACGATTTTGGGTCCAACTATCTGGTACAGTCGTTGCCCTTCGGCGGCGTGAAAGAATCCGGTTTCGGACGCTTTGCCGGTATTGAAGGATTACAGGCCATGTGTTTGGAGCGATCCATCCTTGTCGATCGCATTCCTGGAATTAAGACGACCATCCCACCACCCATCAATTACCCAATCGACAAACAAAAGGGACTGCCGTTTGCGGCTTCGCTGATTCAGCTGTTTTACAACGAAAGCATCATTGGAAAGATCAAAGGTATTTTCGGACTCATCAAGTTTGGATGATCGAAATGCCGGTAGGAAGGCAGCTCTTGTTTGCAATGTTCACAGTAGACGCACATTTGTCTACCACAAACACTAATTGGAAAGTTTTATTCACTGTCAATAATTGAAGTGTATCAGTTTACGCAAATGCATCCAGAATAAGCCAGGCTTGCTATAGATGTACACCTACAGCACTGGTATCTCTATCATATTTAGTCCGTCTTTATAGGTAGATGTACGCCTGCTGCACAGTGACTCTATCATTGCTTTCGATTCTACAATTACGGCGGGATGCATACAATTGTGGACACGCAAAGAGATGTACGCATAATACGGATAGATTTGGCTCTTACAGTCGTTACTGCGATTCAATTTCCTTCACCATATCGTGGAGGGCATCTTCCATGGCTTGTTGAATGATGACTGGGGCTGCATTTTTAGGCACGGATCCCACGGCCGATCCCATGAGCCGCTGCGCGGCTCGTCGCTTGCCAATTAAGGTTGGATCGGATAGAGTAAGGTTGAAACGGTGCGGACTGCGTACGTAATCAACCGTTTGTTCGCGACCTTCCAGAAGCACAAAGATCCCGTCCTTACCCATTGTTTCCACAGCTTGGGCGGCGAACAAAATAACTTCCCCTTGTGTGAATTGAGCAACGGTGGGAATGTTCTTGGAGACGGCCAAACTTTTGAGCGTCGTGTTTTGCACTTCCGATACGAGCACATCGAGACCCAAACCGTGAATGCGGATATCGTACTTTCCGTTGAATTTACCAAAGGTCAGCATTTTCATGTAATTGGCAATGTTTCCTTTGGTCAGAGCCTTTGTGGCATCGAATCCGTCAATACCGGGTTGTTGCTCGCACCAGGTCGCCGCCAAGAGTGTGACGGAACGAAATACGTTGCCGTTGGACCAGGTGACGACCTGTTTGCCCTGGTCCTGTTCTAGTGTTTGACGCAAGAGCGCGACGGTGGTGCCTTTTCCCGTTCCAGAGAGGCCGACCAATACAATCACGCCCGACGCTTGTTGTCCAACGTGCTGGAGAATGATGGAAGCGACCTCCGCGGGTGCTTTGCCCAAAACGTCAATGGTTATATAGGGTTCGGGTGTAAAGTCCGGATCGATGACCCCTTTTTTCTTGGCAAATTCAATACCTATCTCTAGCTTTTCGCCGTCTTCCACGTCCCGTTGGACCGTCAAAGCTCCTTCGTACGAGGCCAAGCGTCCAAAGACACTCGATTTGGCAAAGTGCCGAAGTATCGCGGTACTCGTTTCGGCATTTTGTTTCGACAACGTTGCGTAAGAAATCCCTCGGAAAAACTTCGTTTTATTCCAGCCAATGTGGTAACGATAGGCTGCTGCGGAGACTGTGAACAAAAACAAATCCATGGTTCGTTGGACAGACGGTATCGTAGTTCGATTGTGGGCGAAGGATCCCAAGGCGATTGTTGGTCTACGGCTGCTCTCAAGCGGTTGGCCGGAACGTAAAGCGCGCCGCGAGAATGGCGAGCCTAGAAACCGAGCGATTCTTGATACGAGACACAGCTCAACAAACAGTAAAAGAGTCGGGTAAGGTTACTCTCTTACACTTTCCAGGAGTCGTACGTACGGAGGGCTCTAGAGTGGTGCGGCGGAACAACAGGAAGTGACCGTTCGAGACGTGATTCTCGGCTTGTCGAACTGAAAATGACTAGATCTGTAACCGTGAGCACAGTCGCACGACGCACCAAGAATACGTTTGATTGGATTGATTTATCCAGAAAAATTGTCAGAAATACACACATCAAGTCGTGCTTACTTTCCTGGCCACGACAATGATCAAACCGGAACGAAATGATCGGCTGTTACCAGTAAGGGCACGTTACCGGGACCGACCGTTGTCAATAGAAAGTTGCTCCGCGAATTCTGCACACGTGCTTAATGTAAAATAGTGAAGAAATGCTACGAAAGGTTGGCGCGTTCAAAAGTAGCATTATTTCTTCTTGGCTGCCGCCCCAAAAAAGGCGCTCATTTTTTTCATCCCCTTGGTGTTCACCTTGGCCAGTTTTTTTGCTCCTATAGTTTGCGAAGGCGGCCCTCGTTTAGTCGAAATCGTGTTGATGTTGCCACTTGTATCTTCCGATACGGTTTGTGTGAGACGTTCGTTCCAGTCGGCCGTGGAAACGGTCGGCAGCGTCATTGTTGGTGCTCCCGAGTGGCCAGCATCCGGGTTGTTACTAGCCTGTTGGGCTACGAGTCGCCGTTTTTGCCGTTCGGTTGTCGTTTCGAGCACCGACTCGGTCACCTCTAGATGCTCGAGAAAACGGCTTTGCCAAACTGGACGGAGATACTGACATACAACCTGAATGCTCTCTTCTTTGGCTTGTATTTGTGCACTCACCGATAGAGACTGCGGTTGGAGGGTACTGACGCACGTCGGCGTGGTCGTTGCGGCGTTTTCGGGCGAGCCCGTCTGTGACAGAGGCTGGTCAAAGTGTGCGGCTGGTGGCGGCTCAAGTGAACCCGCTACTGGTGATTTGGATCTCTTCGGATCACACTCATCGCGCTGGCCTCCCAACTGGAAGGAATCGCTAAAGGCACCGCCGTTAACCGCTTCCTTAGCCAGAGCTGCGGCGGCGTTTGAGGTGGCCGTTTCGTTGACCGCTTGCTGTAACAGCACCGCCTCTACGGCTTGTTGCTTACGCGTCAACCAGACGAGTGCCTTGGCGACGGAGAATCTATAAAAGCATTCGTTCGGATCGGACGATGCGCTGTCCATAGCCAGACTCATACTGGCCAAGACATGCCGATACTGCGCCTTATCCATGACCAGGTCGCTTACGTGGGGAGGAAATGTTGTGGCCACAATCTGTTCGAGGGGTTGCCAGGATTGCGACTGAGCTGCAGAGTGGTTCCCGGAGGTCGTAGTGTTGGCAGTTGCATTGTCGTCGGTCAAACACCAAAAGAGCGGATCCACTGGAGTCGCCGTGTACAAAGATCCGTCTCCCACAACATAGTCGTCTCCAACCAAGTAGGAGCCATACCGTGTCGAAATTGACTGTAACTCCGCCACGGCAACGTGCGGATTAGTACGGTCGGTAGTGGTTTTGGTTGTAGACGCTAGGGAAGAAGTTGTAACGGTTGACGTGCCCCCGTTATTGCTACCAACACCGTTGTTGCTGCTGGGGTAAGAAATCAGGTAGGCACGATCGTCCCCCGTAGCTGGATCGGGCAAGTGGCGTACAACAACACCTGTACGAACGCCGATCGAAGTTGACGAAAGCTCAACGTCTGCGCTGCTCCAAAGGCTGGCACTAGCAGCAGCGCGGCCGTTGCCGACGGCATCAACCTCGTTTTGTAGAGACGGAGACCAAACTGCTACCAAGAGACGGTCATCGCCTTCCGCCAAGCTTTGGGAAGTCCGAATCATCAAATAGCTGGTATTGTGAGCTCTGCTCTGACTGTGTATAGGGGGCAGTGAGCGCCAATGGCAAAGTAGAGTGTGTTAATGTCAGACTAGAGGTCGATCGGATTGTGCGCTTCTTTTGCCCTGTCTTCGGCTTTACTATTAGATCTAGTAGGCTGTGGACGACGACTGGATAAGTGAACCCCTCGTTGCCTGTCACTTGGAGGGTTGCTTCGGCACGGATGCCGTTCATTTTTTTCGCGAACATGATAGGGTCGACACGCGTTCCATCCAGTAAACTGGAAAAACGATTCGTCAATAAATATATCCAAGTGAGCCCGCTCAAAGTTGATAACAGTAAGCACGTCACGCTTTCACCCCGACAGACACGAGGAGTTGCGCTAGCCGACTTGTCTATGATCATAAAATTAAGCAGTCGACTCGGAATAGGCAAAAAACACCTTGATACGAGTATGGTACTCTACAAAGAAACAAGTAGTGAACATGCTGTTTTGGAAATGTAAAATAACTGAAAAACGGTGTAGATTTGGGATAACACCATCGGAGAAATACTATTTAGAGTGGCTTGGCTGCCCACACTTTCTGGCTAGCAAAAACCTACTCTCGATCTCCCGCTGAGTAGTTAGAGTAGTTCATAAGACGAGCGCAACACATCACTACAGAGTCGCCCACAGTCGTATGTGAGGTCAACTTTCTTGGCAGCGATTCAATTTGTCGATTCAAGTCCCGTCGTGTCGATGGTTCCCACCTCGGTCAATTCAACGGTGCCTCCGTCAGCATACTGACTTACTCGTGTCGTCCACCCAGGAACGAAACCGTTCGTACCATCCGGCCCTTTGGCTTGCGATGGAATGTTATGTCCAGCACGAGCTTTCTTTACGGCTAAATTCAATTTCGGCCTTTCCTTCCGTGACGTACCCAGTTTTGACTCCAAATACAGATCAGTTGTCCGGCACAGTCCGTACAATTTTCCTTCGTGAAGAATTCCTTCGACCGCTTCGTCTTCCTTCAACACGGAAAGCTTACAGCCCACGATTTGTGCTAGTTCAACCGGGTATTTGTCCTCATCTTCATTGGCGGCGTAGAAATCAGCCGTGCCTGCCGCGAAATTCAAATCCTGGAGCCGGCCCCGCATCAACGTGGCTTGGCCACTCACCAAGACTCGAACGTCACGCAAACCTTTACCGTTTTTGGATGGGACAAACGATACGAGATCCCCACGACGCGGATGCGACGACTGGTCGACTGCCAAAGACGAACCCGCGCCTTGAGCAGCCAACGCGCCCTTCTTGTACCGTAAAGTGGAAAGAAGTGGTGACGATCCGTCAGCCTTGTCCCCGCTTTCGTTAGCGACTGCCGCTCCAGCCTTTACGCCAAACATATGGAGAGGGTCTTCCAACAGCAAAATGCACCCTTGTTCGGTGACGGGTTCGGTAACTGACGGTTTTTTCCGGTCCTCGTCTATTGAATCCCATCGTCCTGGCTTGCCGCCTTCCTGAGAAACTGCCGAGCTGGCGTGCCGAATCGGCGTATTCTTAAGCGTCGTGTAGGCAGGTTGGAGCAAAATGATCCCCTTGCAGGCGTTGGGATCAGGCTTACTCGAAATCGTTTCCTTGGGTAAAACTGTAACGTTCAAAGCGACACGCTTACCGTTTTTTTCTGTCCCGATATCAAATTTGACTTCGTCGCCTTTGCGGATCAATGCTTTCTTCTTATTGGCCGGAGCCGTAGATTCAGTCTCCGGGCTGGCACCGAGGACGCTCGAGAGATTGAAGAAGAGAATCTCTCGCTTCGCCGCGTTATCATCCAACACAGAAATGAAACCAAATTGTCGGGCAGGAACGACTTCGTGCACGACACCAAGCCCTGTAGCCTCAGTCACCGATATTTCTGAAATATGTCGTTCCACTACACGGATATTTTCGAGCACACACTGCCCGGTCCTTCGAGATTGAACCACGTCAAGCGTGACCCGGTCATCCAGAGACGGAGGAAGATCATCCCTTAGCTCTAAAGACAGACTACTTTTATCGAAGCGTAAACTCTTGAATGCTTTTGGAGCCCCCTTCGTTCTACCTTTGACCGGTGGTAGACCCGGCTTTGTATTCCCCTTTCCACTTTCGTCAGCGCCGTCCGTATCGAGCTCTTTCACATCCTTTTTCTCGTCGGCATAGGAAGGCGTCTCTTCGTTTGCCTTGGTTGGTTCAGCGATCACTTTGCTTATACAGACTCGACCTTCGTAACTGGGTTCGCCGGACTGTTTAATGTGTGTCAAATTCAGTGCTCCTTTTGCCTTTTGCTCGATCAGTTCAAGCAAAACCTCATCTTCCTTTACGCTCTGAATATCACGGAATACGATCGGTGTTTCTATGTCGCTGGCTAGATATTCATCGATTAATTTGGCCACCATCGGATGACGTTCGTCCGTTGTCATGGGGTTAACGGCTTCCTCGAGGTCCACAGCACCAGCATACGGTTGCTTCATGTCTTCCTTGCTGATGACGCCTTCTGCATCCATGGTGAGAACTTTTTTGAGCACCACGGTGTTCGGTGGCAGAAGCAAAACTCGCTGCGCTTTCATGTTCTCCCGTTCGTGGGGCTGCGACGATTGGCGGCTACGGTGATGTCTCGACGTAGCGTGCGAATTGATGTTTCCGTGTATTGAAAGATCAAAATGAACCTCGACCCCTGGTTCGAGCCGTAACGGACTCCCGTGTTCATCTATTTCCGATAGTCCCATATTCCGTCGTAGATCAACTTGAAGCTCGTCCGGCAGCATCTGGTAAAGCTTAAAGTGCACATCCACCGGGCGCTCGGCAAAGTGGATGAACCCGTATCCTTCCTTCACTGCGTTCACGACGCCCTCCGCTCGCATGGCCAGTGACATGTTAATGAGACGGACCGCACGCTTGGGATCGATATCGGCAGATTCGTTGTCCAAATATTCGTCGGAAGTGGCACTTCCGATATTCAAAGGATGATCGGATGGTGTCAGAAATTGTGTCGGTGCCGCATGACAGGCGCCTTCGTCCACAAAGTCTCGCCATACGTCGAACAGTAACGTGTCACCGATCGAGATCCAAACCCCCACATCAGCCCCAGAGTGGAAGGAATAAGTTCCCCCGGGAGACTCATGCGAAGTCAAGTAGACCTCCTGGATCACCCGTTCGTTTCCTTCCTCGTCCACGTCATGGATCGGTTGTGCGAGACGTACACGGCCGCGCTGTTCCAAAGAGTGGCCTGAATCGACCGGTTGCGGACACATGGTCACTACACCAGTCATTCCAGTAGCCAGCACATCGTGAAACTTGACACTCCCTCGCGGCTGCGCCTTGACCTTGCGAGCACTAATACGTCGCTGCGAGGGTCTATTCGATCCTTCGCGGTCGTCCTGCACCACGAGAAACTTCATCTCTTGTCCCTCTTTGAGGACAAAGTCTTCGTCGTCGGCTCCATCGCCGTCTTCATCATCGGACAAATGTATACTGGAATAGTGGAAGTATACCTGTTCGCGACGTTTGTTACTCTTTAGGAATCCGTAATCTCCTTTCAGAGACGTGACGACGCCGTGCTCTTCCGTGGCTTCGTCCAACATGCGTTTTTCCGCTTCTTGTCCTGCTCGTTCCTTTTCCGACAAGATCAGCGTAATGTTGCGAGCAAATTGGTCCTTGGTCCGCCGATCCGTGACCATGGAGAACTCCACCAAATCTCCTCGTGACAATCGAGTGGACCGGCGCGTATTGCGGACGTCGCCACTGTTGGCGGAGGATTCGACGGCGCCGGGTGTTTGTCCGTAGTCGTCTAGCGTAAAGCGCAACAAGGGGCCTTCGGCTTTGGCCGTGATCGCCTCGACTGGGGCCGGTTCCGCCGGTTCCACCGATTCATTTTCCACCGAAGCCGTTCGCTCCGGTGGAACGAGCACCCGAATAGTACCATCCGTGCTGACGGCACTGGATTTGCCGCTGTTGCGGTTGTGGTGGCGGTCCCCGGCTCGATCGGTGCGCACGGGACGTTCCACAATCCCGGTAAAGCGCTGTCCGGGAGTGTCTTCCGTTTCCCACACCACTGTACCGGGCTCCAAGACGCACACGTCCAAGGCGGCCAGCTTGTCGGCATCCCGGGCGGACGAACCCACCCGAAACTGGACTTCCGTGTCGATTTGCAAATCATCCGGATGCGCGGTAGCGTCGTGGAGTGCCGAATAGTGAAAAAAGATTTCTTCCGGTCGTTCGGCACAACGAATGAATCCAAAATTGTCCCGGAGTGAGCAAATGACGCCTTGTTCCAGAGGGAGTCGTGAATGATCGGGTCCGCGGTGGGTTGTGCGGCGGTTGCCCCGTTCGGATCGGTGTTGCGAGGGGCCTCCGGAGTTGTAACGATTGCCGTTGCCGTCCGCGCGTCCTCCACGGGTTCCCCGCACTGGTTGTTGTTGTTGTTGTTGTTGTTGTTCGGCTTGAATGTCGAGTAGACTGGGAAGTGGTGATGGTTGTGGTGGTGGTGTCCGACTCGTGGAAGAAGCGTGGGTGGGGACTACCGCAGGTGTGGGGTTGCGAGGGTTGGAGAGCGCCGCTGCACGCCGCCGGTCCTGAAAGATCCGTCCCATATCGCGTGGTGCATCCGTCATACCGTCGAGTCTGAAGAAGAGTGTGTACCAGAGAAAAGGGACTTTGCGATTAAAGTCACACACCAATTTTACAAACGCACTGTATGTGTGTTTTGTTGTTGTTGTTGGTGGTGTTGTTGTTGCACGAAGACAAACGCCGTACGGTTCCGGAACAGTTTTCGCACACACAAACTCGAGAACGAAAAGATGGGATTGACAAACTACACACTCTACACAAACCAAACCTCCGACGCACAACGATCAAAGTAGACTGTCTCACTGTCAGTTAAATAGAGACGAGCACAGGGATTGTTGCGACGGGTACTGGACTTTGTAGGTAGTTTTGTTGTGAGAGAGGTAGTAGGTGTTGTGGTGCTCTCACTGTCAATGGTCCTCTCCCCACACGGTCCCAAGGCGGCGTGCCGCCATCTGCCTTCGCGTTTTCGTGCGGGGGGAGAAAAACGACGAGATATTCCGGACGAAACACAGACGCCCTCCAGACCGGTGCGCGAAACCCGGAACAATACTTCCACCACTGTTTCTCTCGTACCGCCGGACTGACAAATCACATACCTAATTGCAACGGGACTCCGCAAGACACCGCACCTTACCGGCGTTTCAGTCTGTGATCCCGGCCTTAGCGTGCCAAGAATTGCGGGGTCCGCGTGGCGTTCTTCTCGGTGCCGCCAACGCTCAAGAGCGACACTACCTATACACATATCAGCCAATCACCGACGTTCCTGTCCACCACGGGGGGGTCCTCCCACACAAGGATTATCCTCAACGGCTTCTCACTGTCACTCCGGTTCCGATCACTCACCCCAACAAGTGACGGAGCAATTACACATGCCCCAGCGCGAGACGAGATCTCCAATACTCTCGTCCATTATCCACTATTCCAGTTGTGTTAGTTTGTTAGTTTTGTTTCCTTGGGTAGTTAAAGTCAGTTGTGCGTGTTTGTTGCACGAGACAACGACGATAAAGCAACGACAATAACGAGAGACTGATTTCCGCGACGGAAACTCTAGAATTCCGGTAGGAAACAGAGGACAATGGACTGCGGAGTAGCTCGGCAGCGCCAGGGTCGGGCTGCCGCGGTGCGTCGAAGACGACCCCGTCCCCGCGAGTCCCCCACACCACTCCCGTTCTCCCTTGGGACGATTGCCGTTTGGGGAGGATTGTTGTGGACGACGACAAAGACCACCCGCGCCACCGATGTCCCCACGGGATCCCTGACGGTACAGTCCATTTGCAATCGACAAATCGTTAAGGTCACACGAGTCGTGCTCACCTGTGACAGTCCCTCATCCTATGAACGAGACAGCAAGACGTACCAAAATTCTACCGTTTGTCGGACTGGAGACCAGGCAAATCTGTGGATCCAGTGTACGTATGTTTGTGTGGAGTTGTGTGCATGTGTGTATGCTGGGGTGTGATGGATGGATGGATATATTTGTATGCATGTGAGTCTGACATTACCGACCTTTTTTTGGTTTTACAAACTCTAGTTGTCGTTACCGACACCTTCCAGGGAGAAGCCGTCCTAATTTCCGTCAACTCCGGTCTCTACGATCGCTACAATGACGTCGTGTCGAGCGCGGACATTTGTTCGCTCGGGACCGTCACCTCCTTGGCGAACGCGACCAACAGTACCGCGACCTGTCCGCAGCCGGGATATTACCAATTACAAACATACTACACCGTTCCGCAAACACGGGACTACACTTTCCTCTACACTCCCGACGTCCAATTCTTTTTCGACGACGACCAGGGACGTAGGCTCGGCTGTGTCACCACCGGGACCATGGCTTTGTACCAACGAGCCGATTCCAAAGCACAACAAGGATTAGTGGCCTTGGGAGTCTCGATTGTCGTATTTCTGCTCCTCTTTGGAGTACTCCTGTATTTTAGCTACCGGCGGAAGAAGCGAATACAATTTTTGGCGGAGCAAAAAACTTTGCAGCGCTACCAGTACTTTCGAACCCTGCCCAACGGGCAAGTCGTACCGATGCAAGGCGGCTTCTGCGCGGGTCCATCGAGTGGGCCGTCAGCGTCGGTATCCTTGCCCCCTCCCACACCCTTGTCCACTTTTCATTCGCATCCCAACGCCACGCTCTGTCGTGGAAATCCACTAACACCGGTTCCCAGTTCCGACGTCTCGGCGCACGGAATCTCCTCCCGCACAGCATTGGCGCTTGAGGCCTTGAATATTTCCAATCCGAGTTACAACGAGCCGCAAATCCCAACGCGGCCACTTTTATAATGCGACGAACAAAGATCTTGCGGAATGTGCACATAAGCTAGGTTTTGCGCCATTACTGTAAGTGTCCCGAATCTACTTGCTGAAGGCACACAAAACTCGTCCATTATTTCGAATGATTAATGTGTGCTCGTAACGCCACGCAAAGGTTGGCGGCTTGGATATATGCCTGTAGAGCCTTGACGGCCTCTGCTTGCACCAACTTGAGCTCACGAGGTGGAAACGCACCAAACAAAGCCAGCGGGTCAGTTTCCATTAACTGTTGTTCCTCGTCCCGAATGTCGTCCTCGTATTCCTCGGTCCATTCCTTTGCATCCGTTTTCCTTGTCGAAGGTGGTGTCTCTTCCCTTCCTGTTTTGCGCCTTCGAAGGCCCAACTCGTTTGGTTCGGACGTATCGGCTGTTTCTTGTTTCATAGTTTTTCTGTTTCCTTTTTCTTGCTCATGCTCTTGTACTTTGTCAATCAAAGTGAAGCAATCCAGCATTCTGAGGCGACGGCTGCTGGACGTCTCCGCCGATTCGGTCTCGCGTGATGGAGATGACTCCTCTTGCAGATTTGGCGCATCGGCTTCGCCTGACTTCTGGATTCGAAGCGCAACTCGCGAGCGCAATTCTTGGCGAAGATTGATTGCGCTGAAGCGGTCGGCATTGGAAATTGAACCGCTTTGTCCCCCACGGTTGTGACGGGCCTTATACAAGTTCCAAGTAGCCTGTTTCAGCGAGGCATTCCCAGCGTCGTGAGCGGCCTCGTACGCCTCCAGTAGAGATAGTACCTGAACCCGGGCACTCATTGACTGTGAAGAAGAAAGCGCTTTGGAACTTGAGTCTACAGAGACTATCAGAAGGTTGGACTTGTGTTTTCCTCTAGTCTAGCGGCCCCGTCGATGTATCACCATCTCGTATGTTTTCATTACAATTTCACAGAAGGGAACGTGGATAACACAAGTCGTTTCCGTTCGCGAACAATGTTAGTCCAGAATGTATGTCCGGAACGTATCTATGTAGAGTCGTAGAGACAGTCGCAGTTAACGGGCAAGTACCTGAAACTTTGAATTTGAAGCACGAGAAAGGCGTTACAGTTTTCAAAACCACGTGACGCAAATACTGACGTCAGCAGTCGTCATGCAACGTACGCACCTTTCAACATCACGGCCTTCGCACTGCGTTTGGAACACGGATAGGACCGCAGATGTTGCACAATCGATCTTGAGACCTTGCCAAAATCAGACTTCTCGACTGCGATAAGCCCAATTGGCGATCATTACAGCAATATAGAAATAGTGAGATGAAGAGTGTTTTTGTTCTCGTTGCATTGTGCGCATCAGTGGCTGCCTTTCAGCCGGCGACAAAGGCGTTCTCCAAGCCTGCTTTCGCTATGCGAATGAAAGATGCTGGCGCAGATGCTCCGTTGGACTGGACTCCGAGCACGGTGAACGCCGCCAAGGGTACTCCTGCCACTCCCACGGTATCGGGTTCAGTATGGAGACTCGAATGCGGATGCACCCCTAGAGTACGTGTCGCTAGCGCTATGCTTGCTTTGGTGTGAACCTGTGTCTGTCCGTCTTCCGAAAACTCTTTGGTTCTAACACGGATGACTGCTCCTCGTTTCCTTTCATCACAGCTGGACGCCAAGCAGGGGTATACCCGTCGCCGTCTAAAAAGGGAGATTGATTGACTTTCTTTCGCTGACGGTTTTCTAGCATTCGCGGGATATATCATTTTACAAAACTCTGTTATTTGGTCAGATTCTGTTAGTCTGTAATCTGCCGGGTTATCGGTGGCAACGTTAATGGATGCTTGTGGGATTCGAAAGTTTCTTGATTTCAGGAAGATAACAAATAAGCTATGAGCTATTCTTACAACGATTTTTTATGCTACGATGCCATGCATCCGTCGCTGGGTGTCTCGCAGGGTCACGTAGAAATACGGCCTAGCTAGAAAACGTTCGGCAAGCTTTTACCCCTGAACGGCGCAGAGGGATTTCGATGGTTGCTTCTCGGAATGGCTCCAAAGATAGTCGATACTGAAATCTACAAGAGCTCTCGGATCATTGTCCGTTCCCGGGCGTCCTGACATCGCATGTATACTGCTTGACTGTGAGAATGTTTTGGTCGTTGCTTTTGACCAGACTGTAACCTTCCGTATACAACTAGAGCGACTCTTTCGCCTACGTACAACGCGCGATCCAATTCGTAGACAGGATTGAAGATATCCGATTTTCGATTTCTGTTAGAATCCCTTGGAATTAGAAATCCGGCATTCTATGTGAATTTTTGCAGCATTCACCGTGTTTTGGTGAACAATGCTGACTGCCGAAACGGAAACGTCTCCCTACGTGATACGGTATTTGGGTACACGCTCGGATAAAGAATCATCTTCGCCATCTTGGAGCAAGACTGGACAACTCCGACAATAGGCAGTTCTACCTCGCCTTCTCGTTGCAGTGCACGACTGACCGTGTTCTCCTTTCGATCGCTCGTAACGGCGTTGTATTGTATCAAATTCGCTGCGATGGAATTAAGATTCGTTCAATTGGCTTTCCTCCTTGCGTTCTGCAGCTGGGAAGTCACCTTGGGCTTTCAGCACTCGCCGTCAGCGGCGTCGGTCCGATCGTTCGGAACCGCTCCGCTAATTAGCAGCTTCCCACGATCCGTCCGCTCCCGAATCCCAATGGTTGTGGGTGATCAGCCGCTCGATTGGACGCCGGATCAAGGTTTCCAGGGATCGCGTGTGCGTCGTTACTTCGCCCGTCCCAGTGACGGTTTGACATTCAAACAGCGCTTGACGAAAATGGGCTTGGCAGCGGCACTGTCGTACGGATGGGTTTCCAACATGAGTTATTCGGTCACGGTGTCATTGGCATGGTACATTTCGTGTAAACGGGTGCGTACAGGTTGAAGATGGATGGTTTACTGACTGTGAGCCAGTCTTTTATCTATTATTTCTCACGAGATGGCACTGATCTACTTTGTATAATAGACTGGACTGAGTCCCTTGGCACCGGGTGAATGGAAGGGTTTTCTCGCGGTGTACTCAGGTTTCTACATTTTCAACAACATCATTCGTCCCGCTAGGTTGGCAGTGAGCGTCGCTATTTCGCCCAAGTTCGACGACGTTGTTGCGAATATTCAAAAGCGTTTCAACGTGAACCGTGCCACGGCCATCACAATTACCGTGGTCATCGCGAACGTGTTTGGGACTATATTTTTCATGAGTATGGGTATCTTGCTAGCGTCAACATTGGCGGGAGTGCCCATCTTTGTTCCCAAATAACAACGGGCGAGAACGGGATTGTCAGTGCATTTATTGACAGAGATTGCTGCACGTATTTTGAGTAAATTCATAGAGCTATGACAATGATACCAGTATCGTCTGTCGTTTTGTTTAGCTTGTCTATATTGTGACTCTCGGTCCTCTCTTACTACCGGAAAAAGTCGTCGTTGTCCAAACTACCTTGAGAGCAGAGGAAAGCAAAGACCTGGGATGTGGTTTGGTAGCAGGCAGTCTTACAATTGTTCCGTAGAAGTCTCATCTCACGCAACGTAAACATATTGCCGTGCAGCAGGATCAATTTTGACGCGACCGGCCTGGCCTGTTGCACTACACAGGGTTCAATCGTAACATTCAACTCGACGGCTTTTGCGTATGTATGACTAATGCGACGTTGC
The DNA here is from genome assembly GCF_000150955.2 of Phaeodactylum tricornutum CCAP 1055/1. NCBI lineage: Eukaryota > Bacillariophyta > Bacillariophyceae > Surirellales > Neidiaceae > Phaeodactylum > Phaeodactylum tricornutum. Next base: position 183,688 of record NC_011677.1, read on the forward strand.
AGCATGGAGTTTTTTTTTCTAGTGCAGAACTAACATGTAAAGTCTGACGAAACACTTAGCACAGTAAAATTGGAAACTGGGTGTAGACATCGCGTCCTGCTGTCTCCCGTCATCCTCCAATGTAACCCCACTTACGAAAAAGACAGGTTTGACCTTGAGGGGCATTCCTTCGTTTCGCTTCACGACACATCCCGGATTTCGGCAGACACATCGTGCCGGAACGCGACCCGACGCCGCAGATCGCAACAGAGGACTTTCGGTTCTTTGGCTGGGAACTCCCCGGGCGATCCAAACTCGCAGCATCTCGCACTACTGCGCATTGCAATACGACACAAGTGTTTCCCACTCCGAGGAAACTACGGTAATAAAATTATACAGGAGACGCTTTAGGATTTTTTGGGATCGAAGCGCTCTAATTTTTGTTGTTGTTTCGTTGGCGTGCTTCGTATTGTGATTGACTGTGTGTGATCCAGCATCAGCACTATAAACAGCATCATGACGGAGGCGCAGCAAGGCGTTTTGGAACCCACACCGATACAAACTGCAATTACCGCACCGTCGACCGAAATCTTGCAGCTATGGGTGGAAGTAGGCAATGGTTTGGAAAAGTCACAGACTGGTAAGTTTCTTTCTTTTCGCTTTTCGGGAACAGCAATTGGGCTATAAGGATGAGTCTTTCGGGAGTCATTCTTGACATCGAACGGGATCGTGCAGCTACTCTATCTTTGTGCTTTAAAAGGTCTTTTTCGCTGTTTCTGACCTTCGTGCGCTTTTCTCGCTGCGCCAACAGTGATCTGGAAGAGGGCAGTAGAAAGTCTAGACGCTGCCAACACATTCTTCGCAATCTCCGCGGATGCTCGCACTTTCGTGGAACGTTACATATCGCAGATGATCAATATTCTCGTCGACCAAGTACCTTCAAAAATCGGTCAGCTGGAACGAAACTGTGTGACGGATAGCCTTTTGCTTGCGACAAAGATAGTGGCCCAGGATTTGCAAATCCAAGCGGAACGTGGGGGAGAATGCGTCTTCCTGTCGACTCTCTCGCTCTGTTTTAATAGGACAAAGGCCTTTTACAGAGGAGCCAAGGCATCTTGGAATATGAATCAATTGCAGGGCTTACCTGATGTCCGAATGCGAGTTGTAGAACGTTTTCGCATGAGTGCTGGGTTCGCGGCCCTCGAGCGTTACTTGCTGTCGCATATTGGATTGCCTACTTTTCCGAAATTGGATATTTTGCACCATGTGTTGCAAGCTATTGGCGACGCGGCGCTGGAACGGACAGCCGAAGCAACTGCGGTGGAAGAAGATGCCATTCTTGTCGGAAATGCCGTCATGCAGTATGTTGGAACACTCAGCGATGACGATCTCAAGAAGATGCCAAGCGACCAGCTCACTTTGATCCAGCGGGATTTACAACACATATTTGATATTCTCATTTCGACACGAAGGAGCAGTACCTATGAATTTTATCAGTTCTGGAGATCGCTCGTTTTAAAACTGATTTCGTCGCAAAGTCTTCCACTGAGACTGTTTGGCTGGGAACAAGTCGGCGATCTCATTGATGCCTGTGCAGATCATCGACCACCGCCCCGAATGTTTGTTGTCAGCGGAGCTGGCTGTCCTTTTGTGAATGGAGAGTATCATTTCTCGGCGGGGACTACACCAGATGGTTACGCCAAGCCTGGCGGTGAGATCTTCTTCACGCATGTGGTTCCGGACAAGCCCGAGTTTGCTGATCAAGTGGGCAAGAAACTCACTCTGTTTCGTTGTACGATGCGGTCGCAGCAAAAATGGTGGTTTCTGTCAGACGCAGACGAAGAACAACCGGGCACTGATCGCGATGTCGACTACTATCAACACAAATCGGAGGAGCACGAGGAGGCCTACCCTGCGCCCGAAGGTTGGATAACTTGTCGAACTGCTGGTGTGGACCCGCCGCCGACTTTAAAATCGCAGGGGGTTCTAGTACCGGATGGTCAGGAATTCAATACTTTAGAACATCAATTGGCAAAATGGGCGATTGAAAACGAAATTGTCGAGCAGGTTTTGGGGGATACTACGATTCACCGCGAGGTGGTTGCGAGATCTACCGTTTTGATTACCTTTTTGGCCTCTATGTGTAGGCGAGGTCAACCTAGCAGTCTGATTGGAGACGGAGCAGAACCGAACAAATATTGTTTGCAGGCCTCGCATCTGGTCTTTGCGTGGAAAACTTGTACGCGAAAAGCTGACGCTGCTGTGTCCACACAAGTTTATAAACTTTTGGTCTCCATCCTTCCACTGTGTCCGACACATTTGGCTATCCCGCTTCTGGAGGCCGTTCGGGCTTCTTTAGGGCAAACGAACGAAAAGCGTCATCTTTTGCCGGAGGTGGGAGAGTTCTGTTCCGTATTGGCCACCGGAAGCGTGTCAGATACCAAGGTGAATGCAGGAAATATCCTACTTTCCGACGAAGTGCGCGAGGAAGTTTTGAATCTTCTCTGGTCAGTTTTGACCCATCCAGATGCGTCCTCTCTTAAATCCTATGACAGTATCAAGCAATATGTCACTCACGAATTGCGAGTAGAGCCAAAAGGAAGTGAGCATCGCGAATCTTTTCTTCGGTCTTGTATTATTGCCTTATCAGCGAATGCAGGTAGCCGGGGTGACTTGCCTGTGGACGAGGTTCAGGCTTTACGTATGGTCAAGCTGACTCACTTTGTTCTTGAGGCTTGTCCGAGGGGTCAAGCTGAATCAATTGCCATAGACAACTCTGCTGCTTTGCCCAGGTTGGTTTTTCACGAACTCACAGCGTACTTGGAGCGACGTAAAAAGGGGGGCACTGTGTCAGTATTTCGACGAGCTCCACAAGGAGCAATTCAATCTAGAACATCAGTAGTCGAGGCTGAATTGAGTCAGCATTGGTTGGCGCTGAACGATCGGCTTCGTATTCTACGGCATCTTTATGGACTTTCGGGTCCACTTCTTCCTGGAAACAGCGACCCGCTCTTGATAAACTCACAAATGATCGAAACATTGTGGCAACTTTGCGATTCTCCGAGTGATCGCGAGGCTGCAATGATTTTTATCGCCAGCGCTTCACATGGTGGAAGCATTAATCAAGAGAATTCAATTCAAGGTCCGCAGCTAGAGCCGGTTTTATCCCCTGCTTTTGCTCCAGATGTTTGCCAGTCTGTTTTCATAAATTTATTTTGCTCGCCTTCTTTCAGTTACGACCACCTCGGCGAGGGAGCCTACCGAAGCTTCAATTTTCTCTTCAATTCATTGCGACTTTCGCCCACGGCTACGGCCGAGGTGAAGCGTGTTGCTCTGGACGCTTTGTGGAGAGTTTGTCTTTCTGTAGAAAAGGATTGGGTTGCGTCGCAGGCTAGGAGGGATTTATTGCAGGTGTACGTGTCGGAGAGGGCAAAAACCGTTGTTTCTGTTGTCGAAAAGCGCAATAATCCGCTCGAGAAGTATGAAAGCTTTGGTGATCGTGTGTTTGAGGTACTAGCAAAGGTAAAGCGTGACATAGAAAACAAGGAGACATCATGTCGAAGGTCGGCTCAGCGCTCTCTTCGAATATTAAACGCTGCTATTGGACAAGTCGAGGATGATGGATATTCAATGGCTACGTCGACTCTTTTACGTCTTTCCATGCTTCTTGATAATACATCGTTGGACGAAGCAGTTGGTTGTCTTCCGCATGGAATGCGTGGTGAGGCCTGTTGTCGACGAATTGGTGTCGTAGTGAAAAGAACTCAAACGCAGGCTCAGCTCCTAGAACGAGGCCAACCGCTCAATGAATCTGAAGGAGATGGACCCAGACATGCGTCAGTTGTTAAATTCTCTCTAAATGTCCATCCTCTTGAGACCTTGGCCTCTGTGAAACAGCGAGTCTCTTTAAGTTGCCACTGCAGTTACAGTGCAGTGAAACCGATCCAGATAAACGGAAGAGGATGTGTTGCTAATCGCTCATCTCCTGAGTCTCCCCAAATGAGCTTAAATTCAATTCCCGAAGATTCAGTAATGGATGAGATAGGAATTGTCCACGGCTGCGAGATGATATTTGTCATCGCAGATCGGCCCACGCAATCAAACGGTTCCATTCCGCCTCAGAAAACTGCGCGGAGTGCTTCAATTCATGATTTGAGTCATGTCTTTTTCGATGGCAATAGCGACTTTTCTGGCAAATTGTTTAATGTGCTTCTCGACTTAATCGAGGCACTACCTTGGATTGAGCAAGACGAAATGACTGATGTTGATACGGTTCCTCACCAAGCTGATCCCAAAAAGCTTGCGTGGGATCTCCTCTTGGCTATGCCAACAAATGCAAGTATCGCGAGAAAAGTGCGCCTCGCCCATGGTCGCGAAATCCAGCTGCAATCAGGATCTGATGCAATGGAAGTTGAATCTCAGTCTGAGCCTTGGTCACAGCTATTGGACATGGGAAGGTTCAACCGATCCGTTTACGTATTGCTAACAATCGATGCGTTTCTTCAACCCGCGGCAAGCGCTCTTTCTACTTTGAACGTCGATATTCGCCGGGTTTTGAAGAATGTCATGCTTCAAGATTCCGACGCCTTTGGCAAAGCGTTCGTCGATTCAGGAGGGTTTGAAGCAGTGGTAGGGTTCTTCTCGTCACCGGAGACTGATGAAGCAACAAAACAAGGAGAAGCACGTCGAGGAAATGCTGTGGCATTGCGGATTCTTAAGGCGTGCGTTTTTGGACAAGAAAGAGACTCGATGCCTTCCGAAGAGCTTGATGAAATTGGCAGCGAATTGCTCAAATCTCTTACCACGGCAACGGGACTGATGCGCAGCTTAACAGCAATGGTAGTTGACGACCTCGGTATTTCCTCATCAACGATAACTGACGTTCTTCGGTTCCTTCGACTATTGTTCAAGTCTCCCGAAGCAGCAGAACGATTTATTAACCTGCCCAACAGGATCGCCGAACAATTTCTGATCGTACTATTGTGGTGGGATGGAGAATCGGAGAGTTCACAAGCGAGCTCGACTGTACCAATTTCGATGCAAGTTCGCAAGAGCGTTCACGATTTGATCTTAGAGACCCCTGTTATATGTGATTGTGCGTTTCCCTGGTTAATCCAAGCCGTTGATCGAGTTGAAGTAACATGGGAAAATGCGACGGAGCACTTTGATGTCCTTGAGCGCCTTGTCGGCGACCAAAGTATTGCTCGCTCTAGGCCCCCTTCCGAAGTCGAGCTTCAATCGCTCGCTACAATTGTTTGCAAGAAGCTCACACAGTGTCCCCGGCCAATGAGTGAAAGCGAATCTGTTAGTATTTCGACGAGTGTTCTTTGTGGTTGCCTTAAGTTGCTACGAGCTTTAATAGAGAGTGACGGAACAGACCTTTTTCATTCTGCGACCGACACGTTGCTGACTGAGCTCAAAGTTGCTCGTTGGTCAGATCATGTGCTTGCTTCAAGCCAAATGGGTAGGACTCGAATTTCGTCTAAACAGACAGTGCTGATCGACTTGATGGGAGCGGTGTTCGATGGCTTATTGTCTCCTTTGGAGTGCTCCACTGTTTCGGTCTGTTGTGATAGGGATTCTCGTCGGCGAGGATTTGATGTCGTAGGCACAGCGGCAAGATCTGCTGGGAATGGCGGTTACACCGCTCTTGTTGCGAAAATCAACTCTCTGGTAGGCTCCGCTGCTCCGAATCTTCGCCACCGGTGGGGGCAATTTGGGCTGAATGCAGATGCTCATTCGCGTTCAACGAGGGGAGTGGCTTCCAAATATTCCGGGTTGCGAAATCAGGGATGTACTTGTTACATGAACTCTGTACTTCAGCAGTTATTTATGATGCCAGAGCTACGGGATTCAATGTGTTCAGCCCCTTTACCGAGGTCTCTCCGCTCTTCAGGGGGCTCTACGGTTTTAGTCGGAAATGACCTTGTCGGGAAAAAGATTTCGCTGCAATGGGACACAGGTATTTCATACGATGCTTTTGTTGAAGGCTTTAATGACGTCACTGGTATGCACATTATCCGATATTGCCCGATACAGATTGCCACGGTTGGTGGTTCCACAATACATCAGATTCAACCGGAGGACATTGACAGCCTGCCTCCAGTCCTACCGGAAGAGTTCATTCTTACCGAAGGACGCTCCGGTATGGAAACCGGCGTCTATGACGTTGTATCAGATGTATCTGAAAATTTAGACGGCAATGAAATGTCCTCGAAAGCAATCAACACGATCCAAGAAACGGAGGACGAGAAGACATCACGACACCTGTTGGAAGAGTTCCAACGAACATTCATTCACTTACAAGAGGGATCGAAAGGTCGCTGTTTCGATCCACGCACTCTCGTGGAGGCTTGCGCCTGTCTAAAGCTGGAGTTCGACGTTTGGCAGCAGAATGACGCTTCTGAATTTGCCACTAAGCTTCTTGACAGATTGGAGATCGCATTGAGACGTTGGGCCCCTGAGCACTTTAGATATATGGATCATACCTTTGGTTTGAAGCAAACGAAGCAAAAGATATGCAAGCAGTGCGGTATGAAATCGAATCGTGAAGAGAAACTACTAAATATTGATTGCCAAATTCGAGGGAAATCTGACATTCACGAAGCGTTGGCTGCGATGACCGATACGGAGCTAATGGAAGGGAGTAACAAAGTTTTTTGCGACAACTGCAAAGTAAACACCGATACTGTTTTAAGGACAGCGATCTCAACGCTTCCCAATATGCTTATTTTATCACTGAAGCGGTTCGATCTGGACTACAACACTTTCGAGACTGTGAAACTAAACAGTCGATGCGCCTTTGGACAAACTCTTAATATGAAACCGTACATGTTGGAAGGACTAGAGGAAGCCGAGCAAGGCGCACAGGGACCTTCACCCATGGAAACGGAAGACGCCAATAATTCAGTTGACGTCAACATTTCCCCCGCTGGCAAAGATGAGGACTACGAGTATAAACTCGCTGGAGTACTTGTGCACGCCGGAGTTGCTCAAGGTGGTCACTACTACAGCTTTATCAAGGACCGCAACCCTGGCTCCGAAGAAAAGTGGTATCGCTTTGATGACGAAGATGTAACTCCTTTCGATCCAGCAGCTATTGAGACGGAATGCTTCGGGGGCAAAGTAAAGAAAGAGACGAAGTGGCCGAATGGGCAACTGCATACTATTGAACAAGAGCAGTTCGCGAACGCTCTCATGCTTTTTTACGAGAAAGTGAAATCTTCAGACTTGCCCCCACCATCTGATAACCCGATGCGACAGCGGGACATCAATACTTCAGTTTGCTCCACTGGCTTCGATGCGTTCGAGCCCGATGTTCGTAGAGCCAATGCAACTCATCGATGGCAATCTTTTCTTTTTGACGCCGAATTTCATGCCTTTTTAAAGGGAATTTTGGGAATTTGCCGAATTGGCAATCCTCCAGGCAATGGCGGGAGGGATGATTGGCAAAAACAATGCGTGCCTGCGTTACTTTCTTTTGTGTTTGACGTTCTTCTCTATTCGTCCGACCGGAGTGCGCTGAACGATTGGACTCAAATGCTGGAAGAGATACTTTTGAGCAACCAAGAAGTCTCCAAGTCCTTTGTTCATCATCTCGCTCAAAAATGTGACAATGTTAGCGACAATTGGGTTCGAACGTTTCTGCTTGAGTGCCCCGACCAGAGCTCACGCCAGGCTGCAGTGCGAATCTTTAGCGCTGCTTTTCAATCATGTGCACGACTTGAATCTGAGCTTAAAGCGCTGGCAGATTGGACCGCTGCTTGGAAACAACAAATGGAACAACTATCGGTGCAGCAACGAGAGGCTAATCGGCTTGTGGCTCTTCCCTGTGTACTAGAGAGAGAGTGGAAAGGCTTTGAGGATACAAACAAATTGGATGGCTCCGCTTCAAGCATGGGGAAAATAATATCTTTTCTGAATGTTTTGTTGGAGGCTTTGCCGAGGAGCTTTCGTTTCAATGCAGAGGTCTTTACGTTTGTGCGCAACTTGGCTACAATGCTTTTGGAAGGTGATGAGAATCCGTTTACTCTCGCTTTGATCGAAGCGTTGATTCCTGCGAGACTCGTCACTCTAGCCGTGCGGGATCGGGTAGCAAGTCCACTCTGCCTGGCTTTTCCAGGTCTTTCGGTACCAGTGGAAGTTGCCCGCAGCCAGCTTCGGGCGGAGTCGAACGCGTCCTCGCACATGATGTCGATGAATACCAATCATTCTTTGAACGGGCCAGACATGAACAGTATTAGAGGCCCGACGCATTCGGATTTGATGGCACTTTTTGAAGCACTAGTGTGCATTTTGGGTTTACCAGGGGCAGTTCACGTTCCAATTGTGCGTGATTTGGAAGATTTAGGAAGAGGCAGACACAAATTTGCACTCAATGAGACCACCGTGAAAGCGCTCACCGCAGTCTTTCAGGAATGTTGTTCACCGGGCGCTCCAGGCATGGGCCAGCGTGAAATCGAAATCTATCTAAGCAGATGCGATGTCGACGCGGCAAACGTGTCAAAACAAAAGATAAACGATATCATGTCCAAGTACCCCATTGCTAAATGCGACCACGATCTTCCTGGCAGCAATTTTTTAAGCCTCGAAGGTTTCCTTGCTTATTACGAGGACACTGTTCAAACGAATGACGTACGCGTTCGGGCCGACTTGCACACATTTGGATTTCGGCCTGATCTTACGAGACGATCGAGGCTTTCCCGGCTTGTCCCTGTACGGAATCAAGAGAAGGATAGAAAACCGCCAGAGAGTGTTGCGATTGATGTAGCAGAGACGTTCAGAGATGGATTTGCTGATCTAGGCCGCTACGGAAACCTGGGTTTGAGTAGTAGTCCAGCTCTATTTGTGCTCGCCGACAGTGTTAGCGAAGCACTTTCCCAGTACCTCATCGCTGCAGCTACTTACCGTCGCGACACCAATAGCCTCACGCTGGCGACGCTTCAGGAAATCCATAGAACGCCAAATGATTGGAACGGATCGGAATCCATCGGCGCTTCGCTGAATATTTTGATGGTTATTGCAGCTACACCGGATGATGATCAAGATGAGAGAATATCCAGAATCATGTCCAGCCAAGGTAAAGCTGCCCGCAACGTAGAATATGGAGCGGGTATTTTGCAGGTTCTTCGAGCTTTCTTTCGTACACGTCAAGCGCAGCAGTTCAGCAACGAAATGCGATGGGGCTATGAGCGGTACGTCGGTTTATTGAAGGAACTCCGTCGTGTTTATCCCGTCTTTGTTTGGATGAACAACCATCGAGACCAGTGGAGTTTTGTAGAACGTGAAGTGTTGGATTCAGCTTCTCGACTCCAAGGAAAATTTCGAACCGAGTACGTCCACCGTGTACCCGACCACGCAATTCAATCTGATCACAATTCACACGCTGATTCCGATATGGCAAACATAAACGATTCGGACGATGACTCTCAGCTTTCGCCGGCCGATCATTACAACGGGCGCGAAATTAGCATCCCCAATTCCGAAGCCAACGATGGTCCATATCAGATTGTCGTGGAAGGCGCAGGAAATTCTTCCGTAAATGGTGTGTACCACCAGTGCGGCTATTTCGAAGGTGGGTGCCGCTACGCCATGTCGGGAAATTGGCGCAACGAACGGTATCGCTTCTTCATCTTTCAGTGCAACGTTAGCAATAATACCAAGCATTGGTACATCTCCATAGTTCCCTACGACAGCCAGCCCGGTACATCAGCAGACATTGACTTTTACACTGCCCCGGCGACATCTGATTTCTTGCGCGTGCCGCCCCACACTGGTTGGGTCAAGTCACAAGAAGGCACCGACCCATTACCACGCTTGACTTACAAACGGTTATCTTCTGAAGGCGGTACGCCTGAGCGTGTGTTGAATGGATCTGTTTTGGAAGAGAGCGACAAAAGTGATTCTCCGTACATCTGAAAAAAGCAGAAACGCTCACCAAACTCTGGCTAAAAATTTAATATTAATACGTCATGTAGAGCCGTATGATTTTATCCTCTTGCTGCTATGCAGGCGTGTGTGTGTGTCTTTGGATGACAATAAATAACTCAAGTCAACTAGACTTAACCTTGAAAGACTTTTTGGTAGTGTCTGCCTGGATTCTTTTATCCTGCAGGTGTTTAAGTGCGTTTTCGACAAAGTCGAGGTATACCTACAGAGGAAAACAGAACGTGAGGACCCTTGAACGGGGAAAAACTGTAAATCAAACATAAAACCGAGACAATACCTTTTGATCGAACGAGCCCCGAAAAAAATTACAACTCAAGTTAACCTCGAGCAGGCAAATTGGTACCTCGGGATCAGCCGAAAAGACGACATCCCAGCCAGCCATGGGTACCCGTGGGCACATGTCGAAATGGGATTGCTCAACCAACTGGAGCATTTGGGCAATATCAGGAACTTGGTTGCCCGTCACGGGAATGTCACCATCCGGGTGAAGGCTGTAATCATGGTGTGATCGCCAAGGACAACGTCCCGGTAGGGCTTCGTGCAAACCGAGTCGGTACCAGTGCGCGTTGGTCGTCCCTCCCTTTATGGTTCCAGTTTTGACATCGACGTCAAACAAGATGGAATCGTGATCGGTGGCGGCACCAGCTCGGCCTGCACGGAATACGCAGGAAAGAGCTTTCACGTCAGCGCGCTGCAAACGCAAGAATAAACAAAATTGAGAACGCGTGAAAGTGAAAATATCGGGCGAGCTCAGCGCCATCGAAATTTGTTCATTCCAAAATCCCGACGTACGTTAGGTGCTTCGGATACATTATACGCTGCACTGCAAGTGATGACACGAAAAGTGGACAACGGCGCCTTGGCGGGAAGCATCGACTGCACCCAGTCGGAATTTTGGATGCGCTCCTGAATAATCCAGTCCCCACCGTCGACGGCATTTCTATAGAAATGAATGCCGAGCCCGCCTTCTTCGTTGCGATGCTTGACGACAATACCGGGTGTGGTTAGGTAGGGTGAAATAGGAACACCCCGCTTTTTACCATTTTCTAGAAAGGTCCATTTGTTTTCCATTTCGTAATCGACCGGCATATCGTTGAGAACGGAATGGAGACCAACAATGTTGCAATTCAAGCGCCAGTAGGAGAACCAATCATTCGGGGCCAACAAGCGGGTGGCGTATTCCTCTGAAATGCTAGTCTTCCCACGAGTTTTTATCCACTGATGCACAGCGGCAACCAGACTGACCGTAGGATAAGCCGAGAACAAGAAACCCAGGGCTGTAAGACGGGTCGAGGCCATGAGTGACAAGGGGATGCCCGTGCCTGGAATGGCCACGTTGCGTAGATTGTCGATCAAATCATCCCGATACGAGCCTTTTCGATAGTGCGGTTTGTGATAGAGGTAAAAGTTGGACGCGAGGCTGTAAAGATGTACTCGAGCATGCTGCTTAAAGAGCTTTTGCGTCGGCGAGTCCGTCGGTGTTTCGCGCAGGGGCGCAAAGGTGCACTGCTCGGGCGTTTGGTAAGGAGAATTTCGGCCCTGTCCAATCCAGTAATGCACAAAGCCGCGATAGAAGGTCGCGGTATGCCTGCACAGCTTGAATGGTAAGGACAGGATCTGCCCCATGATGCTTGTGTCAGTAAAGGCAACGACGAAGGAGATGATGGGCCTCCTCGTTCACGCTTGCGGGCTTTACAGTAGACTTCGCTGGTGAAAGTGGCATGGAACCTTTTACCATGAGTTTGACAGTCGTGATATCGATGGGATTGTTGACGAGGTCAGCGTTGTTCCCCTTTAGTCGTTGGTACTGTTTTCCTGTAAGTTGACAGACAGACGAACTGGCACGATTACGATGTCGAAACTCCGGTGGCACTGTGGACGTTGTTTTTACATACGGAAAAAGGATCTTGTGTCTTCATTCGTCTTATGTATATCTCAAGCACTCGGTTTTCTTGAGCTGTCTATATGTGGAGACGTTGACTATTCGAACGGCCAGAAACAAAATATCATAGCAGTCGTTTGGATATGGGGTGTGATTTGCTAAATAGCAAAGGCTAAAAGGTCGAACCAGTTGTTTCCTCATTTCCGTAAGTAAAAAATGACCGGGCACATAAAGAAGGCGTGTCAATGCAATTTTGGATGGCTTTGGTTGGCTTTCTACTGTCTGCATGATTTTTGGAAAACCGTTAGCCTAGGTACGTTTTTCGCATTCTCCCAAAGGCGAGATTACGTCTCCTCGGCTTTTGGCCATACACGCCCCACAACGGAAATATCACTGAATGATGCACACTCGAGATTCCAGAGGGGTGAGATATCTGTAGTTTGGACCGATGAGGGATGCCCAAAACATCCGCCGTTGGGACTTTTTATCACATAAGACAAGATCCCCGTTGCGGGGAGCTGGACCAGTACCTACCGTCACCATTGTTCCTAATCGAGAGTCGACGACCATGAACTTTTTGAAACGTAGCCCCGCCGCAACGAGCGACGGCGATAGGGTAAAGGCGGCCTCTCCACGGATGGTGAGCCCGGTCGGCGTAGCGGAGATGGACGATGCGGACGAAATGTACCACCAATTGTTTGCCTTGGACGTGGAGCACATTGAAAAACAGACGGAACCGCTCAACGACACCGCGGCCCGTCCGGCTCTGATGCGCATCGTCAAGGAATTGATCCAGGAACGGAAAAACCTCCGACAAAATCTTGCAGAATCTGCCGAAAAATTGGCGGATGCGAAAGCTGATCTGGACCGCGTAGACCGGGAAGATCGCGAACGCACTGCTACGTTCGTTCGATATCTGGAAAAGGTAACGACGCCCGAGACGGCGAGTGCGGGTGAGACTTCGGTTCATTCGGAGGATACGGTTGCCTTGGGGCCTGGGCAGATCCCGTCGAGTGAACAAGCGACGGAACTCGTGGTGCAATCACTCCTGGCAAAGATAAATGGGCTGTTGAACACGGTCGAAACGTTGACGCACGAGAACGCGGGCTTGTACGAAAGGGTACAGGATCTGTCATCGGAGAATGAAGCTCACGAGACAAAGATTGTCGTGTTGGAATCTCAGTTCAAGACAATCAACAAAACACGACAAAAGGTAGTTTCGCGCCTCATGAATCGGGCCAGTCTCAGCATTGCCAACAACACAAATGTCGGCGGCCGTTGTGGGAACGAGGGCAACCGAAAAAACAATGATTCGGAGGAAACCAAAAGCGTAACGGAAGAAGAATCCAAGTAGGAAGAAGGAAGCAGGACGCTTGTTCTGTTGCGTGTTACATACACCACCCTCGATGCCACTACAGGCACATTTGTGATAATTTCCGTCGGCAGACGAACTTTTTGGCAGTTCTATAGAGCAAACACCCTGCACTGCTACTCTATTTTTGACAGTGAGTGATCCAGAAAACCCATGATTCATATTGGCCAACCTTGGTTGTGTTGTGTATCCTCTTTGTACTACTAGTAGTTAGCGAGTAGTCAGTCGGTTGGTAGCCCATCCATGGATGTGACTTTTTGACCAATACGCGGTAGTTACGCTCGAAGGAGTGTGACGGAATGAATGATTTGGGAGGCATGGCTGTCGCTGTGAAGTATCGTGGGGTTAGGGTTCGAGAGCGGGGTCGCATCGGCGAGGACGGTTTCGCGAGGACGGTTTCGGGCGGTTTCCAAGTCGTGTAAGTCTTGGCGTGCCCGAGAGAGGGCAGTCCCGTACCGAAAAAAGAGGACTGGTAGTATACTTGCCCGACGCTCCGTACCCTCGCCGACGTATCCTTTTGGCGGCACTCGATAATTACACACATGGTACGCCGACGCTCGCTGCCGTGGCAAGGATACCAAACCAAACGCGCGCCGTCACTGGTGCACCGAAGAATCCCGCGAGAAACGCCTTGCCGTTGCTGCGCGCGGTGGCCGGATTTTTACTAGAAACTCTAGACAAGTCAGGCCAGGCCAGTGCGGAACGCGTGTGGGGGGTGTCAGGGGGGGGTTGGACTTGGACTTACATTCGGGGGGAGGCAGCTCGACCACTTTCCCTCCCTTTCTTTTCTACACACCACACTCGTCGTGCGCACCACTACTACCGGTATCGTCTCGGTCCGCAGTCGTTGTTGTCGTTGTCCGCACCCATCGTCAATCTAGCGACTCCCTTGGTTGTCGCGTTACCTCGCCTCTCTCTTGTTGCCGTTACACAGGTACACAAAATATTATTGTCTCGTCATGTCGTCAGGAAACTCGTTCGTTCGCCAGGCGATTTCGCGGTTTGACGAAACGAAACTGGAAGAATCGCCCAAGTCCTTCACTCCGTTCCCGCGAACCGTCGCACAGGCCTCACCGAGAACCGTCGCACAGGCTTCGCCGCGACCCGTCGCACAGCCTTGGCCGAAACCCGTGGCGGAACCCTGGCCCAAATCCGTGGCGTCGTCGCCTCCGGTAGCGTCTCCCCCGTTGGCGACGCCTCCGTCGTCATCGTCCTCCAAGAACGTCGTCAAGACGGTTCCCAAGTCCTTCCCCAAGGACCCCACCGAAATCACCCGCAATATGAACGACGCGCAGGCCCGTACGCTCTTGCGAGATATGGTGCGTGATTTGTTGGGGGAAGTGGACATTCTGCGTCAACGTTTGGCCGAAACCGAAACCAAGTTGCGCGAATCGCGGGCCGAAGTCAAGCAACTCGATTTGAGTGCCGCCTTTAACGTACAGACTCTCAACCAGACTTCCTCAGGAACGAATTCCGCACCGCGCGTGGCGGATCCCCACGATGCGGCACGCACGGAAGCCTTGATTGAAGCCTTGCGCAACGCCACCAAGACCACCGATATACCCGAACTCTCGGCGCAGGACGTCTCCAGTGAGGAAGCCACCGAACTCGTCATACACTCGTTGCTGGAAAACGTCCGGAGAACCGCACAAGACAACGAATCCCTCACCAAGAAAAACGATGCACTGCAGGATAAGGTCTGGGATCTCACGGCGGAAAACGAAGTACACGAACTCAAAATTGCCGCTCTTGAAACACACTTCAAGACCATCAACAAGAGTCGCCAAGGTATCGTCACCAGACTCACCAACAAGTCCAAACAGGGATTGGCCAACGGATCACCCACGGCGGCGGGAACAAGTGCCGCCAAACGTTCCTAACGCGGTACGGACGGTACACACACAATCTTAGTCTGAAAAATTTGGAAAACACGTTTATGTAGCTGTCTATCTACCCACCCATGCAGTCTATTCATAAAAACGCGTACTTGGTCCTTTTAGGTGTGAAGTACACACAACTCTGTACATGTACGAAACAAAAATGGACGGATACAAATCAAACCCTTTACAACCGACCACCGGGCCGCAATCCACTCGTAGGGGCACGCGTCCTTATAGCCTTGCCACCAGCGTGTGCCACCGCAGGATTTGTGGTACAACCGACCGTGTCCACACAGTCCGATTCCTCATCTTCCCAATCGACGGTATCGTGTTCCACAATTCCCAGGGCTTGGCGCAACACGCTTTGCCGATCGGGCGTCATCGGCAAATTGTCCGGTTCACTCCGAACCGCTGGTTCCGTCTTTTCCCCCATCACTGTCGGAGAGGTAAACGTGTCGTCAGGACCCGTCAACGGTGCAGGAAGCCGTCCAAAATACGCTTGCCATTCCGTCGCAATCGATCGATGTTCGTCCCGCAGCCATAACACGTGCTCATCCAACAGCGTCTGGTCACCGGGCAACGTGGCGCCCAGGACCATGGCCAAAATCTGGTCCAGTAAAGACAACACCATCCCGTCTGGAGTTGATCCGGAGCCCTTGCTTTCCAAAAGTAACTCAGTGATGCCTTCTTCTTCGTCTTGCCATTCTTCTTCTTGTATCGTTTCTAATAGATTATCAACTTGTGCCATTTTCCCTTGTAGCGATTGGACCAATGCCGAGGCAAGTTTGAGCTCCGTGCTCGTGAAACCGTCCCGCAAGGCCTCTTCTTCCTCCTTGGCGGCTCGTACTCGCGCTTCTCGTTCCGCTCCTTCCGCATGCGCTCTTAGCAAGTGACGACGTTTGCGGGTAGCCAGTCGACGGCGAGATTTGGCGTCGCCAGTTTGGACCGGTAGCGCGAGAGGTGCCTCGTCTGCAGCCACCCTCGGAGGTTCCTGGCCGCTCGTGTCATCCCGCATGCTGCCTTTTGTGCTGTCATCACTACCTTCCTTTTCGCCAGTATGATCACTATCCGATTCGTTCAGAGACTCGTCGTCATTGTCCTCATGCTCCGACAGTAAAGTGTATTCCTCGTCTTCGGCAAAGTCATCCTCGTCCCATCGTAGACCAAACAAATCGCAATCTTCCAATTTCGAGTCGGACGGAAAACCAAAGGCCGAGGACGACCAATCGAGCGCACTGAAACCATCTAACTGTGTATCATGATCCAGGCGCTGTGCTTCAAGCTTCGTCTGGACCTGCACTTCTCTCGCTCCTTCCAATTCGCGCAATTGTGACTGTGCCAAATCAATGCGATGTTCCAAAGTTTCTCGGACGGAATACAATTTATCGAGTTGGCTTTGACGCCGGTCCGTTTTCCACAAGAGCAACTCCTCGGTTTGTTGACGCGCCACCCGGGCGTGTTCCTCGTCCCTAGCCAAGCGGACGAGCTCTTCTCGCATCGCGTGTTTCCAAAGGAGCCCTCGATTGCAGCTGGTCACGTGCCGAAGCAATCGATCCACGACGCTAACGCGATGTGGCTGTAAAAGCCGCTTCCATATACGCGCCGTACTGTACACACGTACATCGGGATCATCGGTAGGGCGGTTGTCGTCCGTACTAGAAAGGGTTTCTCGTTCGCAGAGGTATTCGGGATAGTCGATAATTGCGTATCGATATCGATTCGAGACTAGGTTTGCAGAATCTGTTGACGATCGGTCGACTTCTTGGTTCTTGTCAATGGTGGTTCCGTGAACGGCGACGCGTGTTTCCAGCAATTCCGCGACTCGATCATCAAAATCACTCGCTAACGCATCGGCATTGTCTCCTTCTTGTGCGCCATCAACATCCTCCAAGCCCCAAAGGGCAGCCCTCACTTGCAAACGAACTTGCCGTGCTTCCAATTCACTACATGGTCGGTATCCAACAAGACGCTCCAAATCAATGCGGACGACGGGAAGATGCGGAGGAGGTGACAAAGAAAGACTGTCGTCATCTTCGTCTTCTTGTGGATGTTTGTCGCGAACACTGCTGAGTTCTCCTTGTGGAATTGTTTCGCTGTTGTCACTCTCGTGACTTGGTAGGATAGGACCCGTCAAGACTTCATTCCAATTGTCGTTGTCGTCGTTACTAATCACGGAAGTAGGTGGAAGGATCCGACGCGATCGCAAGGACTCAGCAGCTTCCGGAGTCAGTTCCAGCGTGATGCCTCTTTCCGCCGCTTCCATGGTTGTCGCAATATGCTCGTGTAGATTTCCTTACCGAATACTGGATATTCGGTTCAAGATGAAGAGAATTACTTGCCGTCAATTCTTCTTTGACCATGTACTACACGTTACAGTGAATTGTTCCATTCCCATTGGGGAACTACTAGTTTCTGCCGATTGGCGGGCGTCGGTTGCTCACTGTCCACGCGCTTCTCTTGGTAGGTTTTACAATATGCATCAAAGCGCCCCAAGCTAGGCACAAAACATAAAGCTTGTTTTCAATTCCAAATTCCTCGTCTGAATCCCTGACTGTGAACGACATGAACGAGAACTGACTTCGAGACCAGGAGGCGAAATCACATGAAACGCTTCGCCAATGGATTCAAAGACTTTCGTTAAATAATAATATTCTGGATGCACTCAACCGTCATCAGGCAATAAGCGGAAATGTCAATTTAATAATCAAGAATAAGAGTGGAGCATACTATCCGATTCGCTTTTATAAAGTGTTTATGTAGATAATTACAAATATTTAGGTTATCAAAGCCATTGGAACGGTATTGACCTGTCCCCTGAAACCTTTTTCAACGTGCATACATAGAAATAGTTCTAGCAAAATATCCTAAATATGGATCTGTACCTCTCTTGCTAGGCCTTGCCGACGGCTTATCCCAATGTTTGCGTGTGTGAGACTCTCCTACTACGACAAACGAATAAGCGCTTCTAGAGAGATAACTACAGCGCACGATTTTCTGTATATGCTTCCATCCGTTGCAACTGATGAGTCGCGCAAACGCAAGTCGTCTTCACAAAGAAGGCTCTTGAAACGAAGACAATTACAACGCACGGATCTCTATTCGGAACCGAACAAACTTCCAAGTGTAGGTGCTGCTTTACGGTAGTGCGGCAGTCAACACCTGTCCTTGTCGTAGTTGTACACGGACTCAGTCTCCCTTCTATTGAGGAACAAAGGAATTAGCGGCAGTAGCTTCCCTCCAGTAGTCGCCGCGATGGGTTGGTATCGAGTATTTTACGCTTGCCCAATTGGTTATGTCGACAGTACCGCAACCGAGTTACGGGCGATGGAGTCTGCGCAACAGGCCTTGTCCTGGGTAGACCAACACCGTTACGGTGATGCTTTGTCTGCCTTTGGCACCGCGCTTGCATTGTTTCAACACCGACCCAATCCACATCCAAAGGACGGCAACAGGAGCCACCTGCCAGTTGGTAACGAGTGTACAACTAGCACGGCAACACGATACCGGCGGCAGCTTCGTCATACAAATGTCGACCGTGAAAACATCGATTCGGCTTGGATCATTTCACTTTGCAACGCTGCGTCTTGTTTACGCAATATGGGAACCATTCATCAGATCGAAAATCAATACGAACAAGCTATGCAGTGCTGGAAGCAAGCAGAGCATTTTTATCGAGGTGCTCAAGAGCAACTGTCGGCGACGTCACCGTCCGACTCTACCTCGGCTCCCGGTACACCATGTCAGCGAGAGCATAATCCTAACTCGCGTTCTAGCTGCGAAGCATCACCCAAATCTGTACTCGAACGCGCGGCAACAGTGGTAGCAGCACAGCTATCGCAGCAATTATGCATCGATGCCAATCTAATCGAAGTTATCCAAAGTCAAGCCAATCTACATCGCTTCTATCAAAAGGATCTCGACTCCGCCATACACTGTCACGATATGGTGTTGCAGTTCCTGTCAGTGTTACAGGATTTGCAGCCATGGCAACCGAACTACTCGAGCAATAATTCCGCTTGTTCGGAAACGGCATCGGCAGCAGAAATAGGTGAAGGTGTCTGCATAATACCAATTTCTAGGGCACAACATCTTCAATTCATGATGATTTCTTTGGAAGCCGTCGGAAGCATGTATAGGGCTACTCATGACGATGATAATGCGCTGGAAGCCCTTGAAGAGGCTTGGGAAATTGGACAGCAACAATTTGAAGAAAACTCAGAAAAATTCTACGCAGACATGCCCCGTCTCTCACGTGTTTTGCAACTGCTAGCGGAAATGTATCGCGGCCGGGGGGACCTTAACCGATCTGTACAAGCGTTGTACTATGCCTTGGATCTTCGACAAAGAAGCCACATGGGAGAAGAGAATGACAGTAAAGCTGTAGGTATCGGTAAGGAACTCGTAGAACAAGATGTACTGTGGTATGAATTGGATCAAGTTGGGCTGGCGTACGAGACGGCTGGAAATCTGGAAGCAGCTTTGGCTTGTTTCGAACGAGCTGTTCTCGCTAGGAGTCAAGTACTCGGCAATTGTCATGCGGGTGTGGCGCAGTCTTTACTCAACGTGGCCCGTATCCTCGAAAGCCAAGGCAATATCGAGGGAAGCTTGGACCTGTACAAGGCGGCGCAAATGATTTATGCCAATCAACTCACGTCCGAGTCCCTAGATATTGAACAGGGCGACGCCACTGCTATACTTCAACTTATTGTGCCGAATCTTATGGAACAAGGTCGTTTTGAAGAAGCCATCGCATTTCTCTATAAATGTTTGGAAGGCGATAACGACAAAAGTGTGTTAGTTGAAGACAAGTCGTGTGTCTTTTACGAGCTGGCCAAGGCGCATTTGAAACTGCAGGATTTTGTTTCTGCCACCGTGTGCTTAGTAGAAGCCTCCAAACAAGAAGGATCCGTCAGTGAAGAACGAGTCATGGCCCTGCTGCAACGTGTGGAATATTTGCAACGGCGAGGAGAAAATCATTACGATGATGATTCGTCGTATGATGATTCCTACACGAGTTCCGTGACTTCGCAGTACAGCTATACAAGAGAAGGGCTGCGTACACTCCCTACGAACAAATTGTCGTTGGAAGTCCTGCGAGAGCTTCTGGGCGACGATGAAGTTGAACAATTACAATCCCAGGTATTCTCTACTAAGGACATGAACGAAACGGGGGTTTCAATGATTCATGGAGTACGTAGTGAACATAAAAGTCAGTTGAACGCCGACAAACGTCGAGATTTGACCCCCTTCACGGTGGATATGTCGGTTTCCACGGGGTCACGTGACGATGCTTCGTGCTCAGCTGCTTGTCGAGACGTCAAAAACACCGTGTTGTGCGGTGGTATATCTAAGAGTTGCGGCTATGTTGCTCCCATTTCGAATATTTCATCGGCAGATGTATTGAGATATCCGTTTTCGAAGATCGACGATTGGGGCACAATCCACGTCGGAAGTCCGTCCGTTGCGGCAATGGTTGGGAGTCTACCAAAGGAAGAGACAATTTTACCGGAGGAAGTACGAGAAGCTTCGCTATTGAGAAATATTAAACTCGGCAACAAGCAAGAAAGACCCCTTGAGGGTGCAGTACTTACGATGGATCTGACTGTGCCAACCTCTACGGCGAACACTACGTCAAGTAGAGAGGACCGCAGGCCTCCTGATCATATGGACCCAGCTAGCATCCCATGTAAAAATTCGTGTCGAGGGATGCAAATCAGATCAGCTCTTCCATCAAAAGAGAGGGAGAAGACAGCCGTCCATGAACGTCAACAAAGGTTGCCAAAAATTCGCGGCAAATCGTTTCGCTGGAAACGCAAGGGCGTTCAATCTTCGCCTTCAGACGATGCTCTTGAGAATGGAGGTCTGGAATCCTCAACTGAAAAGCTAACCAGCCTTGTATTAGACGAACACTATCACACGTCCGTGGACCAGGAATATGTTGTCGGGCCTGTCCCCTATGTGAGTTTTTCCACGAGATCATGGGATGATATATCACAAATCACGACGGTGTTTGACAGACCCAAAACACCTCCCAACCAACGTCAGGAATGGCGGTGGGGCGATTCAGTCGAAGGCTTTGACAGATGGTTTCCGTCGAAGTACGTTTCTCAGGCAGTTGAAGTAGCAGAAGGGTTTCTCTCTGCGAAGGCCATTCATTCCAAAATGAGTTCATGCCCACTAGAAAACGAAGAGCCTCCGTCAGAAATCGATGAAGGCAGTCAAAGCAGTCTTGGTGGCTACAATGAGGAATCTCGAAACGATACGCAAATCCTGAAAACGCAGGAAGTGAAACCATCTCGTATGGCAGCAATATTGGAAGATAGAGGTGACAGGAAGGCGTTGCCGTCCGGCTCAAAAAGTATATCGCCCATTTGCATGCAAGCTGGTATAGATTTGGGAGAACAGCACCTGACAGTCCAGAATCTGGAAGGTAGAAAAGCACATCCAAAGCTTGCCGAGACTCTTTTTGAGCTTGCACTAGTTCAAATGTCGAAGGGTAAGACTAAGTCGGCTATTGAGTCGGCTACCGAGGCACTGCAAATTCAAAAAGCGACAGGGAACACGACGGGTACTGCCAAGTGCAACCAGCTTCTAGGTAAGATCTACATGGGGCTACACCAGTACAAGGCCGCCCTTTCATTCCATACCGAAGCACTTCGAGCCAAAACAAAGATATATGGATATTACAGCGAGGAGACTGCTAAGTCTCTGAACTGCATCGGAGTTGTACGATCGGCGCAAGACGAATTTAGTGTCGCTATGAAATGTCACAAGGAGGCGCTCCTGGTTCTTAAGAAGTGCCATAGGGAAGGACTGAAAGATCCGTCCGTTTCGCAGACCTTATGTCTGATTGGCTCTGTTTACTACCGTGAGCGAAATTCCTTCAGCGGTACCCAAGGGAAAAAGGATTACGCAACATTTATCGAGGCGGGCATGCTGGACGCTATCGGGCGAGCTCACGAAGATCTCGGCTCCTACAAAATGGCAATCTGCTTTTTTGAGGAGAAGCTGCATTTTCTCGAAAATAGAAATATAGATTCTTTAAACCCCGAGGAGGAAATGGCGATGACACTGAACAGTCTTGGAATGTTAAATTCTCGTGCAGGAAGATACGTCGAAGCGCTGTCATACTATGACCGAGCATTCCAGCTTCAAAAACAGATCGGTTGCAGCAAGATACAGGTAGCCACGGCGAGGGTTTTGATTGGCACCGTTAAGTTCCATCTCGGATGTTGGAAGGAGTCGCTCACGCTTTTGAATGAGTCATTGGTGGTGCTTCAAGCGGAAGTCGGTGATGAGCACGAGACGGTCGCAGCTGCTTTGTACCAGATCGGATTGGTGGAGGTTTGTTTCTGCCATCATGAGCAAGCCATGTCTAAGCTAAAGAGAGCCATGGCCATACAGGTTCGCTTACTGGGGCATGAGCACGCCGCAACACTACGAACGAAAAGAGAAATTGGAAATTTGTCTTCATTGAACGAGGAAAAGCTTGATTCAGTATTCGCTATTTTCTCGGAGGTTCTAGAATGGCAGCACAAAGTTCATGGTTCCAGGCATCCAAACATCGCGGAAACCCTCCATAGTATTGGTTGCGCATATGCACGAAGAAAAGATCACGCGAACGCACTGCGGCAGCTGGAGGACTGTTACTACATGAGATTGGATTTTCTCGGTACCGACCATCCTCAACAGGCGACCACACTTCATGAGATAGCAAAAATATACGCCTATCGTGAACGTTTTAAGAAAGGCAATGAGATCTGCGACGTCGTCATTGGTATTCGTCGTGACTCTTTGAGTGAGACGCATGTTGACTTGGGGAGAGCACTTGTGACGAAGGGGTACTGCTTAAACGCCCTCGGGGATACCACACGTGCCATGCAATGCTTGAACGAAGCGCTGCAATTGATCGAGTCGGCCGTAGGGACTTCACACCCGGCTGTTGCGGAGACGTACGTCCAAATGGCCGGCGTTTACCTACGTCTGTGTCATTTTCAAGAAGCTCGCGAAAAGGTTGAAAAGGCTTTGGAAATCTTCCGGTGCGCAAACCTCGACGAAGACCACCTTGGTATTCAAGAGGCTCTAATGCAGTTGGAACGCGTTGAACGCGATGAGATGCTTTGTGTATAATAAATCATGGATACCGTAACGTGTGTAATACGAAAGATACATCTATGAAAAAGCAGACTCACATGGCTGGCCCAATTGTAACCTTTGGCCTGGAAAAATAAAGCGTGGGTAGCACAGTTCGTTTCAACACGAATTACTTGGTGTAGATGTTCGTGAGGCAGAAGTCGTCATATTGTCAAAAACTCCCACAGGCGCGTAAATGATGAAAAGTGTTTGATTTCTTGGTCAACGAACTGGACGAACCACTGTTCTATTTAGGATTCAACGTCGGACTGCGTTATTGCCGGAACAAACAGCTTGGACGACACCGCCAACGAAAGTGACCCACCTACTAGCAATAACATTTGCAACAAGCTCATGCCAACGCCGTACACGCGTCCCATGACGTCCCTTCGTACGGCCTCGACTTGCAAGGCGAGAGCTTCCACATCGCCATTATTCCAAATGACGAGGTCCGCCATGTGGATCTTTTGATCGAGCGGAAGTTGAGATTGTATCCGATCTCGACATTCGGATTCCGAGAGCTCGGGATTACGTTTTCGAAGACGTTTGAATTGCACATCCGGATCGCAGGCAACCAAAATCGTCAGGCCAAACAGTCGTCGCAACTGTCCACTTTCGAACAATAAGGGCACGTCGGCACAGACGATATCGGCATACTCCCAGTAAATTCCCTGCATGAGTCGTTTAAGTAGTATCAGAATAATGCGGGGGTGCATAATGCGATTCAGACGGCCGCGTTTAATGGGGTCGGGGAAAACGACGGCACCCAATTTGCGGCGATCGATACAACCGTGCTCGTCCAGTATATTGGAAGATTGCGCGGCCGGTTCGCCAAAAGCGTCCAGAATAGTTCGATACACGGAATCTTGCGGGGATACCATGAACCGTTTCGGCAAACCGTCTTCATCGACTGGGTGGCGTACATTACCGAATGTGCCCCCTTCCAAAATTTCCCTGGGCAAGAGAATCTCGTGTGCGATACTATCGGCATTAATGACTAGAAAGGTCCCGTCGTCCTCGACATCGAGCGTGTTCACGACACTGCTATTGTTCGTACCGGACGGAGCGAGGGAAGCTGCGTCGGTTGCCGTGAACGAATTGCTATTGTTTGAGTTCCCGTGGTATTGTTGGGATTTCCCCCGTTTGTGTTTCTTGTTCGCCGTCGAGGACGGTGTGAGATGCGCCTTTTGCGGATCCACGAGCATTTTGGCCACGGTAGACTTTCCGCAGGCGATTCCACCCGTCAACGCAACGGGTAGGAACGACTCACCAAGATATATGCCGAGGCAGAGGAAGACGAGACGGACCGTCAAGAGTGTCCCCACGGCGTCGGGCGACAAAAGCCGTCCCCATATCATGGGCTCGGGACAGCGAAACCCCCATGTTTGTTGCCACCACAAAAGGAAGGGAACGTCTTCCGGATCGTCCTGATCCACGGAATGCTGCGGTAAGCACTGTAGCGACGGCAGAAGTATTTCTAGAACGAGATCTCCCACGATGGTGATGATCAGGGTCGTCCACAAGTCGGAACGAAAGGCTTTGGGTCTCCAACCGGCTGCGGCAAAGCGTATGGTGACAAAGGATAACACTATAGCAAACGGTACTTCGAAAAAGATGCCCATTACAAATTCTTCCAGTAGGACACGCTGGCTTAACTGTCTGGCACCAAAGGTAAAAATGGAACGCATCACGGGGCGGCCCAAGATTGCCTGGAGAGTGGACAAAAACACCATATTTACGATTGTCTCGAGCTCCGTACCAGACAAGCAAGATGGGAGATACGAATCGATAGGGGACAGGTGTGTAGTTAGATATAGGGAATGAAGTGTGTAGATAGAGAGGTGCGGAGTCAGTCAACTTGGTAACGCCGGTGCCATCGTTATGGTCCGTCTATTGCAATAACATTCACAAGTGCACGGCATCCATGGTAGGGACGACACTCACGTTCTGCATTCCAATTTACACTGCAGTCACACTTGGTAGGCACAGTCACGATCAATGCAAGAAACCCGGTTATAGGACCCTACCCTGATAAATGCGAACACAAGGTGTCACCGTCGACGATCCGTCCGGTACCCATATCCGAATGGTTCGTCCGCGGCGCACACGGGAATGAACTGCGTGCGACTGCGACATTTTGCCGTTTTCGGATCGTTTTCTTTTTCTTTTGCTTATCCAATTTTTCTCGCACGGTGGAGAGCGTCGCGAGAAAGTCTGAGGCCTTGGGGATTGTCGCGTCTCGTTGCGAGAGAGACAAGAAGGTAGATCTGACAGTAATTTGTTATTGGAGCCGTCATGAGAGACGACTTTCGCAGTAGACCACCTGGTGTCGCCAAGAGCGTCAGCATGTTCTGCATGCTGGTTGCGGGAGGCTGGGTCCATCCCACGTCGGCTTGTACGGCTCCTCCGGCGACGCGAACAACCGCACATTCTTTGCCGTGTCCGGCGCCGGAACACGGATCGTTGGGAAGCCATCCCGATCGTTGCACTAGCGGTGTAGGTTCGGCGACGAGTCACACGCCTCTGACCCACGATCCCGTTTCGTCCGTGTCGGCAATACGCACGATACGGGGTGGTAGTGAAGAGCCCGAGACCAACGTTACGGACCTTCCTCTGCCTCCCGCATACGATGCTTTCAACGGTACCATGGATAACGACGATGTAGCGATGGATGACGGCAGGTTTGAGCATTCCGCGATCGGAGCATCGGACGTGTCTGCGAAGCGGACGCTGTCCTCCGAGTCCGAAAACTCCATCCACGCGACTCCGTCTTGGAACGAACCAACCAAAAAAAAACGAAGGAGTCTCCTATCTCGACCGAGTCGTTCGCATTCCACCACGACGGAAGAAAAACTCGCGTTTCTAGATCGTGTAGCCCTCGTCACTTCCTCTTTACTCCGGAAGGAGAGTTCCGAAGCCACCTTGGAAACGGGACACGGTACCCAGGATTGGGACGCTATTACCCCGCAGTCGGATCTGACTTTGCCGGGTCGTCACTTTCACATTGTCACCACGGCAGCCTTGCCCTGGTTCACCGGGACGGCCGTCAATCCGCTCCTACGGGCGGCTTATCTACACGAGAAAACTCGCCAACTCAATACACCAGCAAATCACTCAACGAATGCCGTTTCCGAATCTTGGGTAACGCTCGTCATTCCGTGGCTGGAATTGGTGGAAGACCAAGAAGAAGTCTACGGACGCGTCTTTCGGGTTCCACAGGAGCAAGAAACATACATCCGTGAATGGTTGCGATTAGAGGCGGGTCTCCCTGATGCAGCCTGTCCGCAAAGCGGTTTGCGTATGCTTTTCTACCCGGCACGCTATCACTCTGGCTTGGGCAGTGTTTTCGCCATGGGGGATATAATGGAACACATGGACCCGGCACGGATGGACGTGTGCGTACTGGAAGAACCCGAGCACTGTAACTGGTATCGTGCACCGGGAGAAGGCTGGACGAAGCGATTCAATTACGTTGTGGGGATTGTTCATACTAGTACGTGCCTGCCGCGGAAACGTGGCGATGGATTGCCGTGTCCATTCTTTCCTAGACTGTCCAACGTGGTATCCGAGTCGTATCACTCACCGTGTTCTTTCTCCTTCTTTTGCTTCCGACACTTTCGCTTGCTCTTTCTCTGATCGTACGCTATGGCTTTCATTTTTATAGACTACAAAGAGTATGCGAGTGCGCACTACTCGGGACTGTGGACGGCACCCGCGTTGGCGCTCATGTCATCCGCTATGGTACGAGCGTACTGTCACAAAGTCATCAAACTTTCGGACGCTCTGCAAACATACGCGCCCGAAAAAGAAGAAACCTCCAATGTACACGGCGTCCGGGATGACTTTTTGAAGGAAGGGCGGCGACGGGCCTCTACCTACGCAAACGACACGATGGCACTGGACGAAGTGCCGTCGGAAACGACAGTCTACTTTATTGGAAAGCTGTTGTGGACCAAAGGTCTGGATATTCTACTCGAACTGGAAGATGATTACAAGCAGTACACGGGGCAATATTTCTCTATTGACGTGTACGGAAGTGGTCCCGATCAAAAGGATATCATGCGTGCCTATCTAGGCCGACGAAAGAGGAGC
The DNA here is from genome assembly GCF_000150955.2 of Phaeodactylum tricornutum CCAP 1055/1. Lineage (NCBI taxonomy): Eukaryota > Bacillariophyta > Bacillariophyceae > Surirellales > Neidiaceae > Phaeodactylum > Phaeodactylum tricornutum. The sequence goes on from NC_011677.1 coordinate 210,974, forward strand.
AGTGAACCGGAGTCTAAGGAGGAAAATGTGGTACTCGAAACTACTGTTTCAGTAGCAGACGACTTGCCAGCTAGCGTTGTCGACGAACTGGAAGACGTTTCTGTCACCAATGTTGCATCTACTGAGAGTGCCACCACCGAAGCAATTGCCTCTTTAGAAGCGCTGCAGATTAAGGCAAAAGAAAAGCTATCTCAATTTAAGAAGACGATTAACGCGGTCGAGATCCCCAAATCACTTCACGAACTGCGTCGCCAGCCAATTCCAGCTACATTTCCAGGCCGCGTGGATCACGCCATTCTGACCGAACAGTACAAGGTCTTTGTGAATCCATCGGTATCGGAAGGTACGTTCTTATATTCTTCGCGAGGGCTTTCTTATGTTGACTGTCCGCGACTTCACAATTGCTCACGTGTTTTGGCCACTTTTTACAGTTCTTTGTACGACAACAGCAGAAGCGTTGGCAATGGGAAAATTTGTTATTATTCCCGTACATCCATCCAATACTTTCTTTCTGCGCTTTCCAAATTGCTTAGGCTATCGCAATCGTTTCGAGTTTGTCGCCAATCTCCGTTGGGCGTTGACACACGAGCCCGACCCACTCAGCCCAGAGCTTGCGACCACATTTTCTTGGGAAGCAGCGACTGATCGCTTCATACAGGCATCGGCTATTTCGTGGAAGAATGCGGCCGAGCGTGAGCGCTTGGGAAAGTCCAAACTAGACGATCGAATTGCGTGGCTGCACAACGAAATCGGCAAAGGAGCTACTGGAGATATGCTGCGCATGTTTTTTGGAGCTGGTCCCGCGAGTCGCCAAGTGCAGTATCAGACGCTGCAAAGGGATAGTGGCATTACGGAAGTCTCCTCGGGAAAAGCAGGGGACTCGGATGTCGACGATGATGAAAACGAAGATACCGATTGCGAAGATGACGGTCTGAGTAGCAAATTTCGGAGGTCGTCTTTTGCCGAAGCCATTCGCGCAACGATCAATGACCTGTCGTCCTTTATGCAGTAGATGCATCTTGGCATGTCGAGAACTTTAACTTGCACAGTTTCGCTGATGCGAAGTTGCAAGGTTTTCGACGCCTTTGTTGCGTGTATCCACTAGAAGAGTTGGTTCGAATATGGGACAGCCAACGCTTTCACATTTAAAGTGTAACACTTTTCTGTAAAAATTAATTTGGAATTCTTCAGTGATGAGAACACTAGATTTCTAGAGGGAGTTTCAACATTATATGCAGCGTCTTTATAAAAAAAAAACAGGGTTGCAATTTGTCGAGCAAGTGTTGACCAGAAACATGCTTTATTTACGTCTTCGCCGACGCATGGACTGAGGACGAATCAACATAGAGTCGATCAACCAACAGGAATCATCCTCTTTCCCAGTAGTCGAAAGAATAAAGTTTACCGAGACGACGTCTAGTGGACCATCCCCTATCTGTAAACGAGCCGTAAAGAAAGCCTTCTTGCCGTCGAATGAATAGTCTGCCTTGTCGATCGAAACGGACTTGCGATTGAACAAGACCTTGTACTCCGTTTCTTTCAAAAAGTCCATGTATTCGGACGGCGTGAGACCTTCTTCATTCTTGATTTGTGATCCCGGCGAGCTGTAGCCAAAAAGAATTTCAACACCGCGGTTTTTCGTAGGGACATCGTTGTTCAGCAGTGCGTCCAGTACCAGAATAACGACTTCACCAGCAGTCAGTTCGCTATCGGGAATCGTTGTGGGCGGTTCGTAAGGTTTTGTTTCACCGACAACGTCCTCGCTGTCGGTGTCAAAATCATCATCGTCATCTTCTTCTTCTCCTTCGCCGTCATCTTTGGCGGCTTTGACATATTCCAGAAAGCCCCCAGCCGTATCGAGCACACGCTCCTTGACTTCACTGTACAGCTGGTCGTCTGTAAGGGAAACGTTCCCCGCGAGTTTGTCACCGACGTCTCCCGTATCGTACCCCAAAAAGGCGTTGATGGCACCTTGTGGAATGTTGACTTCTTCCTCATCCTCGTCATCTTCCTCCTCCTTTTCATCATCATCATCATCATCCTCTTCCTCATCATCGTCTGTTTCGTCGTCTTCCAAATCCTCCGATCCGAGCTCGACTCCTTTTTGCTGTGCCATTTTGAAGAATTCAGCAGCCAAATCTGCCCCTTCCTTATCGGCTTCTTTCTCGTCGCCTTCGTCCGCCACTGCCATTCGTAGTGTCGTACAGTACGGACGCTCCGCAACCGAGCGACACGAATCGTAAGCCCGCATCAAAAACGAAGGGTTGGGCAACGGCGACGGGGCAAAAGCCATTGGCCTGGTGAAGGCGGAAGTCAGCATGATTAAAAGCAAGAGAGCTGCTGCCCGCGGTATCTTGAAAAAAGTGGAATACGACATGCTGGTCATGACCGTTGGTGTTGGTAGGATCAACGCCCGGAGAGTGCCACTGATGTAGTAGAAGTTGGTACGGTTTTGGTCGTTTGGTTGAGCCCCAGTTGGGGTCGAAGATCGCACTTTGGTGGAGGTGTTAAGAACGGTACGGCATGATTTCCAAATCAGCACTTGTGACGTGATGTCTCTATGCGAACCGTCTCGCGAGTGCCAGTGCCAGTGCCAGAGCTTGACGGACGGACACGCCCTCCCTTCAACGCTCGAGGATACACTCGGATTACCTCTTGTTGTGATTAGGTAGGAAAGATTAAGGGAGCTAAGGAATGTATTGCTCGATAGGCTGCCACAGATAGTTCGTACGACCACCCGTACAGTTATATTTTTGAAAAGGTATCGACTTGTAGTGACAGCTTTAGAGCGTTAGCTATCGTGAATGGGAAGGAATCCATTGGTCTTTCATTGTGGAAGCAGATGGGTTCGAAGAGGAAAGCGCAAATGTCTACCCGCCACCCGTACGCTACGGGGATGCAGGCGAACAAGCTTGTGTGCTGTTGCAGAGGCTACCGCATGCCTCCACTATACGGTTGTCTATCGCACAGATTCGTGACAGACATCGTATACTCCTTGAGGCGGTAAATGTAACGTCGAACATCGCGATCGATTCTATGCCTTCCGCTCCCGTCGATCGACTGGTTCTATAGGATGATTTACATTTCAAAGTCGGACGAAATAGGTTTGTACTCGCTCCGTATCCGTCGTGCCAGAGACGAATCCCCGTTGTACCATTCGACGACGACGTCGGGTGCCCGTAATATACCGACCGTCTTGCAGTGATGATAAATGTGACCAAAGACAATACCGAGAAAGTCTAGTACGGGCAATTCGCCCTCGAGCAAAAAGGTCTGCGCCAGAAAAAACCAGGGCAACATTTCCGCGCGGGTATTGAACAACTCGAACATGTTAACTTCCATGCCTTCGTGATAGCGACTCCAAATGTAAACCAAAAATGTGGAAAGATTGTGTCCCAAAAAGCGCGGACTGAGTTTGAAAATGGGGTATCCCACGACCATGGAGAGCTGACCAAAGAAAATCATAATCCAGAAATCGTAGGGCCGATCGTGATTAAGACGTTCCAACGTGGCCATGTAGGTCCACACAAAGTGCGCCGTCATTAAATAGCCCAATCCGAGCGGTCCGAAGTTCAGAAACGAAGTGAGAAGTCTCCATATTTGTAGCTTTTGCAGTACGGGTTTCCAATCCAACAGCAGGACGGTGGGAAATTCGTTGCGGTTGAAAAGATAACCGTACAGGGTAGCGGCAAAGGACGCCGATAGGTACCCCTTCGTGAGAGGCGGAGTCTTTCTCCAGGCGTCAATCATGCGATCAACGGTATTGTCTTCGGCGAACTCCGATTCGGCCATGTCAAAGTCATCGGCATCGTCCATACCAAACAAAAAGTCCTCGTCCTCGTCGTCTTCTTCACTGTCGCTGTCTTCAAAGACTGCTGCTGCTCCTCCACGAGTGTCAGTCAAGACGGATAATGCTGCCAGACAGGGCTTTTGGTCCGCCAGCGAAGCCGACAATGTACCAACGGGAAGGCGCGAACGCGACCGTGGGAAGGAACACCCGAAAAGCGCCCGACCGCCAGGAAACGTCGCGGCACAGGCCGTCACCAGACAAAGCAGTACTACAACGCAGGCATACGGCAAACTATAGAATGTACTCATCCTGACAATAATCCTACGTAAATGCCGAGTCTGAACGGATTGTGCCGTGCAGACAAGGACAAGGTGAGATGCCCTATCATCTCATCCAATACTCCTGTCATCCATCTCCCGTTGTCCGTCGAGGGTTCAAGGCTCCACATGGAATGTGATATTTTGAAATTCAAACAATTGCCTTGGACGGACAGACGGTCATTCGGAATGTCGTGTATCGGTCAGTCTCTCAACCGTAAAAAGAGAGAGCACCATCAAAACGAACGAGAAGTTGTTTGTGAAAACAACACCGGAGAGGAACGCTGGCATCAACAACCTGCTCGGCGAGGCAAAGCTTGGATTTGTTCTTTGCAATAGGTAGACCAGTGCAAATTAGCACGTATGCATCGCCAAGTCTACTTGCTGTTCCCCTTGATTCTCTCCTCTACTCGAAACGAGTAAACCACAGGTCTACAATGAATTGCAGTCTGAGCGTACTGTATTTTCTCCTACCTTTGTTGTTGCTAGCGTTACCCTTGGCGGACGCGTTCTCTCTAAGAGCGTTCCATTCGTCGTCACTATCTTCGACACGGACAACTCGATCGAGTCCCCATCGACGGGTGCTGAGAGTTCTTGCCAAACAAGAGCTTGCAACTAGCCGCAACGACGATATTACGTGGTTGCAAGATCGACCGGATGACGACGAGAACGACGAGGCGCCGCAAACACAGACGGCAAGCAAAGTGAAGAGTTCCCGATGGGATTCTCTAAATCCAAGCATCAAGGCTCGTATCGTACAGGCTGGCCAGGAACGAGCGGTTGCAAACAAAAAGAAGCGGGAGCCTGCAAACGATAAAAAACGGCGTAAGTCCTTTGGTGTACCAATATCACTATGAGGTAGTCCATTTTTTCACACACGTTGTTTATCATGTACACCATATGCAGGCATGATGATGTTTATGAAAACAAAACAGCAGGAAAAGAAAAAAGCTTCAAAAGTGAAGCGCCCCCTATCGTTCAACGACCGTACACCACTTTCTGCATTGATCAGCGGAATGGAAACCACTGGAATTGTCATTTCTTTGACTCGCTACGGAGCTTACGTGGACATTGGTACGGAATGCGACGGGCTACTACACATATCTCAACTCAGTAATACGCGTTTTGTGGAGCATCCGCGGCAGGTTCTCACGCCCGGTGACGAGATCACTGTCCGCATTCGATCCACAAACGCCGAACTCAAAAAGTTACATCTTACAATGTTGCCCCAGGATGTTCTAGACGCGGAAGCCGAGGACAAGATGGAAGATAGAATACCTTTGGGAGATATTCAAATTGACGACGAACTGTGGGGTGAGCTTAGACGGGTGACGGATTACGGAGCCTACGTAGAAGTTGGGGCCGAAGTAGATGGTTGGCTGCACTTTATGGATCACCCGGCGTTTGGATGGTCAGTCGGCTCACATCCGAGCAAGTTCATGACCAAGGGTGAGCGAGTACGTGTCTGGGTTGCCGACGTAGACCAAGCACAAAGGCGTATGAAATTGACCGCAAACCGACCAAAGCATCTCCCGGGACCGCGGCGTGATTTGTGAGTAAGTACGGCGCACGTAACAACATTTTGGCGTGAGATCCTCCTACCGAGGATGTCGCATTACTGTAATTGACGTCAATGCTTTAGAGAGAAGTCTGTTGAAACATGCTGCTCAAAACGTTTACAGTTTACATCATTTTGTATTGTGCGAGACACCTTTGTCGGCTACCCCTCTTGGTTCTGTCTCGTGCAAAGGAGGCACTTGCTGCTTGCGTAGTGGCTCATCGTCCGGTATGGGTTCTTCCCGTCCACGATCGCCTTGATTCTGGTGCTCGTTCATATTTCGAAACATACGTCGATTGAAACAACCAGCCCAGCAACCCCACATGATAGTGTTTCCTTGAAATGACTACTGTAACTGTTTGTCACCAAAAGCAATCATCGATTCTAGAAGTTGTTTCCAATCGATGACAATTCAGAACTAAGGAGAATATGGCAACCAACTGTGCTTTTGCTGCGGTCGTTACTCATGGTTCGGGCCGTAGCCATGGGACCACATCAGTAGAAAGAAATTCAAAAGTTGTTCCTGGCTTTTCTTGAGATGCCTATCGATTTCCATATTCGTACAAGTTGTCTTCCTTACTATTGCCTCCAACCAATGTTGCGGAACGAAGATAGGGGTAAGGGGTTCTCTCACGCAAATGTCGAAAGTGTGTCACTGTCAGTCAGACTGAAACCAAAGGTGCGAATCATTCATTCGTGGTTTCATTTTTCTTCTTCGAGACGCAAGTGTTCGCGAGCACTTCGACGTTGTTCTTGGTCACCTGTCAGGTTTTGCAGATAGGGTGCCGGGAGAACAGGCCTTTTCCCTTGACGAAGTTCCAGGAATATGCTCGACAAGAATCGCAAGTCCAATTATTCTAGCACGCCTGAGGGTTTCCTCACATTTCAGTCTTATCTCACTTTTGCATGCATTATGAGAAAATTCCGAAACACCGACTCGATAGTCTCCGCTGAAGACTGGTTTGCTAGTGGCGATCGGGTACACTTTGATCCGAATCATAAGCGTATCGTTTCGAAAGCGGATGCCAACACAGTTACCGTGTTTGAGAAGGTAATCAAACCCACAAGTATGCGGAAAGATTCTGTTCGTTGGATTACGTTTCTACCAGGGTTTCCAGATGGTTCGTATGGATTTGCTAAGATCGAAAGAGAGCTGAACGGTGCCAGCAACACCAACATGCATATCGGCGATATCGGCGACAATTCACCGCAGCTGTACATTGAATACGTTGGTCAGGGAGATTCCGATACGCCCAAATCGTACTGCTACAGTACCGTGGAACGAGCGAATCTCGTCGAAGCTCAATGGCGAGCCAAAGGAGTCGAGCAGACGGTTCTCGTCACGTTCGATTACTCTTCACTCGTCATGCTCGAGTTACTACAGCGTCAGAAGGAGCGAGTGCAAGGAAATGGGAGTGCCTATCCCAGGATTGATCATGTTTTGTCCGTCAACGGAGGCTATTTCGTCGATGGTCATTCCCATCCCTTTACAACGACACCACTTTTGAAAAGCCCCATCGGACGCTTGGGGTCGCGTATGGCTCAGCGGTCCAATCTTGTGGTGGATCAGATGCTGAAACCATTATGGAGTAAGGAGTATCGTGCGCGAGAATTGACGAGACAAGAGTTACGCGAAACGGTCAAGGCAATTCGGATGCATAAGGGTGCTGCCTTCATGTCGGCCGCAGCGGGGTTTGTCGACGAACACGAGCAAAACTCGGAACGGTGGAACTTGCACGACATTTATGTCGACTTCTGCAAGGATCATGGTATAACATTCCATATAGTTGGTAGTGCTAAGGATCGATTCGAGCACAACCAAATACAATTGGTTCGTGAAAGGTTAGCACCTTACTACCCGCAGGTCAAGACCGAAACGATACCTGGGGGACACTTGTCGTTGTCCGAGCAACCGTCGCGCATTGTAGAAATGATACAATCCTTGGCACGCAGGGGCACCACCGATCAAGCGGTACGCTCGTGGACAACAGTGGACCCAGCAACACAGTCACATCCATGGTCGTCGATGGATCAACCGCCACCACAGACTCGAAAGTATCCCTGGTCTACAGTCCGACAATAAGGAAGCTCTACCGACGAAGTTTACTCATTCACCAACGTTCATGTTACAAGTAGTCTGTACAAAGATCTGTTTATTTAACATGACTTGTCATTATCTTTATCGTTTGACTCGTTTCCGAGGATTGATTGTTGGTTCTTCATTTTGGCTTTTGTTGTCATCACTGTCGTCGTCTTGATGGTCGCCACTATCGGAGGACCCAGACGCAGAATCATCCTTGGCATCGTTTTCGCTATCATCAGTGTGATTGGCTTGATCGATGCTCTCTTCCTCCGCAAAGGACTGATCATCCCCATTCTCGTGGTCCGAGTCGACGTAGTCTCGCACAATATCATCCTGTTCCACATCAGAATTGTTATAATCTTCTCCGTCAACTCCCCAGGTTCCGTCTCGTCCCATGAGTACACAATTGACTCGCTGTTTTAGATACATACAGTTGACCTGTTTCCGGCTATTGGTATCGTAGATTCGCAGCATCCGATCCAACCCAACCACCGCCATGAATGGCAACGATTCGTGCTTGGCCAAGGATCGGATGGATCCAGCCGGGCCCGGGTAGCGGCCGTCAGATAATTGGGTGCTGGCGTTGTACTTATGCTCCAGCTTGCGCACATCTATAGTGTGCAAATCGCCCGAACTGTCACCGACAACAATACTGTAAGGATCCATTTGACACAAGGCCGTGACGCGGTGCTCCACAAAGCCCTTGGCTGGCGTTACGGAGAATGGGCGGCGTTGGACAGAATCATCCCGGATGTCGTATATCCGGACTTGACGATGGGCCGTACCGACTGCTAGGACGTTTTGTCCCAACGAGGACGAATCATAGGCATTGAGAAACAGAATAGACGTGGGCCACACCAGTGCCTGCAAGAGTGTTTGCGGATCCGGTGGTAGATTCTTGGCCTTCCAGACGGCCTGAGTGGTTTCCAGGTCGTACAGGACAGTTTCTCGCTCGCGACCGCCCATAGCGACACGCGCACGTTTGGCATCGACGGCCATGGCGGTGATTAATGGATCTTTGCTGCCGTTGGATGGTGCGGAAGTGGCGAGTGGGGAGAACTGTCGGACAATCGGTGTTTCCGCCGTATGATTCACAATCGTCACGTTACCCTGGGCGTCAGCGGCACATAGGAGGTTGGCGTTGGATGCGGGAAAGGCCGACATCCCAATCGGAGACGTAGAGGGGTGAATACTCCTGTGCGTGGTTTGTGTCTGCTGTGACGCAAAAATGTTGGCGTGGGCCGCAACTTGTCGGTATCGACCGTACGTTTGTTCTTCCGAAACGGATCGTTGCCATACTTGGACGGATCCATCGATACACAGTGAGGCAAAGGATTTATCCTGGTCCGTTTCCAACCAGGTCAGATCCACTACTCCTTTTGTTCGAGTCGGAATCGTCAACCCTACATTCACTACGGCGGTGCCAACGTTTTTCACGACAGCGACGGCACGTGGGCTGTTCTGCACTTGAACAGGTTTGGTCGCCGAGCGTTGCTTGGCACGAGCCAATTCGGGAATAGTTTCCTTGATGAGGCCACATTCGTCTCCCGTTATTAATCGCATAGTGGTGGACGTACACTAGCTGATATATTTGCGAATGTGAGGGATATTGGAGGAAAACGACGGTCAACGGATTGCGGATGGAATCAATCGATGCTTGTTCTCGGTGTTCGTTCCGTCGCGATTTTCTTGGTGGAAAACGGGATGAGATCAGGTTGGGAGCTGATGGTCCCGAGACTGACGAAGGACGGACAAGACTAGTTAGGTACTTCTGGTAACGTAACAAGTATATCGCTCGATTTATATTTTGCAGCAAATTTAAATTCGAGATTCCTTTTATTGGGAAGTCGTGTGAATCTCTCTCGGCAAGGCGAGAAATAGTACATTCCACATTCCATGTTGAAGTACGTGTTCCACGGTGGAAGATCCTTGCAATCCCCGTTTTGGGCCGAAAGAGCAAACGGTCCCGAATCGACGGACCGTCATCGGCTTGTCGTTCCTCCTTCCTCTTTGCACTTAGTAGAAGAGTCCAGCGTCAAGCACATCCATGCATTCGAGAGCGTCTACCACTTTGAGATAGGACTTTTGATCGTTGCAGGAAAAAGAGAACAGTATGAGATTTCTATTCACCATTGCCTTTCTGTCCAGTGTGACGACGACACGGGGATTCACCGTTGGGACGACTCGTGCCAGCGTCGTGAAAGCCCCGGGTCTAGCCATGCTCCCCAGTAACAAGAACGCAAACCATGCGCGCCATAAGAGTCTTCGTCCACCAAAGACGTCGTCCTTTTATCCCTTTGACGAATCTTCCACAACTAGTACGAAACGTCCGACAACCTCCGGAGTGTCGTTACAAGCCAAGCCTGGCCCGAACGCCGAAGCGGAAGATGGCAGTGCCGGTGTCCGTCAGTTGCTCGGACTCAAGGGAGCTTCCGCCGAATCGAACATTTGGAAAATTCGCTTGCAGCTCACCAAGCCCGTGACGTGGATTCCCCTTGTCTGGGGGGTCATGTGCGGAGCTGCCGCCTCGGGTAATTATCACTGGATATGGAACCCCTTGGATCCGAACGATCGGAATGTTATGCTGGGATTGGAAGACGCACTCAAGGGCTTTGTTGCCATGATTTTGGCCGGTCCCTTCTTGACGGGATACACACAAACAATTAATGATTGGTACGATCGCGAAATTGACGCCATCAACGAACCGTATCGACCTATCCCTTCGGGAGCCATTTCGGAAGGCGAAGTCATTGCGCAGATCTGGATCTTGCTGTTGGGGGGACTCGGGATTGCCTACGGTTTGGATGTCTGGGCTGGTCACGAAACGCCGACGGTTCTCCTCTTGAGTATCTTTGGTTCCTTCATTTCCTATATTTATTCGGCACCGCCGCTCAAACTCAAGCAGAACGGTTGGGCAGGGAACTACGCACTCGGTGCCTCCTACATTTCACTACCCTGGTGGTGTGGACAAGCCGTCTTTGGTACACTGGACAAGCCCGTCTATTTCATACTGTGAGTGTCTCGAAAATCGTGAACGTGCTTTTCTGCGAGAGATTATGTGCACGTGCGTGTGTGTGTGTGTAGTATTAGTGGTGAGAGTACAATTTGAAAGTGTTTTTTTCTTCAACCTCGCTGACACAACCATTCATTCGCACTGATCAACCCCTCTTCTCCTAGCCCAATCTTGTACTCAATTGCAGGACTCGGAATTGCCATTGTCAACGACTTCAAATCAATCGAAGGCGACCGCGCCCTTGGTCTACAAAGTTTGCCGGTCGCCTTTGGCATTGACAAGGCCAAATGGATTTGTGCCGGTTCCGTAACGCTGACACAACTCGGAGTGGCCGCGTACCTGCAAACTTTGGGCGAGTCGTTGTACGCGGGTATTTTAATCGCTCTTATTCTGCCGCAAATGTATTTTCAAGCGACGCTCTTGCTGCCTGATCCCGTGGAAAATGATGTCAAATACCAGGCTTCCGCCCAGCCCTTCTTGGTCTTTGGTATTCTAGCCACGGCTCTCTGCATCGGCCATCACGATTTCTCCGTGTAAAGTAATAGCGATAATGAGCATTATACCTACGCAAGACGTAACCCAAGACATAGGATACATTCCAATAACATTTCAAGCTTCTCTAATTGTTCGGTACATATTATTGACAGGTTAGACAAAATTAAGGTCTTTATTCCGTAGCAAAGGCCCGAAGGTATTCGTCAATCCCTCCGTCTACCCGCCGCAATTTGCCTTCGTTCGCCACCAACGCGTAGCACTGCGCCTCCACAGATCGAACAAAGTTTGCGTCATGCGAGGAAATGACGACCGTTCCGTTCCAGCCGCGCAATCCGTAAATTAAAGCCTCCACGCTTTCGACGTCCAGGTTCGAAGTGGGCTGGTCCAACACAAGCACCTGGGGGTTTCCCAGTAGTACACTGGCCAAACAGACTCGATTCCGTTCGCCACCACTCAAAAACCGCAAGTTTGTGGTGGCTTGCGTGGGTGACATTCCAAAGTTGGTAAGCTCACTGCGCAAGTCTTGTTCCGTCTTTTGACGGTATTGCGCTTGCAAATATGAAAGTGCAGTTTCTGTACCGTTAGCCAAACCAATATCAATCATCCGTTCCACACTTTCTTGATCCATAAAAGCGACTTCCACGTTAGTCGCGTAACTGATTTTACCTTCACGAGGTTCTTCAAGTTTGGCCAACAAACGAAGTAAAATCGATTTTCCAGAGGCGGTCTCCCCCAGTATACAGTAAGTCCCGCCTTCTTCCACGCACAAGTCAACGCAATCAAACAGAAATCCTTCCTTCTTGCTAATTATGGTTGATGCCACGGGACCTGTTTGTGCGACAGCGTTATGCAACTCCTGACCGTATCCGTGTCCTACTTGCATAGCCCAAATCAATGCTTCGTTCCATTGGCTGGTCACCGGTCGAAAGACAAACTGGACGGCCTTGTCGGGTGGTGGACGAATGTCCTTTTCTGTCATGGTCAACAGCTGACTGGTGGTCTTTCCCCGACGCGTGGTGGCGTCAATGGCGTTAATTGATCCCGCCTTAATACCGGTGCCTGCCTTTTGCGCCGTCCATCGATGTCCAGATTCAGTCTTTTCGAACCCTTGTCGTTCCAGTTTCTTGCGGTGACTTTCCACCTGTCGTGATTTTTTCTTACCACCACCACGTTTTGGCACGGGTTGCTTTTTGATGTTTTCTATCGTTTGCATCATCGCATCTCGTTTCTTATCCAAAGCAACGACCTGTCGCAAGTTATGCAAATCGTGCTGTCGACGGTAGACCTGATAGTCCGCATAGTTTCCAGGATAGTAGTACAGTGTTTTCTGCACAAACTCTATCACGTCCGTTGCCACATGGTTGACTAAATCCAAATCGTGCGAAACGAGTAGAACCGTCGTCTGCCGAGTCTTGCAAACCTCCATCAAACGGCGAAGCTGCAGTAGACCTTGTACATCCAAGGCGTTGGTCGGCTCATCAAGCAGAAGCAAATCGCAGCAGCAAAAGAACGCGAGAGACAACGCAACCTTTTTCCGTTGACCAGCGGAAAGCTTGGTCATGGGCATATTCCAAATGCGTTCCGCTAAACCCATGCACTCCAAGGCTTCTTTGGCCAGTGTCGTCAAAGACTTCTCATCGGCCTTTCCATCTCTGGAATCCTCCAGCAAGCTAATCTCCTCTCCGATTTGCTGGATTTTCTCTTGATCCTCTTCCAAGGTAATATCCAGAGATTCCAATTGAGCTTCGAGACTATCAATCTGCTCTTGAACGGAATTTGCCGAATCTTTGGTGAAGGCCCGATGCTTTTCGAGTAGGTAATCGATGGGAGTCGGAGTTACTTTTCCAGCGTCATCTTCGACGCCTTCCCAGCGATCGACAAAGATTTCTTGTGGAATGTAAAGAGTCGTTACGTGAGGTGGAAAACCGGGGATCTTTCCGGCGCGTATCCGTCGCAACAACGTCGACTTGCCGCATCCGTTCCGCCCCACCACGGCGTACGCTCTCCCACCTAGAAGTTTCAGGACCGCATCGTCCCCCAACAATACACGCGACGATCCTTGTGTCGTCCCAACATATTCCAGACGTATTCCTTCGACCACAATGTCTTTGGGTTGGAAGGTCCGTCGGGCTAATCCTCGTCCGCCTCGGCCGCGGCCGCCCCAACGGAGTGCCGAACCGTTCTCGGTTGCCCGGGCTAGAGCTTCGGTCCAAGCATTCTGCAACGCATCCGTATCGTCCAAACTCGTGAGCTGGGATTGCACAATTGCTGTGAGTGGTGAAGACGTTTCAACCATGGCGCTTTGGTAAAGACAAGAATTCCAATATCGTGAGTCCACTATTTATGCATTCGTATCTCCGGAAAAACGCCGGTTCCTCGTGTTCACGATCGGTGACAAACGTGCACCTTCAGACGCGTTTTCCAGTGTCGCGAACATCTCGGAATTTTCGGACAAAGAGTCAAGAGAATATCACTACTTTAGAGCTACGGGTATAGCCCCGTGACTTTGAATCGGAGAACGGTACCGTGCTAATAAGTGGCACTAATTGAAAAACTCCAAAAGCAAATAACAAAAGAAACAAGCTGTGACGAGATAACTTATGGATGACGACACGACACAGATAGATTAAAAGACATGCGTATAAATATCTCACTCCTCTTGGTCACGCAAAGGTCTCAAATATTGTAAAATGCCAAAAATGTCATCAGAGACATTGTTTCCCTAAGATGATGCGTTAAAAACAAAATTTCAGGGCCCGATTTTCTTAGGTGCAGTCGTTTTGCGAAAACGTCGAATATTGTAATCAAGACTAGACCGACACAAATTAAGTGACATGTGGGAATTGCCAAGCTATTCCGTAAAGGCCACAAAGCCTCCATTATTGTAAACATGAATCCATCATTCAATACCTTCTTGGCTCTCGTGTTCGGTGTCCTCGTCATCCTTGTAGCATGGACGACATTCTACGCGACTCCGCAAGGGACATCGTCAGCACAGAATGGACCGTACGATCACGACCAACGTCACAGATTAACCCAAGCTGCCAGTTCCGACTTCGTTTTGACCCGTGTAAAGAAGAATGATCTCGACAAAATTGGAACTATGCTGGGGAACATGGTAGAAGCGCTAGAAAAACCCAATTCCATGGTAGAGCCGGCCACAGCATTATCTTCTCAAAGTTCCGCGGACCAAAGCAGAAACACGGTGCTGGTCGATGTTACTGGTACGGATGGAGAGATTCTCAAAATCATTCTTGACTCGTACGGTTGCAAAAGAACTGGCTGCTATGGAAACAGCTGCTCCGCTTACGCACCCGTCGACCGGCTTGTCGCTATCGCAGGCAGCGATGTTGTCCTTGAATTGCACCCCGCGCTACCCAAGACAAACAGCGGATCCATTGTTACCGAAGGAGATCGAGCCATGGACGCCGACGATGCTCGAACCCAATTTGGTGTATCAGGAGAGGGGATTCTCGTAGGAATTTTGTCTGACTCTTACAACTGCCTCGGGGGTGCAGCTGGTGACATTTCAAGTAAAGACTTGCCCGGTGGACAAAACGACATTGTTATTCTTCAAGATTTAGAAGGCGACGAATGCGCATCGGCAAAGGATGAAGGGCGAGCTATGATGCAAATCATTCACGATGTTGCGCCCGGCGCACGCTTGGCCTATCGAACGGCGTTTCGGGGGACTTCTGATTTTGCGTCTGGTATTCGGGAGCTTGCCCAGGCTGGATGCGACATTATTGTTGATGATATAGGGTACTTGACCGAGCCATTTTTTCAAGACGGAGACATTGCGCAGGCCGCTGATGAAGTTGTCGCCCAGGGAATTCCGTTCTTTTCTTCCAGTGGAAACTATAACGAGTGGACGTGGGATGATCCAAATGGGTTCCGAAGCTCTGGACAAACTTTTACCGATGGTGAAAGCTCAGGGGATCGCCATCTCTTCGATGGAGCTGTAGCATCTCAGTCAATTTTTATCGAAAACGCAAATTCTGTTTACAGCTTCACTTTGCAGTGGGATGAACCCTTTAGATCTGTCCCGGGTTCTCAGATTGGAAGCGCCAGCAATCTCGACGTATTCTTTCTCGTCAATGGTAACGTCATCGCTAGGAGCACCGACAATAACATCGACAGAAATGCTGTCGAATTTCTTCAGGTCAATCCCTCAACCATAGCTGGAGTGAGTGGCGACACAGTCGAGTTAGAGATGATCATAACTCTTGTCGAAGGTCCGGCTCCAAGCTTTGTGAAAGTGATTTCTTTTAACGAGGCTGAGTTCGAGTTTTCTGCCAGCACGGGTACATCCTTTGGTCATCCAAATGCTGGTCGCGCCGCAGGAGTCGGTTCGGCCGTATTTGCGAATACACCCGAATTCGGCCGTGATCCTCCATTGATCAACGCCAATTCATCTCCTGGCGGTATTCCTATCTTTTTTGAAAACTCGGGAAGCCGACTTGGAGCTGCAGTTGTTCGGTCTCAACCGAGATTTGTAGGCCCCGATGGGGGACGAACGACTTTTTTCGGTAACGCGCCTGAGTTCCGATTCTTTGGAACCTCCGCTGCCGCACCACACGCTGCGGCGGTAGCAGCCCTGATGCTAGAGATCAATGATTCTCTAACACCGGACGAGATTTACACAATTTTGCAAGAGACTGCAATCGATATGGAAGATCCCAATACGTCTGAATTTGAGGTAGGATTCGACTTCCGTACTGGGCATGGGCTAGTGAATGCACTCGAGGCTGTGAGAAGGGCTGAACCAATCACACCAGGTGAACCCACAATCCAGCCAACCGCCCAACCATCCAGCATACCAACGGTGACTTCGATGGACGCTCCCACTACAGGAGATGACGAGCCCACAAGTCAGCCAACGTTTGAGCAAGCTGCTATTTCCGATGTACCGAGCAACAGTCTTTCTTTGGCTCCCACAGGTAGCACACTTCTACCTACAAACCAGGCGACGACTGTGGCTCCAACTTCGTCGACCAGCTTTCCAACAGGCAGTCCAATGACCTTCTTACCTACCGCGATACCACCGACGCTCCAGCCTACTGTCACATCGACATCAATACAGCTGAATCTCAACAACTTTTTGTTGACTCTTCTAGGTACAAACATAAACGAAGAAGCCTTGCGCCAGAGCCTTATTGAATACTTGTTGCAAGAGCTGTCGAAGGATTTCCCAGATCTGCTGAGCATTTCGTTAGATCTTGTATCATTTACGGAGCTCGGGCCCAATCAACTTGCGCTAGTGGAGTATTCGGGCTTGGCCACATTTCCAGAAAACAGTGTGGTTTCGCTCAAGGAGTTGCTCAAAGCCCAAACAGAAGCTTTAAAACATTTTAGTGATGTTGAGGCGGCGATCGTTGCTGGAGGGAACGATGTACGAGTTGTATCGATCGAGGTCGATCATGGGAGCTCTTCTAAGGGAAAGTCAAGCAACAGCACGACAATGAAAAGTTCAAAGAGTGGGAGGGGCAAGGGAAAAGCAAAAGGATCTAGCAGCCGCGACTCGACGAGCTCGAAAACTGGAGGCAACGGGTCGACGAACGGAGGTAAAGGATCGATAAATGGAGGAAAAGGATCAAACGGATTGCGGATCTAATGTACTTTTTGGGAAGAATGGAAGAGATAGCCTATTGTTACTGCCTGGAATCCAATTTTGGAGTGGACACTCTCACGAGCACTCAAAATGGTGAAACAGACATAAAGTCAGACCGGTAGAAAAATTAATTGTTCAATTGAACATGGCTGCTGCTATCTGCGTACCTTTTTGAAATGTTCGACTCTTCTGCCATCCATGGGTTGGAAACTACTTGTATCGATTATTGTATTCTGCTCTGCGGGCTTTGTCCCCAGCAAAAATATTTGTCGCTTGTCTTCTTCTTTCATTTTCCTCTCGTATCAGGCGCTTTTCTCGAAGCGCTTCCAAAGAGCCTTCCTTAAGAAGAGTTAGAGATTCGCGAGGTTCTGGTGAGCTTCGTCTTCGTGACTTGGTTCGCCTCCTCGCAGAATGCGTCTCATCGGATGCCATCCTCTTCTCACGTGTGTGCTTTTTGGAATGGTGATCATGGTGATCCTCCATAGCAGAGAAGCTTTTTTCTCCGAGAAAAATAGTCATCCGTAGTCTTGCGACTCTTAGCGTCCACTACGCCTCGAACATGATCTTCGCAGTGCTTTGGGCGATTATTTTTTTTCGGGTGAGGAGAATGAACAGCAATGCCGTCCATTGGATCCAAACGCGACTTTATTTGCTCCTGTCGATCCCGCCCTGCAGGTTTAATCGAGGTCAACGCTTCATATGGTTTGTCGCGTAAGTAAAATGGCACACTGGTCGTTGACTCCCCTCCAGGTGGTGTCAGATACCCCGGATGAACTCCCTTGGAGGTTGTTCCACGAGACTGTCTACCTGAGCTGAAATTTTGAGTTGTCTTTTTGTGTTCGTTTTCCTCGACCTCGAACAGATTGACATGTTTTGCCGTGAATAGCGATTTTTGGCTACTTGGTGATGTAGATCGCTTTCCTTCTTTCAAGACCTTGACACGGTGTCGTGACCCGTCTCGCCGTGATTGTGCAGCCGTAGATTCTTGCACTTCCCGATGTTTGGCTTCATCGCGTAAGATTCGCTCTACATTTTCGGGCTTCCACGGGCAGTATGACTTTTTCGGGAGAATGATCAAACGACTGGACATTGCTCTGGCGTTTGAAGAACGAATGTAGCTATCAGGATTGTGTTCTTGTCAACAACGATTACTGGTTTTTTTCGCAGGTTTCCATTTTGTTCTCGTCTTGGAACAGGGTGGACAGCGGAACACCCCTTAGCGTCGTGATGCTGTTTTCGGTCAATTTTAACTTAAAGTAATAGTAGGACAATTTTGACGCTAGAGTGTTCCATGTACAAATATGTAGGAAAAGACGAGGTTATACCTGTGAATTACTCTTTTTAGTGTTTTTTTGATATGCCATCGACTTTACTTTTAAAAATGTCGACGCTAATGTAAACTATGAAAAAATGTTCCAACGCCGGCACTCGTTACAAATGAATGATGAGCGTTCTCTCGACGGTGTGTTCCAAATGGTGGATATGTTCATACCGCACAAACTAGACGCAGGCTTCTCCAGGGAGCACCGCCAGCGGCAAAAATTCTCTCGCATCCGCTGTTCCCATAAAGCGGAGTCTTTGCCGTACATGCGATCAAGATACATTGAGAAAGAAAGCCCATTAATTCCAGTTATAATGGCGTTTTGTTCGAGTGAGCAAAGCCCGGAGATGCTCGTCGGGAGCCATCGCTGCGGTCATTGCTCTTGATCCTGGTCCTCGTCATCCTCGTCTTCGTCGAGGAGCATCACCTCGAGACTACCAAACGCAAGCATACTGACTTTACCGGTTTCGGGGTTCGTGCATTCCAAAATACAGTCGCCCAAATCCAAATCGAGCCAGTGCTGTTGCGAATCTTCGTGATTGACGGTGGGAAAGACCTTGGACACCCGCAATCGTCGAGCCGTGGTGGCCTCATCTTTCCGTGAAACGTGATCTCCGAGTCGCATCTTGGTGGCTTGCTTTTGCTGTCGTCGCGTTCGTTTGTGAGACTCGCTCACTGGCCGGTTCCGTCGATCGGTCGTCGATTGCGGTTGCCGTTGTTGGAAGTAATACTGCAAACGTCCGACCGGATGCAGGCAACCCAAAACAATGGATGGTTTCGGGTCAAGCGCTGCGGGAAGTGATTGCACACACGAGTCCAAGCGACGACGTTCGCGTTCACTCCAGTGCGCCGTCACGTCATCGCTGGTCCATTGCGCGGTTCCGTCGTCTAACGATGGTGGTCGGGGCGGCAAAGCCACATGCGGACGCTTGCGACTGTGCCATGGATGCGGTGAATGCAAGATGTTGTGAACTATATTTGGTGCTTTGTTCCCGTCGGTGTTGACGTTTTCGTACACCATCCGGGCGGGAAGCTTGCGTGCCGCCGCTTCCACATCGCTCCAGTCACCCAGCCAATCCGTCCTTCCTTCTCGTCCGTACTGATCAATCTGATGTATGATGGAAGAAAAGTCGTAGTCGGTAGTGGAATTGGTGTGACGCCGTATAATGTTGCGGATCCGCGCGTAATTCGTCACGTACTCCTTCGTGGACGGTGTGTCAGGGTGCGGGACGGGGCGCGACGGTCCGTTCGTATCGGCTGGGTCGGTTGATTCGCTGTGCGTACCACTTTCCGTTGGAATACGGTCATAGAGGGTTGGACTTCCGGAGGTGACGACACGTTGGACAACCAGTGCCGTGGCGAAGTGTCCCGCTTCTTCCAAAGCCCGACTCCACTGCGCTCCGACTCGATGACACCGATCTCGTACGCGGGCAATCGCTTCGGCCGTCACGACGATCTGTTGGGATTCCGGTGAGACAACACCTAGATCGTTGCCGTTGGTTTCGGCGTTGATGGTCGCCGAAATGCCCATCGTCTCTCGTTGTAGACTCTGCAGGGCTACTTCCCTTAAGGCGGCGCGCACACACGGAATGACGAATCGATCGACCGCTGCTTGCGAGGCGCGCTGCCAAAACGCGGGCTCCTTGTCGGGCACAGACGCTTCCATGCCCCTACTCAAATACGAAGACCGTGAATGCTTCACTGAATGTGTTCATAGTCCTTCCATGATACCGTAATGCGGATGGAGTAATAGATTCCCAAGGGGTGTGTTCACACCGATCCTCTCTGGAACTGAGGGTATCTCTAGGTTGGCAGCTTTTACAGTCACCTTGTTTTGTGCGACATCCTACTACCGTCTTCCATTTGCATCAATACGGGAGGGATATGTGAGTAACGCTAACTGTAATATAAAAACCGTTACGGGGCACGCTATCTCCGAAGGCGATAGAACCCTGTGAACCTGCGATAGATAGGGGTGGAAGAGGCCGTCTGTCGAATCGTAGAAAACTCCGTCACCACAAGTGTCAGAATCGTCCAAACTCCTAGGTGAATGGGAGAATAGCAGAAAGAAAAAAATGGAATAGAGGCGACGGCCAAGTGAACAAATCGCTATTTGGACGAGATCATAGATTTATTGGGACTACCTGGGTCCACGGTGGTGCGCTGCATTGCTTTCATGAACTGACAGTGAACAAATAACAGAGGATCCAATGATCTGTGTAAAAATTCAAAGTCCTCCAAACGCAGCAACTGAAACGTGTCCAATTGGTCTCATTTGCATACACGCCCCCACGTGCTTTTTCTGCCTCGAGAGCCCAAGATTCTCCCCCGAAAAGCAGGCAAACCGTTTCATTGTTTGCATCATGAGGAATAAACACACACGATTGTAATGTGATTTCCAGTTAACGAAACAAGAAGCTTTCAGTATTCCATTACTTGCATTGCCGCGAACGAATCCCTCTCAATGAAATTAGCGTCAAACCTGTTGAACATCTCCCTGCAACCAAATTCCGTATCCAGAATTTTATAACTACATACAGTGATTGCTGCGGTTTCGGGTACACCAACTGTGATCAAGAATTTCTATTCATCATGCTAAGTTGTGTCTATAAAGATTTAAAGCCACATCCTCGAACGCCACATCAAAATAGTAAACCTTGGATGTCCTAACTATAGGGAGCTAGCTGATAGCAGTGTTGAAAACCGTTACGCGGCTGACTCACAGTCAAGCATACTAGAACCCTATTTACATGAAATTTACCAAAGTAGGGGAAATTAAGTGTCTGTCGTCCCGTGTCACAGTCAGTTTCACGTCATGTTAGCATGCGTCGGGAAACGGCCAAACGGTTTCATTCTTGCCAACCCGAGACAACCTTTGTCACCTTTGTATTCCTTTCTGGATACCTTGGTTCACTCACAAGTGTTACAGTTAGTCAAAACCTTTGCTCTCTTTGCGAAATTCGTGTTGCGTGCGCTTGTTCGCTCGTTCGCTCGTTCGTTACGCATACGAGACAGTGTTGATGGCGCAGGAGTGTTCTTCGAGAGCGTTGACTGTGAAGAAACATCCTTTGTAGCACCCATCGCCATGTCGTCGAACGGGAACGATCCTCCAGAACTTCCCGGACCGAACAACCCCGGGAACGACCCTGCGTCAGTACCCGGGCCGCCGCCTCCGGTATCACACACATCACCTTATCCCCCGCCGCAACCCCACGCACGTTCGACGTTGTCTCCACCGCCGATTCAGACGCGGGCCGCGGCGGGTCCAACCCCCTTGGCCAGACAGGGATCACGGTATCATTTGACCCAGGCACAGCTCAGTCCCGCCGTGGGAGGCACAGTCTCTCGAGGGAACCCTGCACACCATCCCCCGTTGCCGCCCCAGCCCGCGTCTCCGGTAGATTCCCAATCCGGTGCGCAACCAAGTTCCGCCACACACAAGTTGACCAAGTCGTTGCAGAAACTCTTCGTCGCGACGAACGAATCGGACGGACGCAATCTCGGGTTTACTCCGTCGACGCGCATGGTGGCGTCGCACGAAAAAGCACGGGAAGCAAACACGGCTGCGGAGGCGCCCTTTCAGTGTCAATTCCAAGTCACCAAGCTGCGTTCTTGGCGGACGGGATATTTGCGAGTCTTGCGTCTCTACGACAACGAATTCGCCACCCTGGACGTGTCCAAAGAACCACCCACGGAAACGAATCGCTGGCGTTACCACTCGTTGACGGAATGGTTGGCCGTGCCTTCGAATGACCCAGCCGATGCCACCATACTACTCCAAGTCGACAACGACAAGCTCAAGCTGTCCTGTCACGAAGTGGATCGCGCAACGGTATTGACGCGTTTGTTGCGCGGGCAGGATCAGGCCGGACAGGCCAATCTGCACCATTCCGTCCTCTTGGACAAGGTAGAACGCTATACACGACACGGGACGGCCGTACCCGTGCAATTACAGGCCAAGCCCTATGGATTGGTGGAGATGGATCCGAACACTCATCAAACGATACAAACGTACACCTACAACACTCTCGTCGGCATGGCCCTCACGACCGATCACTCCTCTGGCATTGTCCTCTATTGGAAAGACTTGACGCCTGCCCGATCGGGAGCGACGGACGCTCCGACTTTTGTCAAATCGCGATTGTATCTAATTCACGCGAGTCGTCGTCCCGGCGGTAACGGTCGCAGCGATTTGACCACGACCTTGCAATCTCATCTGGAAACCCTGGGACTCCCCTTTGTCATGCAATCCTCCACCACCGTGGTACAGTGGTTGCAAGCGCGTCGGGCTTGGCGGACTGGTCCCGTCGCCACCACCTGGGCCGTCACCAAGCGGACCCGTCGCCACGACAGTGCCATCGTCGGAACTTCCCAAGGATGGGTCGGCGGTGTCGTGTCACGACATTTGGTGGTCACGGGCAGTGGACACGTGATGGAACGGGACGGCTCCGGAGTTGTCGGGGCCCGACGATTGGCGGATTTGGTCTGCATCGTACGTGAACCGTCCGGGGACGAACTGTTGCTCGAGTTTCGCGATGGCACCGTAAGGTCCTACACTAGTCAGCAAAGGGACGCCCTAATCGTATCCCTCCTGGATGCCGCTCATACGTTGGGGGAAAATACTGCCGTTTACGTTTCGGACGTTCCGAGGCAAGCCCATTGCTTGTCCTGGTTGCCCGTAGGGTTCGAGGCCTCACCGACCAGTGGAATTTTTCACAACGATGCCGTTCCTCTGTTCTGTTTGAAACGGGTGTACGCACTGTCCACACAAGCCTACGCCTACATTTCCCGTCAATTTGAGGCGCTTTCGACAGGACAGCTGGAACCGGTCGATGTGGTGCACGAGTGTCGCGCCGTCGTCGAAGGTTGCCGCGAGTTCAACGCCAGCGTCCCGCCCTCGGGTGAAGGACTACCCACGGGAGAGAAGGACAAGACTGTAGTCGGTACGATTGGCGCACTTTGGGGTCTCGTATCGGGCCTGCTGGTGGAAGACCAGGCCAAGACTCAAGAGACTGTCGCCGCCAGTGGAGCGAGCCGGCAAAGGCACGTCGCGGAAGCTACGGCGGCTACGCTCTTGCAGACGCTGTATCGTTTGTCCAAATCGGTGACCGGATACAAGAGTACAGCGGAGCTATCCACTTTTCTGGAGACAATCCCGTTACTGTGGACTGTGAGCAATGAGTTTTGCAAGTACTGGGCTTTACAAGTGTTGAACGTTTTGCTCTCTGGGGTTACTCCGAAGCGCGATCTCGAAACGGAATACATCAACAAAAACGTTATTATCAAAACAGGTGGAGTAGCGATAGTGCGAGGAATTATTTCGTCGCTTGTCGAGCCTTCCAAGACGATGGGGTCGGACGGAAGGCAACAGCTTTCAGACATGCTACTCATGGTGGCAAGCGATATTCTTCAGAGTCTGCTGTGTTCCTACAATGACACCACGTCTCACGACCACTTCACTGCATTTATTGAGACCCTTGGTGAACAGTAAGTGTCTAATATTGTCAATGATGATCCCTTAGATGTCAGTAAGACTCACGACTTCTTTTTCTGACCAGTTATCAAGCTCTACTCTCGACTCTCCGTTCGCAAACTCCTTTTGTTATTGAAAATACTGCATTGTTGTTGCAACTGCTGTCAACCCATGCACCAACAACGGCGGCAGCAATACGAGATGCAGCACTCAGTTCGGCTGTGTTGCTGAAGCACTTTTACTATGCGGTATTCAGTCCACTGGAAGGTCGAAGGTTCTTGAGTCGCTATCTCTGTAGCCTCTGGATGTCGGGTTCGGAAACTTGTGACGAAAAACGCTTGCTTAAAAGGATGGTTCCGCACGGTTTCCTTGCATATCTCAACATGCCAGCGCTGAGTCAAACAGAAGAAGAGCAGCTGGATCGACTGGAGCGCGATTTGGTGGAATCAAACATACCTGACAAACAGCAAATTAACGAAGGGTCCGGCGATGACGTAGCTGCGGGGACGAATACTGCTCGCTTACGTGCCAGGATGGAAATGATAAACGCCATTGCGTATCGCAGGTCTCAACCTGCACGGAAGGAGAACTTTCGAGTATTCTTTCATGTACTGACTCAAGACCACTCACTGGCTGATCTAATTTGGTCTCAGCAAACACGACGTGAGCTTCGTATTGCCCTAGAGGGAGAGATCGAATACATCGATCGGGAAGCCGACGCCAAAGGATGGAACGCTATTGCTTGGAACCATCAACAATTTCGGGTGAACTATCCGTCTCTAGAAAACGAAGTCAAAGTCGGGAATGTTTATATGCGTCTCTGGCTCCAAGCTGGAGACGGTTTCATTCGGAGTTGGGAAGAGCCCCTTCGATTGTTTGAACACTTGTTCCGTCGCTTTCTTTGTGAGATTGACCGAAACACAAAAGTAAGTCTTGTGCTTTCATGTCAATTGACGTGGTGAAGTTTCTCACTGTATTAGCATCACTTGTGTCAGGTTACCATAATGTGTATTCGATGTCTCGAGAGGCTCTATGCAATTCATGCAGCCGCCATCGGACCATTCACGGATGTAATGATTCTCGTCCATACGATGGCATCGACAAAGAATATCGAGACGCAGCACCGTCTTCTAGGGCTTCTCGCCACCTTATTGGGCGTTTCTGGCGATAGCCACTCTCAGAAGGGAGCAAATATCCCTGAGAACGCAGAGCAGCTTTTGAACTCGGACAGCATCGGCCAGCTCTGCCAATTTGTGTCCTGGGGCCATACAAACGCAGACCAAGTCGGCAATATCCTTTCTCGGATTGTAGCCGATGCGGAAAGTTCCAAAGTATTGATTACTGATGGATCTTCTTCACAAGCGATCAAGGGAGATGATAACAATGTTCATTCAGCAGTCTCTCCGCTTTCAGACTCAGGCTACCCGCCTGTCTGGTTTGTGGCGTCGACAAGAAAGGTACCGCCCCCTCCGGATACCATCCGAGGACCTTTCCGAGTGTCTGAGCTCGTCACAAAGATGGTCGATGGAGATCTGAGCCCTTTCGATCTTGTCACAGCATCTCACGTAGAGGCATATGATTCGGACGTTACCGAAGATGCGGTTCGTGAGGCTCTCATTGATACAGGGAAGTGGAAACGACTGAGCGAGATTTGGCAACTTCGCTGGCAACTATGTACTGATGGAAATAGTTCTGGTATCTACTCACCATCTGAGGTGGCCCTATTATCGTTGAAGGCTCTGACACGACTTGTTGACCTACACCGGAGTCTTGATTCTAGAGGTGTTCCGTACGTTCCGATTCCAACGGCGAAGCGAATTCTTTGCGGCTTGGCACGTGGCGTATCAGATAGTATGGATACGGGAGCTTCGGCTCTCTCGATCGTCAGCCAGGCCTTGCTTTGCAACGACAGTCGTGTCATTGATCAAGCAGCGGAACTGCTATACAAGCTGACGTCCTATAATGATGAGGCGATGTCCAAGTTCTACCTTACTGGTATATTCTTCTTCGCATTATCCTATACAGGAAGCAACTTCAAGATGCTCGCCAGTCTCTTAAATGAAACTCACCTCAGACAGCATTTCCGATCAGGTTTTGCAGCTGCAGCTGACGAGGAGGAATTGCCTTTAAGAGATCGCAGCGTTTTAGGGAATCTGCTACCAGAGGGCGTTTTGTGCATGTTGGTCAACTATGGACCGAAGCGCTTCGCGGAAGCATTTGTTTCTGTGGCTGATACACCGGAGGTCATCTGGACCCTGGATATGCGAAAACATTTGATAGAGATGATACGGCAACACTTAGGAGACTTTCCGCTCCGGCTTCTTCAGAACAACACAACTGAATACGAATACTGCCCTATGCCGGGCGTGGCGTACAAGAGGCTAGAAGGAGAAATTTTTTGTCACAACTACTATCTACACAATCTATGCGATGAAAATCGTTTCCCAAACTGGCCAATTGCCGAACCCGTCGAAGTCTTCCGTGCGTGTCTTGAGAGATTCAAAAAACAAGTGGGTCGGGACGAATCGGCGGAAGAGGTCGCTCTTGAAGATGCACGAATCGCTCTGGAATTAGGGGAAGGAGATGGAAGTAAGGAGCTTCGCAAAGCGTACCGCACGCTGGCGAGAAAATATCACCCCGACAAGGTACGTTCGCTACGACGGAGTTGGTTACTGTCATTGTTGTTTTGCTTGTCAACTCAATTTGCTGTCATTGTTGTTTTTGTTTGTTTACTCAATTCTTGTCATCTGTCTAGAATCCTGGTGGGCGTGAAACCTTCGAGAACATTCAAATGTCGTACGAACTTCTACTTCCAATAGTAGAAAGAGGCGGAAAAATCAGATCGTTTGCTGAAAGCACCGCGGACAACACACGGACCAGCGACTGGACGGAAGGTTTCTCTGGGGGGAAGGGGCAAATGGAAACAATGGAGCTGCTTATAAAAACTCAGTTGCTCCTCTGTCGTCGTTTTACAAAGCAAATGAGCAGATACAAGTATCCAGCATACGGAATTCTCCTGAGCTGCGTGCAGCTACCTGATTCCTGTCAACAAGCACTGAGCAAGGATAAATCAAAGCTCGCCAGTACTTGCCTTCTCCTGCCGGAAAGAGCTGAATTTGTTGGAACCGCACTTAAGCTTCTGTTCTCTACTTGCTTAGTCTCTCCTCTCAACTCTGAAGAGCTTGTTTCAGAATCAGGTATCCCTGTTCTATGCAATCTTCTCTTTTACTTTTCGGATGCACTCGCAATGCTACAAATAAAGCCCGTCCTAGGAGCCGCCTCCGCCAGAACTGTTTCAGAGATTTTGGGTGTAATCGTCCATACAGTTGCTGGGATTGCTTACTTTGAATCTGGGCGTAAATCCATTGGGGGTTTTGCCGACTTAACAAAGTTTTGCGTCTACTGGCGACGTTGCATAGATGGTACGGTATGTCCTGATCTTGACGGGAAAGACATTCTTGTGAAAAGCTACGCTCTCGAAGGCATTGCAAGCATGGCTAAGGACCCTGCACTCCAAGAGATATTGATTGGAGCTGGTATTGTATGGCCGATGCTTCGGATGTCACTTTCCTACGATCCGACGCTAGACCACGATACACCACATCTAGATCATGAGGATCTTGGTGTTTCTGTATCGGCTACAAATGTTCTTGCGAAGCTGGCAGTCCGCGGACTAGGTATGCTTTCAGGCATTCATCAGGATGCTCCAGCGAACGAGCTTTTGACAGCATCGCTGGGAAAACTTTTGACCCCTCCAGTTTCCCAAATGCTTCGAAATAACCGAACGGGACAAATATTGGGAGTACTGAATAGCAATGTCGAGAGAGCCAACATTATTTGGAATGTTAGCATGCGACGACAGCTTTTGCTGACCCTGGACAGAATCGAAAAGGAGAGACCGTCCGACGCTAATCCTTCCGTTAAGGAAGAGTTAGACGTGATTGGAGGTTTTGAATTTGAAGCGCTTCGGCAAGAGCTTTGCGTTGGGGGAATCTATGTCAGGCTGTTCAACAAAGATGGAAAAGAAGCATTTAGCTGCGTGTCGAATCCCACTGAGTTTGGTCAAGAGCTGCTCGAGCTTGCTGCGACAATCTTCAACAATAGAATGATCGAAAAGTTATGGAAACCACTTCCTTCTAGCAAGGTTCCTGTTGGCGCACCTTTCGCTTCTGCGACAGAAATTACCATTTCAAGCAACGATTTTCAAGCGGTGATGACAGCTATAAGTCTTCTTGTACGTTACGATGGGCTCCTCGACGACTTCGTTTGCACCTCCACAATAGGGCCACAAATCTTATTCAGCTTTCTGGAACTACCGGCCAAACTAGAGGTATGTTGCAGGTTAATGAACTTCCGCGCGCTTGCTGGTAGCTCAACGCGCCAATTCTTTTTCTCTTGTTCCTTTCCTTTAAGGTCTTTAACTTAGGATGCGAGATTCTTTCTTTTATGAGTTCAAAGCAGCAATTTGCGGATGCTGTGTCTCGAGAAAAATGCCTTTGGCGTCTTTTTCGCGTTTTGGAGAGGCCTCAGAACAACGAGCATCAGGACAAGGTGGAAGCTGGGTCCGAGGAGGACGAACCGAGGAAGAGGCATGGGTGGTTGGTGTTGGAAGCACTGTCGTCCTCCCCATCCATTGCGATGCAACTCTTTCATACATCGGGATGGATTGAGCTGCTTGGAGTACTCGTTGGCTACTCAAAATTTACAAGAATATGGAGTGCACGAGTTGGGGCTGCGAAAACATTGTCTCGTCTTTTGTGGGATCCTGCGACCGGT
Organism: Phaeodactylum tricornutum CCAP 1055/1; assembly: GCF_000150955.2. NCBI lineage: Eukaryota > Bacillariophyta > Bacillariophyceae > Surirellales > Neidiaceae > Phaeodactylum > Phaeodactylum tricornutum. The sequence continues at coordinate 239,411 of NC_011677.1, forward strand.
CCGCTGGCTGGTAAGTAGTCTACTCATCCCTGCGACTGGCTAGTGTCTTTTTGCTGACGGGCTCTCTCCTTTCTGTGCAAGGCCCGCTACTTGGGCAGTTTTTACCGGCGACTCTGATCACACGCCTGAGGGAAGACCCCGAAGATATGGTAAAGAGCTTTGATGGCGACTTCGATTCGCCTGAGCTTATATGGGACCAATCAATGAGGTCTGAATTTCGCAACGAACTCGATAAACACTTGGATAAATGTTTATCTGACCGAGAAAGGATAGGACCTGATCACCAGTTTTCCCTTCCGCCCGAGGCTCGAGTACGATATAAAAAGCTTGACGACGAACTGTACATTGGCGGGGTATACGTGTCACGCTTCCTGAAAGAACCGACATATAATTTACGAGATCCGACAACCTTTCTGGAATTACTCCTCCAACGATGGAAAAATGAACTCGAGAGATACTGTATGGACCCCCAACGGCAATCCATGGAAGTAGATTCAACGATGTTGACCCAGGCTTGCCAAGACACTTTGCAGCTTGTGACAACCGCAAGCGTCTTTTTGTGCAAAGTTCGAGAGTCTCTTTGCGAGAAACTTTCTCAATGGGGTTACATGCCTAGATCGATGTATTTCATGCAACAATCACTGGTCAATGAACTTCTAGGGACACCCTTGCTTTCTGTTGTACGGATACTACACGTTGCAGCTAATCATATTGCAAACGTGGAATCGATTGCTCTGAGTGGCGGAGTGGACGGTAAGCAAGGGATCGTTGACCTATCTATCCAGGCTATAGGGAAATCTGAACTACACCCCGACTGCGCTTTCATGGTCGAAATGTTGAAGAAGGTATATGTAGGGGCCCTTGGCGATATCAAGGCAACTCGAAAGCAGGCTGCCAGAAGCACTGAGAACATACCTTCGGTGAACACCCTGTCACAGAATCAACTCGCTGCTATGGCCCCTTCCCCGGCACCCGGGGAGGGACCAGTGCGGAAAAAAGTCAATGTTGGCGACGATCCATTGGGAATGTTTGTACCGGCTACGAACCCTGCGATGAGTCTCGGTCAAGGGCATCCGCAAAGAGACTCTTCGGCAGCCCTGTTCGAGCACTCACAGTTGCCTCACCAACAGTCCGGGTATCTTCAAACGCGGGAGTCTTTCCAGCGTGAGCAGAGCATGGTCTATCCACCATCACAGCCAAGTGTCGTTGCCTATTCACAGCAGTCTGTCCCGCAGATGTCAGGGGCGTACGACCAATTACGCTCTGACTACTCCTATTCCCATCAACACACAGGGCATTCTGGGATGTATAGTCAGCGAATTAACAATCCGCAAAACACCCACGAACAAGACCAGGGACAAAGTTCAGGCCCATACACCAGAAACGATCAGCAGCTCTCGTCTGGCCACACTTTCCAGCAGCCTTCGTATCAGCAGCGATCCGTTGAGACTGAAAGACAGAATCAACCACAGCATCAACACGCCGTATTTGTGTCGAACCAGGCATATACCAAAACGGCTGCCAGCCAATTAACCAATCCAAACAGCCTTCGAGGCATACCTCCTCGGCAAGGAACTGGAGACCGGGACTTGTTCACACATCAGCACAGTCATCAACACATGACGGAGGGCTCGAACACTCAGCGTGCAGATCACAATTTGCACCTACCGCAAATACCGACAAACCAAAGTGCTCATTCCTATCAACTCCCGACCAACCAGGGGCACCCCCATGCTCAACCACAAGGAGCTCCGAACCAACCGTCAGCATCAGTTCCACTTTACCGTTTACCGCAAGTTCATTTTCAGAACCAAGGTTACGTTGCAACGCAGAACCAAACTCCGGTACAATCTGGAGTTCAGCAATATAGCCAAGGTCAGGCTCGGTCGTTTTTGGACCTGACCCAGCCCCAGACTCAAAGAAATCATCCCAAAACCTTACAGGCCACTTCGACATTGCCTATTCCCGCCACACAATCACCTTTCCATCCTTCGTTTCAAGGACCTCGTATGGTCGAAACGGTGGAAGGTATGCAGCCGCCCGCGCCGAGCACCGAAGGTACCGAAATTGATGCACGATCCAAGCCGGACCCTAACGTCACTGCGGAACAACAGGCTGTCTCCACGGATGGCGCACCAGGTGCTGCCCAGGGACGTGTGGTGCTGCTGCAACAAGCCTTGTCGTTTGACCTTTGCGAATTTCTCGTGGACAAGGTGTTGGAGAACCCCACATTGCAGAACGTCAAGGATCCATCCGGTGCGAAGGTTCATTCCATTGAACTACTGAAACTGTTAACGAAAGATCCGGGCTATGGAGCTAAATTTAAGCTCGTCTTAGAAAGATTGCCGGCGTGGAAGAAATACAAGTCTCAAGATCATTCCTTGTTGATAACCGGACATGAACAAAAGACGGACTACTTTTTGACCGATGGTGGTTCCGGCGAACCTAAAAAGATGCTGACCGAAAACTAATAGCATGTAGAAAGGTCAGAAGGCATTTGATCTAAAAGAAAGCTTATTTACTATCAATAACTTGAACATCTCTTCCTTGGTGGCAACAATGTAGCCTCATTTTGTTTCGCTAGCGTGGTAGCGTACAGGTTAATCCACTCTTTTCACTAGGCCATTTTGAACGTACCGAGACAGCCGAAGACTACTCTAGCATATCCAGGGTTGCAGGGTTACCAGCACGACCGGGAAGTTTTTGACTGCGAGCCCCAATGATTGCGTATTTCCTCTCGCGTAACTGGCCGAGAAATAGAGTTTTTCATTTCGACTCTCGGCAATTACCCAGATGGAAAGAAGAACCATTGATGCACGCACCATGAGCAACGACGACGGAAGAGAACTCCGACGTGCAGACACACCTGTGCATCGTAATGGATCCCGCCAACCGCCAACGCCGTCGCTTCCAAATCGACGCAAGTATTCGCACCCGTCGTGGCCGGGCCAAGAACCTCGGACACCAGGAGCAGTCCGAAGGAATTGGCGACACTTTCTGTACATGGAGTCGCTTTCCGTATTAGTGTGGGCTTTGACGGTGCCACTATTTCGAATAGCCTTAGTGTGCATCCAGCAATTTTCGTTAAACGCTACGATCGTACAAATCGGGACTGTGGACGTTGGGGACATTCTTGGTCCGCTCTGCCGGTGGTCTGTGTTGTACCTCTTACCAGCTAAAAAAGGGTTCGACCAAGCAGCAGGATTTGCCTATGGTCAAATTTGGTGGTGTCTTTGGATAGCGAGAACGTTTGGTAGCTTCCCTAGTTTGACTTGTCGAATCGCGGAATGGAAACTGGGTCGACGGTCCAAGGGCGAAGTTTTTGTCGCCATATTCCTGCACGTGGCGCTGAGCGCCATTGTTTGGTATGCTTTATCGACTGCATCCCTGCTACGGCAAGGTTTCGGACCCCTTACATACAGCGACACCGATCTGGTGTCTGTTTGGTTTTACGAAGTATTGGTCAACGCTCTTTTTGCTGTGGGAGTCCACGTCGTGCCGGTCCTTCTCGAGCTCAATCAGCTGCCCACCTGGTGGACTGGAATCTGTCTGTATCCCCTCTACAGTGTATCGGTGGATGATGCGGGTCGCGGGAGCTGCCTTTCACCTACGGTATTGCTCGTGCACGGCCTGCACTACGGCAGCAGTGTCGTCCGGGTCGCACCCCAGCTGCTGGGCGGTTGGCTGGGTGGGATGGTTCTGCAACGATACTTTCCCGACGAGCCGGCAACGTGCGTTCTACGCGAGTCAAACGAAAATTCGAATACGGCAAACTAAAATTGTTTCACAAGTACGTACAGCATTGCAGTACGGTGGGCGTCAACACCAAAAGGTCGCCACGGCTGGGTGTTCGCGCGGACGTTTCCACCCTCGTGTTCAGCGACGTCTTACTCTACGTTTTCGGGAGCATGCATGGCGTCAACACAGGCTCGCCATATTTGATCGCGGACTTGTTGTTGGGACACAAACTGGAGAAGGGCGGCTCGAAAGAGCGTGGGACTCTGGAACTGGGAAACCGTCGCGCCCGCACTAGTCAACACCGTCTGGACCGACCGAACCAGTAGAGTCTTGCGATGCGGTGAGAGTTGGAGGAGCTGTTGCACCGCGCCGTCGAAATCCCACGATACTGCCGAGTATGCCGCCGACCAAGCCCCCGACGGGACCGAGGAGCAATCCGCCCGAGACGGCACCACCCCCCGCCCACACGCCCTGCTTGAGAGAATTGCGTGCCGTTTCCCGCATGTCGTGATTGTCTGCGAGGAATCCCATGAGTTCATCGTGCTGGTAGTCGATGGGGTCGGGAATGTCGTCACCCGCTGGATAATCGTCCATGATGGCGCTGCGCGTACGCAAAGTTCAGATGTGAGTCTAGCAAAACCAAAAGGAGATCAGAGTGTGAGAGTCCGCGCGTTGATAGTGAAGCGAACGATCGGGCAACACCGAGAGTGGACGCGGTAGTCCACGACTGACGTTGTATGGCCCGCGGAGATTCCGCAAGTCCCGAGACGTGGTGGGGGTGTAAGGTCGAGCCAGCAACGTAGCTGGTACAGTGATTGTTACCGTGAATGCTTCTATTCTATTCCCTCATTGCGTACCACAGTACGTACCACGGGTCTACTACACTTGACGATGAGTTCCAACGAGAGGAATTGTCAAACGTGACTGTAAAAATTAAAAGGGAAGGAAGGCGCAACGTGTGTCGCTCGTTCCACAATTTCGTGTCGTCCATGGTCCTTGCGGGGCGAATTCCGTTCCCTTCCACTCGCGTCCTTCGGCGGTACTCCAGAATATCATTTCAGTTCGTATTGGTGGACCCGTATCTTCCGACATGAAAAGGCTATTTAGAAATATGCTCGAGCGACCTCCATAGGCTCCAACGTCCACTCGCATTCTCTTTGTCGTTGTCACACTTTTACATCAAGATCTCCAGGATTCCCTGTAGGGTACATCGGTAGTTTAGGTTTCAGTTGCAATAGCTTATGGAATACACCTCCGCACCATCCACATTTACAACATCCACCACAACGACAGTCACCATGACGGTGACTCGACAATTGACCAAAACTGCGGCACGAGTCTTTGGTCAGCTCGAGGGCGGCGGTAATCCCGTCACGATCTTTACGTCGTCTGTATCGTTGCAACCCGCCACGCGGGTGGCCCTCGCGCAAAGCTGTGCCTGGGAAAGTGTCGTGGTGGATCGGACACGTCGGTCCATGGCCTTTTACCTCCCGACGGGAGAACCGGTCGACTTTTGTGCACACGCTGCCATGGGAGGAGTCACACAATTATTGGCCCCGTCCGCTGGTTCGGACGCATCCCAATCCGTGTCCTTTACCACGGACCACGCCGACGACACGACGCGTTATACGGCACACCTCCACGACCACAACATTGTAGCGCTGGACCTACGGACCGTGTACGAAGAGGCGCCCGTGCCTCATCCACCCACCGTGCGTCGGATTCTGCGCGAAGCCTTTGGACTGCGCGCCGGCGACTTGACGCAACCGCCGCCCCGACAATCGGCAGACGCGAAACCACCCTACCCCACACTCCGCAACGCCAGTGTCGCGCGTCCCAAAACCCTCGTATACGTCAATTCTTTGGAAACTCTGCACGCCGTCAAGGTACCACCCGTCACGAATCACCATTTCCGTGTCGCCTGCGACGCGATTGGTTCCACCGGTGTGTACCTGTACGCGTTCGACGCCGCGGACGACACCTGGGCCTGTCGGCAGTTCCCGCGGGCGTCCGGGTATCCCGAAGACCCCGCCACGGGCGTTGCCGCCGCGGCTCTCGCTGTGGCGCTGCACAAGGCCGGACACGTTCGGGATGCCTACAAGTGTACGCAAGGGACCGCCATGGGGCAAGGGTCCGTCCTACTCGTGGAAGATATCCAACGCCGCAACGCCGACAACCACGTGTCGCTACGGATCCTGGGACGAGTGGAAACCGACGAATCCGAAGTTATGGAGATTGAGGAACCGGAGTAACAGACACCGCAGTCTATGTTGCCGCTATAGTCATTAACACTTGCACAAACACACCAATCTACACATGTTTAGGCACACGCACATACGCACGGGTACAGATACAGATAGACGAAATATACGCCTTTCCTCTACGAACCCTCGTTCCCGTACCGAAAGGTGCGGATCTAGCTATAACAGGTTCTCCACAATTGGTCGCGCGTTCGAAAAACCTTCCTTCTTGGGTACGACACTATCCAAATAGGATTCCGCAACGTGGTCCATATAGGTATTCGGATTTTCTCCGGCACAGCCCGCCAAGCCGTCCTTGGGTCCCAGTTGAATTCCATGCCAGGGTGCCGCCGTAAGTCGGGCGTAGACGGATTCACGTGCGTTGGGGGGCGGCAACCTGGAGGGCACCTGAGCGGCAAACCGCGTCGTTTGTTCCAAATGTTGCGCCAGTGCGGCGGCGAATCCCTGATCGTAGTACGCGTTGGAGCCGCGGGTCGAGCGCACCGCTACCATGGATTGTCCCGTCTTGTTGACGATCAAGGCGAGCCGCGCCTGCTCGCGGGCTTGCACCCGCTGCTGCTCCTGAGCGAGTTTTTGCTCTTGTGGAGTACTCGTGGGAGCGGACGACGCGAGATTCGTCGATTCTGTCGACGGGTCCGGTAGAGCCGTGTGCCCGGGAAAAGAGGAGGAAGCCCCGGAACCATGATCCGTAACGTCGTGGTCTGGTCGACTCGGTCCGTCCAACGCCGACGCCTTGGTCTCTTCGTTTCCTCCGCAGCAAACGTTGCCCATTCTATCGGTTTATAAATTGCAAGCTGTCTTTTTTGTAACAAGGAAGGTCACTACCTATTTACAGTTAATGGAGGTGATAATCGGTACTTTCCGAGTCCGACCGACAGAGAAGTGACCAAACGGAATACCCGTAACGATTGATACCGTGGGCCCTCTCCATCCGGAAGGGAGAGAGGAATGTTGCGGCCGGTGTCCCGCGCCCATCCAGCAGCATTATCCCACGGTTGGATAGTGCGGCGTTTACCGACAAAGGCATCGTTTGACTTTGATCGTTAGGCGTATGCACTACTACTGCAGGTAATCGGGTCGTAGGTAGCGATGGAGAGACCAACCCTACCCTGAAGGTCATCCGAACCGTCGGCGAAGTCACCGTCCAATAGAGTCCCATGAGTCCACCCCGTCGTGGACGGGTCCACGGGATCTACTACCTTTTTTCCAGAACTCAAATCCCGGGGGTCCCACCATTCCAACACAAACCTACCCCCCAATGGGACGCACACGTATCCTGGGGTGAGCTTAGCGTTACCGATATTGACGTTAGCGGGGTCGGGTGTGGGTACCGACCGTCCCAGTCACCGTCATGGTCGTGTTGCTCGTGGCCTCGTCGGTACCCAACTCTTTCCGCAAGAGCATAATGCAACCGTCGGGATCATCCGGATTGTCTATTTCCCGATACGCCAAGCTCTGGTACATGGCAACGGCGGGAGTGTTGCTGCGTTCCACACGAATAAAGATTTCGTGACTCCCGAGTTGGTCGACACAGAATTGTTCACAGGCTCGCACCAAGGCCCGGGCAATCCCCCGGCGGCGCCAATCCGGATGAATGCACAAATCCGAAAGATACGGCCGCGGATTATAGGTGTAGGAGGTGGGTCGATTGGGCGTCCGGGCGTCCACGTCGCAAAAGCCGACCAGGTCTCCGTTGGTCGGTGCGAGTGCCACGAGCATGCGGTGCCGGGCCCGGTCGTCGCCGTAGGGAAACCCCTGCTGGACGCGATTGAGTTCTCCCAATCGGTAGAGCTGCTTCCATGGACCAGTGGTGTTGGCGTAGAAACTACTCAGAATAATGTCCGCCACCGATCCCAATTCGGCATGCCGACACTCGCGAATCGGAATAGAATCTGGTGCGTTGTTGCTGTTGTTGTTGTCGTCCCAAATGGTCCGGTCCGCATCCGGATTGTGCTCATGGTGCGTCGCCCGTCGTAGAGTACGACTGGTGGAGGGAGTTGGGGCGAGTCGGAATGTACGAGGAACCGTTCTCGTGGACGACGCGATAGTCGGTCGAATCCAAGCCGCGACCAGGCCGGGAACGATCAAGACCACGGCCAAGACCAACCACACAAGGATTCCGACACCGCGATAAGGGTGATGCCATGTGCCCGTCATGATCCCTCACCACGAGCAATACCCACGAGCAACACGTACGTCGTCAACCCCCGGTGTGTGGTTCTTTTGGGTCCGGTGTCGATGGATGCTGTGGCCAGCGTCGTGCAAGGTTGGCTCCGGTTCCGTTTTGGAACCCTGGTCTTCGCCTGACTTGACTGTGACACTGACTGGGAACGAGGGAATGATATGGACAGAGTGGGGTAGGGAATGGCGTGGGGACGTGAGAATGTCCGCCTTCCGTGCCGATCGGGGGAAAAGACAGTCATCGATACCCACCACGAGTTCTGTGACGTGGATAAGAGTATGTGTCGCATCCTTTTTAAAATACTCGTAATATTATTCTATTCGAGTTAGCGGTACCCATCATTGACTGTGAGAGAGCATCCCCGTGGAATAGATTACGGTAGGACGCACAGACGAGTACGTAATTTTGCCCAACTGTGACTTCGAATAACGTGTATGACGTGTAACCCGTGTAGTACCTATACCGTTTGCCGTATCTTGTTTCGACTCGGCGCTCGTGAGAATCTGCACGCTCTGAATTTGTTGGATCTACGAAAGGGTTTTCTCTGCACGGTAGTGGACTCCCTACCTATTTCCCTCGACACACTCCGCGTCCCCCTGGATCTCCCGGCGAGTCTCACACAAACACACACACACACACACTGGGATCAAACCCATACTCCATACTTATATACATAGACTCCCATATCCTACCGTAGTCACCATGCTCTTGTCAACTGGCGCTTTCCGGACGGCTGGACGCCGCATCGCGTCACAGGCGGCACGCCGATCGGCATCGTCCCACACCGTCGTCCCGACAGTCGCCGCCTCGTCGTCCCACCAAGGCAAGTTACTCGCCGCTACGGGCATTGCCCTTTTGGGTGCCACGGCTCTTTGGCAACAACCCAACGTAAGTAGCAAGTGTACAGTACACATACACACACACACACACACACACGAGCTCCGACTACGTAGACTCCAAACCCCTGTCGACTTTCAGTGGGACCTTGCCTCACAAACCCCGTATGTGGCACTTCTACTCTCTGCTTACCTGGTTGGCATCTCATATGTTGTTTTACAGAAAACACACGCCGTGTCCCGCTCCCAATCGGTAGAAGAGGCCGTCCGAGCCACGGAAGACAAATTCGGCGCCTACTGGCCGCGCAACATTCTCATTCTCTTTGGTCCGCCGGGAGCCGGCAAGGGCACGCACGGACCCAAGATCGAATCCATGCTCGGCGTCCCCCAACTGTCCACCGGAGACATGTTGCGCGAAGCCGTCGCGGACAAAACGGACGTGGGGAAAAAAGCGGAAGCCGTCATGAAAGCCGGCGGTCTCGTCGGGGACGATATCGTCGTGGGTATTATTCGGGACCGGATCCAACACGCCGACTGCAAGTTTGGTTTCATTCTCGACGGATTCCCGCGGACGCTCCAACAAGCGCAAGCCCTGGACGCCATGCTCGCCAAGGAAGGGGCCGTCGTCACCAAGGTCGTTGAACTCGATGTCCCCGATTCTGTACTGGAAGAACGCATTTGCGGACGATGGATACACAAGGGATCCGGACGTTCCTACCACGTCAAGTACGCACCGCCCAAAACCATGAAGAAAAACTCCAAGGGGGAGCCGATCCCGGAATCCATGAAGGACGACAAATCGGGAGAAGCCCTCATGCAGCGGAAGGACGATACCGCACAGGCTCTCACCAAGCGCTTGCAGGGTTACCACAACGAAACCGTTCCAATTCTGGAGCACTACCGACCTAACGGCGTCGTCCGATCCGTCAACGCCAACCAAGGTATGGAAGGCGTCTGGAAGGAAATCCTACAAGCCTTGGAGCGACCCAAGCAGGCCTAACGAAAGTGTGCGCTTGAAAATATACAAAACTAACTGGCCCACAACTGCACTAGCGTCATTTCGTTGCTTACAGTAGCAATAGCTATTCCGAGCCACGGCTTCGATACGCCGTCGTCTACATTGTCTAAACGCACCGTATTCTGGGCTCTACACCTGCACTTGGTCTAGCTCGGTTCGTTTTTCCAGACGGTCAACCTCTTGTTCGCGCTTCCGGATAGGCTAACGTCCGTCGTCTGCAAGTCTAGACGCAACGAATCCTTACCTTTGTGCACGTGCACGTAATCTAGCTCGCTTCACTTTCGTCCCCGGGCAATTTGTCCCTGCGCTTCCGGAATGGCCCCACCAACGCCTGTCGTATCCGACGTGTCGAACGAGCAAGTGCCGATCTACTTCGTTCGAAAACGAGTTTACTTTGCGCTTTCGGAGCCTTGGAGAAGTCTCGGACAACCTGCCAAACGTTGGGCATGCGAATGGCACCCGTCTCCAGTCCTTGTTGCACCAAACCGGCGGCAAAACCCAGCACTGCACCGGCTAGAATTAACGTCAATTCGTCCTCCTACGTTGTTTACCCCAAAGCACAGACAGCGAGTCAGCAATACGCTAACGTAATCAAACGAAGGAACGAGTTCGTGCAGGTTCAATTTACCTCAAAGATGGGGTGCAAGACTACGAGGACAAAAAATCCAAAAACAGATGCGTCGGTGAGCTGACGGTCTTCCTGCTTGGGCCTCTCACATCTTTCACTCGCCAGGCGTACCTCGTTCGAATTGTCTCGACGTCATTTGCTCCATCTTGACGCGCAATGTTGATTCCAACTGTAAAGCTTTGTCCATGTAAGGAAACAGCACTGGTACATGGTTAGGCAATTTCTCCAAAGCCTTGGCGGCAGCGAGCTTCATCGTCTCTGGCTCGAGAGTGACGCGAAAACCATGGGTAATTTTGTGCACAAAATTGGTAAAATGCGAGGCAAACATGGTCGCAAAGGCGGGTTTTGTGGCAGGATCGTTCAGAACGGAATACCACAGTTGTTCGGCCGTCAAAATTTGATTGGCAAAAAAGGCCGAAAATTCTTTGGCCACTTCGGGTTGGCGTCGTAAGAACTGTCCTTGCAAAACAAAAGGTCCAATGCGGGTAGGGTCGACAGGTTCAAAGATCCATTTCAGGGCCAGCCAATTAGTTGCGAGACCAACGATACCACCCCCAATACTCAAACTCCAAGGATTATCCCAAAACAATGCTACCGCCATCTGAATCAGCCCAAGCAAGAAACCAAACCACAGGCCACTGTTGGTTAAAAAGTCGAGTTCCTTTTGTCCACAGATTTTGAAGAGCTCTCCGAGTTTACTCCGATCGCGGAGCATCTGATCTACCACACAGTTCCGTAGACTAAAAATAGAATCAATGTTGGACTGCATGTTTTTCGTAAGACCTTCCAAGAACTTTCGATTAAAGTGCATCATTACGCCCTGTGATACCGAATCCAGCCCCTGAAAAACTGCCGACGGCATTGCCGTTACCCATTTCGGAAATAGATCCTGGAGGATACTGTTGGTTAGTTTCGGTACTTCCGGAGCAAGCAAACTGGCCACTTTTTTGGGATCCAGGCGCGCAAATACCTCTTCTACAGTCAACAACTGCGATGTGACCATTTCCACCATGGCTTCGCTCATGGGACGGGTTTTGCAGGGAACGATCCCTTGCCATCCCAAGAAGCCTAGAGGTATCTCGGGTCGTCGATAAATTGGGATACCCCGGAATCGGACGGGGTAGAAGATCATTTGAACCGCCAACCAGTTGGTAAACCATCCGACGATGGCGGCAACGCATGGGATGAGTAGATAAGTGCCAGGGCGAGCTTTGAATTTCGCGACAGCCTTGTCGAGGGGACCCGACTTCTTGTCATTTTCGTCCGCGGATGTCGTGGTAAGAGGACCGCGACGTCGAGGACGAGTAGCATAATCTGGCGTTCTGAAGTGAAACCTTGAGATTGGGTTCCGCCCTTGCAATAAATTCGGCTCGACTCGCCATATTACCGGAAAAGACGACGTCGTTGTAAAGGCAGCGCTGGGAGTGATGATTAGACATAAGGCCGAGACGATGCCGAATCTCCCGAGTTTCACTCCGTTGCGAGTTCCTATACTCTGCACCTGTCTGTGGGATGGCATTGCACGTGCGGTGCTTGGCATGGAAAAAGGAAACCCGTTATCTTCCCTATTTTTGATGGATATCCATGAGATGAAGATGCCGACGAGAATGGCTTGATGTTTTGGATCGACAATCAGAAAGCTTGGATTTGTGAAGCTGCCATGACCGTGACGACTCAAGTCGGACGCTGGCCGTGTCGTTCCCCCCTCATTTACATAATACGTTTCCAATAATCCTGTATATATGTTTGTTTCTAATACACAAATTGGACTACTCGCATTATGGCCATGAGAGGGATTGCAGTATCATTCACCGTAGCAATCGTTTTCTAACAGTAAAATACAACAAAATTCGGTGCAAAGCGACTATGGTATTCTCCACACAAGATTTGTCACTGGCTGCGGTCCGATCGTTTGAAAGTCGGCCGGCATCGGCTGAATCCGTTCCAACTTCGCATTTTCGATACCGGCGTCGTCAAGGCCTTTTTGGCAAAGGCGTGCGAACTTGATAGGGTGAGTGCTGGCGCTGTTGGTCGTAGTCCAAAGGAGACCGCCTTTTTTGACCAAATTTGCAGCAAGTGCAACGAGCTCGTCCATGTCGTTCTTGATGCTCCAACGCTTCTTCTTGCGACCCCCAACACTAGACGACGGCGGATCTAAAATCACAATATCGTACTTTTCTCCTCGTTTTGCCAATCGACTTAACCAATCAAAACAATCCCCGTAGATTGCGTCGTGTCGTTCATCAAACTCAATGTCGTTAGCTTCCAAGTGAGTAGACAGGCGATCCAACCACTTCTTGGATAAATCAATACTCACGGTGGATGCTCCTGTCGAAGCCGCAGCTACGGAAAAGGCCCCTGTATGTGCGAAGCAATTCAATACTTGCGTATCCACACAACAGTTGCGGGACAACCAGGCTCTTTGTGGGCGCTGGTCCAAAAAGATACCCGTGGATAGGTCTCGATCCAGGTTCACCACGTATTTGACACCGTTCTCGACAATCGGAAAGAATTCAGGAGCAGGCTTTCCTTCTAACAATCGAGCTCTCGCATTGGTCGATGCACCCATGGAGCTGCGGTCCGGACTTGACTCAATGTAGTAAATGCCAAGTGTGTTACCGTCGTGAATCGAAGGAAGTGGGCCACGAGGCTCTTTCGGGTCGTGTTGCACCAATAGCCATTTGTCGTAGCGATCCACGGTCCACCCCGGGAAACCATCTGCAGCTCCATTTACTTCTCGGTACGCGTTCGTCATTTCGTTTTGCTGAAGCGAAGCGCGGCCCAAGAAGGAACCCGTCGTGTACTCGAGATGATTCCGCCGATCCGCCAAAACCGCAATATCGTCTGGAAACATGTCAGTTTCCACTTCACACGTCTCGTCGAACACCAAACTAGAGACGGACATGGATTCGCAATGGATAAGACGCCGCCTTGCACGTCGATCAAAAGGATTACCAGCAGGATCACCACGGATTCCATCCTGGAATTGCTTTTGACACAGCTCTACAATACTCGAACAAGTTGAAGTTTTATCCGGAATCAACACTCTTACAGTTTGAATCGCATCGTCGCCTCTTCCTTTTCGAACCTTTGAAACAATTTCAAACTTGATGACATCATTTGACGAGGATGCAGCGTTTCTGTTCTCCTTGCTCCTCGGGACCAAATGACCGCCGTTTCCAACAACAGTCACGTACTCTGCATACTCTACAAATATCCTCTCTGTATTGGCTTTTGGACACAGCAAAACCAATCCCGAATCATCAACTTCGCACGCTCCAGCTATAGCAGTCCAGAAGTTTCCACCACGAATAGGAACACCTTCACCAGCCTTCACATCCTTTAGCCACGTGATGACAGAAGGCCGCGCTGCTTCCGCAAAGGTGGCGATTTCACTCGCTCTTTGCTTTCGACCTTCTATCCTTCGTAGGTTAGACAGCGTTTCTTCGTCGAGGTCGCGATGCTCGTCTTTGATATGGCTACGAACCGAAGAATCGGGATCATCGTCTTTCGGTGGCATGATTAGATCCGCAGCGAGCCGCTTACTGCGAGCAGGAGCTTGAAAATCCGTACCCAGGTCCTCTTTCATTTCTTCTAGCTCCTCGGGCGTCAAGAGAGCCAAGATATCCTCTTCACTGTATTCTAAAATATCAATGTTTCCATCTTCATCGACGAGTTTGACCTGCGTTTTTGTCTTGCGACGACGCTGCTCCTGAACCGCTGGCATGCTCTCTTCGGTGTCTGTGACCGTTCCTTTCGCTGTCGTCTTTTTTGATTTGGAAGCTTGACTGCCTAGTATCGACCAGCCGGCAGGCTTTTCAACCAAGTAAGCGAACGATCCGCTTCCTGCTTCTTCACTTATACGAATCTGACCAACGAGCCTAGGCTTCAGTCCATCAACTAAAGGATCGCAATGCTGAGTTGCCGGCACCATTCCAAACTCCTTTGCTTGCAGGAGAGGGTTGCGTGTATCGACAGTAAACACCGTTTCATTTTCATTCTCATTTTCTCCCTCTTCTTTTCCAATGTCTTTTTTTGCCGGTGCTACCGCTTGCTGCTTTGCCGATCGCTGTGAGGCATACAGGTACTGTTGTTTTGGGCTTTCGACACGGCGACGAGTGCGACGGGTAGCTTTCTTTTTTCTGGATGGCTCCGTGCCCATTGCGGAATACTTGGACGGACTTTTCAGCATCTTCTCTTGAAGTTCTTTAATGGTAATTTGTTTGCGTTTGCCACCGCCTTCTGTGCCGGCTCGTAACGCTGCAAATGGCTCGAACGTTCGGCGACTCGTGGGAAGCTTTGACGCCATCGAAAAGCCATCGCTCAAGGCTACGAAACCCAAAGCAAGTAGCGAAGCTTGGACACATCTAGAACCGCGCTTCATCGTGCTAGAAGAGCACAGTTAGTCCAAACTTATTGCCGCTTATTTTGTTGCTCACAAAGTGTGCAGCACAACCACAAGCTCGATTTCGATCTAGATACCGACTCGCAATTTTCGCTTCACTGGCAAAAATTCCGTAACGAAAGAATCGGTTATTGGTTTTTG
The DNA here is from genome assembly GCF_000150955.2 of Phaeodactylum tricornutum CCAP 1055/1. Taxonomy (NCBI): domain Eukaryota; phylum Bacillariophyta; class Bacillariophyceae; order Surirellales; family Neidiaceae; genus Phaeodactylum; species Phaeodactylum tricornutum. Next base: position 254,620 of record NC_011677.1, read on the forward strand.
ATGGCTTTGGCATACAACGGCTCGGGCCGGTTGAAGAACGAACCGCAATGCACTAGCAATCGTGGCAGCCGTTTTTCGAGTTTTCATCGCTAGTTTCAGGGATACCTTACGATCTCAAAGGGAAGCAACTCGTTACAAATACATCACATATGCTCAGAAACTATCTGCAAAACCCAAACTTTTCATCTTCTAGCTCGCTGGAGTGAGAATGAATCAGCCAATATCGCGGCATCCATGAGAACGCCGGCTAGTGAACATAGATTGTAAAGCTAATCTCTCATCTCGAAAGAGGTCAATGCTTTGGCCCGCTACCAATATTTATAGCTGATTTAAAGGCGTAACTTTTATTCTTTCTTTTCTTTCTTGGGCGTCGGAAGCACTGAAACGATAAGGTAGAACACAACACATCCTATATGCCCGAAAAAGTAGTGGCTCTTCCAGTTGTTCCAGGAACGATCCAGGGCCAAAAGCGGAAAGGGAGACACCATGTATTCCACGGCCAGCGATGTGAAGAGAATCGTAACAATCCCGTAGAGACTCCATTTTTCCTTGGAAAAGTAGGGTGAAATTTTTTTCCTCCCCAATCGCTCGCAAACTGTGAGCATTGGGATCGACATGAAGAACAAGTAGTATCCGGGGTAAAAGCCATGCCAGAAAGCGGACATGCTGTACACAGCAATGAGGCTTCCGTTCGTACGAATATAAACATATCGAGTCAACCAAACAGAGGTCTTCTTGTTCCATTCCTTGGACAGAGTCTGAACGTTCGATGCCGTTTCGAAGCCCCAAATATTCATGTTCGAACAGTTCTCCCATCCCTTCGGCTTGCCTTCTTCATCGAACCCTTGAAATCCCGCGTACCAAAGGTTGTTGGCACCCTCCGAATTCTTCCATGCAAAGTAGTACTTTTGACGAACAGCCAGCAATCCAACCCACATATATCCGTAGCGCACATGCCATGGTTTAGCCAAAAAGTCAGCAGTCAAAACAACGGGCGTTGAACCTTGGGGATTGGAGGGATCATTCAACGGAAACATGCCACCCAAGAAGACGAACAGACCCATATTGATTAAACTGGTAAGCAGCGGACGTAGGGTCGGCCACACATTGCTCGGAATTTTGCCGCGAGGTTTTCCGGCATCGTCAAATAAAATTTGACCACTGCAGACGTCGCGGTATACAGAAAACTCAAAGACGGGACCCGACAAAACATTGGAAAAGCAAAACGTGTACCCAAGAAATTCAATAAGATTCGGAAGTTGAGGAAGGGCGTACTCCGAGCACTTTTTGGCTGCCTTGGAATCTTTACCCTGAGAGAGCACTTCGCCGTCGTAGAGGTTGTAAGCAATCATGTACAACTTCTGCGTCAAGACCATCTGTGCGCCCGTAAAGTCCAAATCATAACCAAGATAGTTTGTGTATTGACGGTGCAAGTGCCCCATGACAAGATAGAGCATTGCGAACAGCGGAACGAGCGTTGAAGTGGTCTGTCGCGGCAAGATTGCCAGAAGACCGTAAGCGATTAACGAAGTCACGAGCTGATGAATCCATTGCACGCCAAGGGTAAACTGTAACAAGAAAGCTCCCAACAAAAAGGAGAAAAGATGACGAAGCTGTCCGTACGGAATAGTATTCATGATCAAGGCAAGCGGGTAGCACAAGAAGAGACCCAAGCAATAGTTCAGGGTTTCCACATCGAAGCCGATTGCATCCGACAGTGCCTGTACCTGCTCCCGGACGACACCAGGAACTAAAAGCAGGGCACAATATAGACAATGAGGTCGTGTTCGAAATATCTGCCATAAATCATTGGAAAAACAACGAGAATCAATGCCCCCTCACCAACGCAATTTCCACTTACCAAGGAAAACCGTAGGCTCAAAAATTGGCCCAAGCGCATAGACAAACTCTATGCTTTGATCCAGCACCTTGGTCAAGGCTTCGGGGAGACTCATAATACCACAAACGCGAAAAGAGATCTGTAGACGTTATGTTAAAGCACAACAGCAACTGACTAAAGTTGTCATGCTCGTCCTATCGATCGAAACAATTTGCTTACCAGTACACCATGTCTTACAGTTAGCCCTGGGAACGGTGATGAAACCAGATTCACAGTCAACGTCGACCATTCAGGCCAAGAAACGTCAGAACGCCCATTTGGTGCACACGCCGGATGAAGAAAGCTAAGAAAAGTGGGAAATGCGAAACAGGTAGCTCAAATCCGGGTCTTTCAGAGTCTCGTACTGGCAGAGCATTGACGGATGGCCGAAGTTTGGACCAGGTCGTAATGTAGTCGATGTTGTTGCTGAGGAGAGAGCTCTCCATCAGCGATAAGCTGTTGTTGACAATGAAGTAAATTGAAACCGACACTATTCAGAAATGGCTTCGCTAGTGAAAGTACGAAGAACGCTTGTTATCCTTACACTATGGAGGCTAAATATCAGAAAAAAATAATCTAGAACTGGAATACTTTGGATAAATTGCAAGAAATCGCCTTTTGCACGATTGGAGTTGTGATGAATACATTTGGATAGACATGAATCGATCAAATACTCGTCAGAGGCCAAGTCGGTCCTCGTGGAGCGCAGCAAGTCGATGGAGATGTACCTTTACAATCGCTATGTACACACAGGCTGAGACAATGCGTTATGACCGACCATTATATTGACATCGATATGGTACAATCCTATATAGCTTACTTATACACAGATTTTCGCTGGAGTAACAAGGGTTTTCTGTTTCACAGTCAATCTTTTCGGGATCCCAAATTTTGGCTTGTAGCGGAGTTTTCGACAATCCCAGACGATTACGGCGACCAGATTGTGAGACTGCTATCATCTCCAACCAGAGCCTCCACCGATTCGCCGCAAAGCAGGGCGAGCTTTCCGCACCCAGAAAATCATTTGGGAAAGTGTGATGATGGTTGGTGACCGTTTGCTATGTAAATTACAAGTTTTAAAGTCTCAATATTAAATACAGATGTCCTCACTAAGCACGGCTCGAGATTCAAGACAGAATAATTATGAATATAATCGAGTACTTAAACCATCATTGACTATCTACATGATTGTAAGCTTTTTAAAGTTTCAAATTGCCAATATAGCTCGCATCGCCAACTCTGTGTACATGACAACGACTTTTCGCTCAATTTCAATTCACTTTGGGGTTTGACGACACAAGTTACGGCAGTTGCCCATACCATCGTCGATTCTTTCTGTTGTGTTGTTCGAAGATTAAACTTAGCTGTGCTGCCGCTTTCCATTCATAACGTCAGCCTCCGCATCAAGCAACAATGTTCAACCGCAACCAGGACGAGCGCACTCGCGCTCGTACTGCATTTCGCGTAAGTAGGCGAGCGCAGCCATCACGATACCGGATCCTTTATGTTGCAAACTTTCAGAGGCTCGCTGGGTTTCGAAATCCATAGTCCTTCCAATAGGGAGGATTCGAGCTAGTTCATCTGAACCTCAGCTGGTTGTGGAGGAGTTGCAGAGGACGTCCAGTATTCTGAAATGCATCCTTTCAAATTCGAGACTCATCGATCGTCTTCTCTACATAGGATGTCACCAACGCCAATCGAGGAAACGGTACCGGGAGGACTGCTGTTACTGCACCGAAACGAACAAATACGGGTATCACAACTCGGTCTATGAGCATTGAACCGCGCCATCCCTTCGGAGGTATCCATCCTCCGCTTGATAACCGTAGCTCCGACACCACTCGTTTTCAGCGAAATGCAATCGAGCCAGACCCCGATTCGTATCAAATGCACGGCAACGTGGACGATATTGATGCACGTGACGAAACGGCGGGAGACGTCCTATGTGTTACCTCATACGTGCAAGGTATGTACACTTACTTTCGCGAGAAGGAAGTCACCACCGCGGTACTACCGGTCTACATGGAAAGCCAGCCACACATCAACGAACGCATGCGGTCGATCTTGGTAGACTGGTTGGTGGAGGTCCACTTGAAGTTCAAGCTCGTTCCAGAAACGTTGTACTTGACTGTGAACATTATCGATCGCTTTTTGCAAATTCATAAAGTTTCGCGGCCTAAGCTTCAGCTCGTCGGTGTGACCAGTCTGTTGATTGCGTCCAAGTACGAGGAAATCTATCCACCGGAGCTCCGCGATTTGGTGTATATATGCGATCGAGCGTACACACGTCCAGACATCATTGAAATGGAGGAGTGTATCCTGAAAACACTGGGATACCAGATCACGATTCCTAGTGCACATGCCTTCCTGGTCCGCTACTTGAAAGCTGGTCACGCCGACAAGAGAATTGTTCAGCTCTCATGCTATATTCTGGATAGTACTCTCCAATCGTACGATCTTTTGCGTTATCTTCCCAGCCAGCTCGCGGCTGCAGCCGTCTTTATTGCCCGTCGGACTGTGGGACGCAATGCCTGGAGTCCGACCCTCTTACGTTATGCCGAGTACTGTGAAGAGGAAATTATCACAGTTGCGCGCGACGTGCTTAGAGAAAAGTCAATCGCAAATCCTGAGCTCCGAGCGGTGAATAAAAAGTACAGCGGTCATCGATACGGCGGAGTTGCTTCGACCGTTCTGGTATTTGACTTTTAAAAGTACCAGCAGATCGTTTACTTCCACTTCATTGACTCCGGATACACGGCAGGCAGCTTTGCCTTCAGTCGATATACGCCGAGAGAAGTCGCCAGCTGCACGTTGTCCATGTAGCCAGCCCTCTCGCTCCCAGCTTACGATTCAATTCGTTCATAGTCAATCATCAAGGGTCCGACAATGGTTCGGGCACTAATTTAAAAACCATCAACATTACATAGATTATATGCTTTGTTCACAAATACAGAATAATTCCATTTCTTGCCTCCAGGCGCATTGACTCGAAGTTCACCTCTGTATGAAAACATATGTAAATGCGTGAAAATCCAACATGCAAAAGGAAGGAGCAATTACATTTATCATTGTCAAATGGCTTTGTGAAAGCGTTTATCCTCTGAGACGTCTACTCTCGTTCGGACACCGCTTCGGTCCTGATCCCCAATGATCAAGCCTGCTGAAATCATATAATGCGATCAATTTGACTATCGGCAGTACGAAAAGTCTATAGTCAACGGTTTCCGTGCCTTGACTGGAATATACGGCATGTCAATCCTCATTTTTTGGACTCATATGCCCTAGCTAGGAAACGCGCCATTCCGTCCCAGAGATATAGACACAGTGCCAACATTTGCAACGGCAGATGGATTACGGGGCACATGCTCTATGGTTTGGCAACGAAATTTCTGTTGGATTTTGAAGTTGGACTGGTCGAATTCCGTTGAAAGGGGATTCCTGTATAGTGCAAAACTCCGTTACTTCGACGAGCCATCCTGCCAATAATTGACGCAACACAGCTGCCATGCCATTCATTCGAACCGAGAGATGAATTCTAAATGGACCGGTACCCCGAGGCCGTCGGATTGACTTACTCTGAGTTGAAGAGAAATATAGTAGGAGCAGAAAGTCAAAAGTAAATCATTGATACATTTCAAGCTCATGCAGTGAAACGTTTTTTTTTCGCGCGCACACTCATCTGCGTTTTGGTCATAGTCGTTTGATAACATAGTTTGATTAACTTGAATGAATGAACAACTTACACTGGCTTGTGAGGTTGTTCGTCTTGATAGTCGAGCCCTGATTCGCGTATTCTGGAAAAGGCACGTTTCTTTCAATACTTTCGGATATGGCTGAAAACGAAATCTAAATACTCTAGATCATACTTTTCTAAAACGTATGGATATCACAAAGATATCGTCAAGGGATAAGCTATGTCTGCGACTAAAATGCGGTTCGTCAGTAAACAAAATCAGGTACCACTTCCATTACTACTTCTAGGCTTGGCAGCTATCTATGACCGGTTGTCGTTTGCGAAGGGACGACGAGATCTTTCAATTGTCGGTCTATTGAGACCTGCAGTGCGAGAGCGGGCAATTCGTCCCAAAGCAGTGGAGCATTGAGCGCTTGCCGCACTGGTATGCTTTACTTTGCGGGTTGCTTTTGCAGCTCCTCCCTTAAATTTTTGGTAAAATCGTCATCCATGTCATCATCCCAATTATCCATCCACTGTTGGTTCTCTTCTTCAGTTTCTGCCTTACTCCAGTGTTCCGGTTCGAACTCTTCGAACTCATCATCCTCTTCCAAGGCTTCGATGAGGGCCTTTTCTTTGGCGGCATCCTTGTCACCTTTCTTGTCGGGCATGGTTTTCGACTCGGCCGTCTTTGAGCTCATTGTTTTAAAGGTCCTTTGTTAATTCTGGATGGTGCAACGATCAAACTGATGCCAAAAGATTGACTCTGAGTATTGTGCTTATTTCTGGAGGTCGGCGCTGGTGCTCATCCTCTTCGTCGGGTTTCATTCTCCATCGTTGCTCCCACCGTTTCCGAATTTCGCCATCTGAGCTGCCACCACGAGATTTGATTGGACATAATACGTCCGTAGTCTCTGCGACCTCCAATTGACCGTTCTCATTGGTCTAGGCAAAACCCGTCCTTGGTACGAGTACCGGTTCCCTGCACCTGTACGAAGAGAAGGAGCGGTCCTGGGTCGTGTGTGTTACCGTTCTGGTTTGATTCATTCACAGTAACGCATATTGTTGGAGTGACCATGGTAGCCTTCAAGACAAAGCTGGAAAAAGCATTTTGTAGTTAATACAAGTTCACGGTGTTATCTAATCAAAGCAGAGCGTTCCACTGTTTGTGCTAATTACGAGATTTCGTACGGATCCAATTTCTGGGCAGTATACATTCGCATGTCTTTGGAAAACGGCTCCAAACTGTACCAGCGTTTGGAGGATGAGGAAGCGCACGCTCACCACTACAGCGATGGGGACGACGACGGTTCCAGTGACGACAAGGAGGATCACCGAAGCGAAGACGTTGGGAGCAAATCGTTCGTCGACGAGCTAAGGAGTCGTGGTAGCACTATTCTTCGTCAGTCCTCGAACCGCTACAAAGATACACAGCAGCACCAGGAAGACGGAAGTGTACCGCACATACCGGAGCACATCATCGGCACCGGAAGCGTTACGACCAGCAGGTCTCCAAATACCAGCATCTTAAGCGAAGAAGCTATTCCCTTGTCGCGTACCAACTCCATCACATCTAGCCCTCAGCATCAGTTATCGACTTCTAGATCACACTCCAGTGAATTGGACTCCGACCTGGACTGGGAAGACGAAGACGATGCTGTAAGACGGTACCATTTCGAGTATCGTCAGGAAGTGCCCCTCCCGGTAGAGTTTACTAGAACAAGCCTTCCCAAGCGTCTCTGGCAGAGCTTTATGGAGCTACGAACGGCGGCTCGTCAACGCCGAGCGGCAAGACTTTTAACGATGCCCTCGGAAACATGCTGGAACAAGACTCACGTATGCGTCGTGACTTGGTTGTGCGACGCAACAGACCGCGGAATGATGCTTGTAGCGAGCATGCTAGCGCTCTGGATCATTGTGGGCATGATGACCCACGCATCAGGTGTGTGGTGGTGGACAGGGGTTGTGTTGTTCGTCGTCCGAGTATCGGCACGTCGAGTCTTGGAGCAGTTTCACGCAAACAAGCGGTTGCGGCGTCAGCGGCTGAGTACGCGAGATGCGATGGAGCTACCGGCGACGTCGTCGTCGTCGTCAACATCCTTTCGTCGGCAAGACCTTGTCCCTCACGCCGGGGGTAATCGCGGCAATTCTTCGGCATCGTCTTGGAGGAAGGATGGCGATATCGAAGAGAACGAAATTGAGATTGTGTAGTCAAATCGTTTTCCAAATACAGAAGGGGTATGTCATAGAGAGTCTAAATTGATGCTATAAATAAGGTGACGCCCCTCAATAAAACTTACATCCTGTGCGCTCCTGAATAAAATCTTTGAGAAGATTGATGCGTGTGACAACACCAACAACCGTGCCTCCTCTTTTGCCGCCAAGCACCACTAGATGGCGCAATCCAAGAGAGGTGAAGAGAAAATGGGCGTTGCTCAAAGGAGTCGTCTCTGTCACACAGTACGTGCCACGATTCATGACGGCGGCAACATGGACCCATTTGCGCTTGCAGCTTGGATTCAGCCATTGAACGTAGACATCGCCTTTCGAATTGGTAGTCACCGTAGCAAAGCGGCCCTGGGAAACAGCTGCTCGGGTGCTCCCGAGTGTGCCTTTAGGAATGTATCGGCGGTTCTGTGAAATTGGTGGTAGTGTATCGTCTCCAACCACAATGTGAGGGCAAGCCGAATCCTCTTCGTTATTTTCCAGACCGGCCAAGTGTTCTCGACTCCGTCGAATTGATACAAGCCAAGCGTTTGCGTCGAACTCGTCTTCAACCATCATTTTGTTAATATTTTCTACTGCTTCGATTGCACCCTGATTATCCGTCAAGTAGTCGTAGCGGTCATCTGGAATATGGAAAGCCAAATGCATCAGCGATGACTTTCCGATTCCTGGCTTTGGCGTCCATTCAGTAGAAGGCGTCCCCGGCATGGAACTGGTTCCAGTAGATGAATCATCATCCCATTCATGCTCGTCTTCAAAGATCCCACATTCCAGTAAAGCAACAATTTGGTCCCGTCGTACAAGCCCGAGAAATTTTCCCGTGTCTTTTTCTGTCACAGGAAAGCCGTGATGCCCAGAGTCACGCAAAAGCTTGACAAGGGTGTGCGCCCGTTCCCGCGGGCCCAATGTCACTGCCGGTGTGCTCATTATTTCTCCAACCTGGAATATATCGTAGCGCTTCTTGGGCTCGTGATCGAGAAATGGATACTGGTTGATTTCAATGGCAGTTTCGTACAAGCCATGCTTGCTGACCAAATTTCCTACGTAGCGCGCGACCACAACCGTAATGATAACGGGAATCAACACTTTGGTTTGTCCCGTGCCTTCAACGAGAATCACACAAAGACTGACGGTAGATCGTTGAATACCAGCCAAGAGAGCAGCAGCACCTAGCAAGGCGAACGTGGATGGCGACAGATCCTCGCTGATCCAGTTTTGAAAGGCGAGACCGGCTGCGCCACCGAGTGAGCAGCCAATCAGTACCGTTGGCATAAATATTCCGGATGGAATGTTCACACCAAGGGTCAGTATCATAAGAGGAAAGAATAGTATGCCAACCGTCCATAATGTCCTCGGGTCAAATTGCGAAGGGTCACTTAAGATTGTGCCGATAGCGTCGTCGCGTGAGCCGAAAAAGATCGTTCCGAGCTCATTCACTGACCCTGTGGGGCAGTCGAACTGATGCGCGTGCGACATCCAAGGGTCGAAAAGGCTCTTTTCGGAAACGATGTCGTCGGTGGGAGCTACCGCCCGGCAAGCGAAGCTCATGAAGGGTGCAAAGTATGTCACCGACGACGTAAGCAAGCTAACAAAGGCTACTTCAAGCAGTTCGTACGACCAGCGACGTTGCTTGAGACGCTGTCGAGATCGCTGCAGAAACTCCCAGAATCGACAAAAAAGTCCTCCCAGGATCCCCCCAGCGATAGCGACAATAAAATAGAGTGGCACTTGCTCGACTCGATTCACGAAAATATTGGAGTCGGATGATTCGAAATCACCCAGAGAAATGATACTGTAATGGCTCAAATCACCATGATGTACAGCCAAGCAGAATGTCGCTAGCGCCGTCGCCGAGAGAGTCTTCAGGAACATGCTTTGATCAAAATATGTTGAAGCCTCTTCGACGGTGAAGAGTAGACCTCCGATGGGTGCACCAAAGGCAGCTGCAAAGCCAGCAGCCGCTCCGATACTAACGAGATCACGACGTTCTCCGTCCGTTGAAAAGTGAGAAAGATCCATTGTGACGAACGACCACAAATGAGTTGACCAAGATTTGGGAAGGACCCTGAGCATGAGACTAGAAAGCTTGGTACAACTCGCGCCTAGAATAGCACCGATGTGTACCAGAGGTCCTTCTGGTCCAATCGCGAGACCCGACGATACCGAAAGAATCGTGGCAACAATTTTGACAAAGAAGAGTTGCACGGAAGTGAAGCGTTTGACTCGCACCCCATTCAAATAAGCTTTGATTTCGGGGATACCTGATCCGGCAGCTTCTGGAGCCAAGAATAGACAAAGAGCCGATGACGCCAGAGCAAGAGAGAGATTGACGGACGCGTAAAGAATAAACACAGTCGTTAATCGGTGATGGTTCTTGTCGTTCTTCCATAAGTAGTCTATAGTATGTGATCGCCACGTCTGAATGAAATCCGTTGCACTAACAATCATGATGGATATTAACCCCGTCATGAGCCCAGTGGCATTGGTCAGTAGCCATCGTGTAGCAGTCCGTCCAGTGTACCCCAGTGGTGACTTTTTGGGTCTCCGTTTCAAGTACGCCATAGGGGGAGGAGGTGGAGGCGGAGGGGGTAGTGGCGGACGGAACGAATCGTCTCGACTGGGTTCTTCAAACGAATTGTAGGTCAAGAGTCCATCGGGTGCGTGCAGAAGCGCGTGTCGATCAGTCTCCGATGGATCTGGTGGATTCCTATCAGCTTCTAATTCTTGCACGAGCACTCGATCCTTGGTCGCTTGAATGGAATAATCATTGATGACTCTCTCAAAATCAAGACTGCTCGGGTATCGCAGTTTTCCGGTACTGGCAGATTTCTGATTCACACCGTCGTCGATCCATTTGCGTTGCCGCGTCGAGCGGTTATCCGTAGAACCGTACGTCTCGTGCGAAGGTAGAATCCGTGCCCGATCCACGACTTCTCCCGAATCAATGGGGACTTCGTAGCTGACATCCGCCAAATCCTCGGCTTCTTTGCGGTCGTCGTTCATTCCAAGGCGTAGCTTGGATTAAATTCACCAACGCCAAGGGCCGTGCGCACGCATCTCTCCCAATGCCGGTGAACGAGGACGGGGCGGACGTATGGGAAGCTTCGTTCTCTTTTTGTGTGTTTACTCTCTCCTTTTTTCTCACTCGGTAGTATATGCCAAGCCGCCGGTTGTCTTGTGGGGGTTTGTGGAGCCCCCAAGGGATCTTTCGAAGATTGGACGAGTCCGGTCACGAGTGACGGCCCGATGGATCACGATACCGCAGTAGACAGGACTCACAGTCAATGCCCACTCCGAGCTCGTCGACGGGCTCGGGAGCTCGTCACCGAACACCCCGCAGCGGCGGCGAGCGCCGGTGGCACGCCGCGCGTCCATGTTCTGCAAATGTTGTTCTGTCTTCTAGTTCATTCGACGACAGGCGACAACTGCTAGGACGTATGACAGTCCTATAGGAAGGCGTTACTTAACGCTTTTGATTTTTAGTCGCCAAAGATGAGGAATGCTGTGAACAGACGCGAGGAAAGCATTGGGATGGTCTCGCCCACGACGGGAATCACGGCGGCAGCCCTCGTGGCCGCGGTTGGGCCGGAGACTCGCCACCATCTCGTCCATTCGCTCGGGTGCACTCCCCCCTTCCCTCCTTTAATCATCGAAAGAGCAACTAGCTACAGTTCACCACCATCATGTAAGCAACGCAATGCAACTGTGCAAACCACAGTGTTTGGCAGAAAGAGAGACGGTAGAGGAGAATGAGGAGAAAGAAGGATTAGGAAAAACGAAGTTTTGGCTAGAGAATTTGGAGGAAGAATTCGCTCGAGGCGACGATTTGTCAGCGTCAATGAATTGGAATGGCGGGTGTTTGTTCGTCTCGACCCATTTTGTCTATGCTGCCGTCTCTGACTACAACGTTCATGCTTCTATTCCTACAGGGTTTCGTTTCGCCGCAAGAAGAAGGACGACATCGCTGCCTCCAAGAGGGACGAGGCCAAAGGTCCGGTCAAGCCGGAGACCAAGGTAGGTTTCGCAACATTGGGGTTGCCCGTTCCCACTACATGTGTCTCGTCTCTTAGGGTCCGTTTCATGCGTCTCAAATGTCTCCTTCCACCCTTTCATCTCCTCTACAGTCGGTCACTCCCCGCGCTGCCGCGTTGCCGGCGAAGCCTCCCACGCTCGACGACATTCCGGATCTGATCGAACAGATGCTCACCTCGCATGGCGAGCAGAGCGCCGCCGCTACGAAACGTATCTACGAACTCTGTGACGTGGGACACAAACAGAATCGTGTTCCGATGGTCTGCAGTGGCAAGTACGATGTGTTGACGCCACTCGCCAAGTGCCTGACCCAGGAATCGGGTGACGGACGGCATTTGGCCTGTTTGGCACTCAACAACCTCTCCATCCCCACCGAAAACAAGCGCGTTATTAGTCTAGGACCAGCCGCGGGAGCTGTCATCGCTGGACTTACTCGGGTCATTGCAGAAGACAAGCAGGAATCCTACTTGTGTTGCATTTGCCTCATGAACCTTTCCTTCTTGGAGGCCAGTATCACTTCCATTTTGCAACATTCTCCCGGACCCAACGGAAGAGACATTCCTCCTCTCGAAAACCCCGAATCACTCCTGCGTGTTCTCGAAAAGCTTTTGACAAACTCACCCGCCGTGCCCAAGTCTGGATCGGGCAAGTCGGAAGGTGTCCGCTGGGCGTGTGGTTTGATCAAGAATTTGGCAAAATCGGAAGAAAACGCCTCGTTGATTGGTCAAACCGACATCCCCAAGTGCGTGGTCGAGAATGTTCGATCGACCACTGCACCTCCTTCGCGATGGACATCGAACAGCTTGGAAGATTTCTCGCTCTTTGTCATTCTCAACTTGGCGCAATGGCCCATCTCGCGTGACTCTCTCATCAAGGCGGGGGCTGTCGACGTCATCAAGCCAATCATGTCCGAAGGCGATCTACAGGGACTGAAGGCGACCATGGCTTGTGGCTTTCTCGACGCGAACTGGGACGCGTTCCCGGAGGGTGGAAACCCCGCAGCCAAGTCTGTTTCCGAGCTCATGACCAATATTATCGAGAAAAAGGGCAAAGACGGCCAGTACGCCTACGGTGTCTTCAAGCTCTATACCGCCACCAAGGCGTACCGCGATCTAGGTCGTGCCGCCGCCAGGACTGGACAAGCCGAATCGACGACCAAAGTTCTGGCCTTTCCGTCGGCTGTAGCATTGTGCTTTCAGATTATTTCCGATCTGGTCATTTCTTCGACCGATGATGCCGAGGGTGGTTCCAAGTATGTCCCGGATGCCGCCTCTGCCGAATACGCCGTCGGTGCCATCGAAGCCATGCTCCCGGCAATTCTTCAGGCAGCAAATCCCGCACGCAAATCGGTTCAATCGGAAAAGGCCACCGCCGAAATCAGTCAGATGCTTCACACGTACGCGGATGTCAGCGGTACCAGCGACGAGGCCAAGACATGCGCCAAGAATGCCGCCGCCAAGATCCGCGAAGCCGGAAGCTCAGCCAGGCCCATTCTCGAAATTTCGCACGATCTCTGGACGCAATACCGCAAACGTGAAGGACAACCGCTCGACCAATTCATCTCGAGTGAAAAGGGTATTGAGGCGGATATCAACGGGCCTCTGGACTTTTTGCCCTGCAACAACCCCGACAGCTCGTGCACTATTCTTTAAAAAGAGAATCGGGTCGTCGAACGAAAATGTATACGCTTGCCTGGTTGCGCGTTGGAGGATTGGAAACACACACACACACAGAGAAGGGACGAAAAGTAAATGTAGACGGATGGTTAGTAAAGATTGCGTTTTTATTCCACAATCCTCCATTGTACTTTACTGTTACATCATTAGAGAAGAATAGTGTTGGCGAGAAAAGGCGTCGGCTAATAACCATAAATTTTCGATCCAGTCGAGGTTTTCTACGCAAGAAAAAACTAACGGACTGACTGTGATATCGCGTGTTCCAATTAGGGACCAAAGCAGACGTGACTGTCAACAACCATCTCAAACTGTTAACTGTTAAATTACCGATTGGAATCCAACACCACCAACATGAGCTCACTGTCGGTCAAACCTTTTCGAGTTGACAATGGAATGAATGTGCACGTTTTGTCAATGGATCAATACTCGCTACCCTCTCTCTGATCGCACCGGAACTCTCTCTAGACTAGCCTACACTCGCATATCTGTGAAAAATGAACGTTCCAAAGTTCCTCGTCTGCTTTGTACTAGCTTTGGGCAGCAGATTGTCAGTGGCCTCGCGATCCTTGCCAAGCGCCAGACGAAAGTTTCTTTCTATATCACCGTTGGCGAGTAAGATCTCTCCTTCTCTGCAGCCGGCTGTCAAGTCGATGAGTATCTCTCAACGTTTGTTGGCGGGTGGTGTTAGCCGAGCGATTGCTCAAATGACGTTATATCCCATCGATGCCCTTCGCACTTTAGCGCAAACCCGAGACGGTCGGACCTTAGCGGACGTGGGAGCATCAGCTTTAATCCGAGGGTGCACCACCACTTCATCTTTTGCCTTATTCATGGGTTCAATTCAGTTCGCAGTGTTTGGCGTCTGTCGCAGTTACAATATCCCCACGATTGCGTCAAGTGCTCTGGGCGCCGCCGCATCGTGCGTCGTCAGCGTACCGCAAGACGTCATCAAACAACGATTGATTACGGGGGTGTATACTCATTTTGGGGAAGCAGTCACCACAATCTTCAAAACAGAAGGAATCTCTGGCTTTTACAGCGCGTGGCGACCTACAATGGCGAGAAACGTTCCTTTCGTCATGACTACTTTTACTACTATGGAGTTTCTGAAGCGCGAACGTTTGTCGAAGAAGGAAGGATCTGCCGAGCTCACGTTGTTAGAAAACGTGGCAATTGGTATGTCTAGTGCTTTTGTTGCCGGCCTTTTGACTCAACCATTTGACGTCATTAAAACACGTATGATGACACAAGCTGCTTCCACAGCAGCTCCGTACAAGTCAGCCTTGGACTGTCTACGGACTATCCTCGAAACCGAGGGACCACTTACTCTGTACTCAGGTCTGAAGCAGCGGAGTATGTATATGTGTTTATTGTGGGGCATGACGTTTGCATTGAACGGTCAGTTCGAAAGCCTCATGCTACGGCGTCGCTCGTAATGGGCGTGGGATCATTTTCAAAAGCCCCTCGTCTTTTCTCCGGATGGTCTTACATGGCGCTTGCTAAGAATCCGCGATAGTAGATTTAAATCACGAAACACAACTTCTGCAGGCTCGGCGCTCTTTGGACACCGAAAGAGACTTGATATTTGCTGTGTATACCTTTGCCTTTTATGCGGTACTGGCCTCCATTTCTGGTGCTTTTACAAGGAAAGGGAAAGCCTATACTTCTTGTGCTGGCAATGGAAAGATAGCAACTATTCCTGAGTTGATGCTGATATTCTTTCTCCAAGGATATAGATACATGCAGATTGGGCAGAACCAGTGAATCTGATAAGCTATTGTTTAGATTATTTAAATATTAAATGTTGAATTGTCAAACTCCCGCTCTAGCATGTAGCAGCAATGCAACCTCACTGTCAACTGAAAATCTTTCTGTCGGATCATACACAAGTACTGTGTACTTGATCTCATCTTGTGGTTCACGGTCATATCTAACGATTCTACACCATCACGATCAGCTTTTTTCGAGTGAATCACAACGAAAAAAGTCTTCGGGTCGGATTGCAACCATAACTTACGGTCAAACGGCAAATCTTTTGATATTGGTAACTTCATCATCATTCCAACCTAAATCTTGTGAAATGCGATTCTCGCTCTATTTAGCGGTTGTTTTCTTTTTGGTAAACTTCGCCTACGGCTTTTCGGCGAAACCACCCAGTGGTCGCGTAGCTCCGTTTCGGGTCGATACAAGCAGTGTACGCAACAGTCCGTCGCTTTCCGCACAAGCTCACTCGTGGGTCACTATAAGGGGCGGAGCACAGAAGACATCAACACGTCTTAAATCGGGCCCGATCAACAACGATTCGAAATGCCCGGTTACTGGTGTAGCTACAGTCGCGGCGTCCATATGGGGAACAGGCGGCGTTCTTTATATCCTTGCCAAAGCTATTAAACGAGTTCTCCCTATCGCATTGGAACCCTTTGTAGCCGGTGCTGTTCCTTTGAACCAAGTTCAACTCGGGTACGTTAGACGTTTAACTGGAAGCACAATGTCCTGTCGCTGACTGGCTAAACTACTGTTTTGGAGCACTCTCGTCTCTCACTCTACTTTTCATCTTCGATACAGTGCGTACATTGCCACATGCCTTTGGTTTGCCTATGTTGAAGGGTACAAGGGGTTTCAGTTGAAGTTTAGCCCGCTAGTTGTAAAACGATCGTTTACTCTTGTACCAGGCAAGAATGGAACATCCTGGTACCATTTCGTATTGGCGCCTTTCTATTCCATGGGCCTGGTCCACGCGACAAAAAAGCGCAAAATCATAAGCTGGAGTGTCAGTATCGGTGTGGCTGGTATCGTGGCTGCGGTCAAACGATTTCCATATCCCTGGCGAAACATTGTGGATGCTGGCGTTGTGGTAGGACTGACGTGGGGAAGCCTCAGTATTTTGCTGATCTACATCAAGTCCTGGATGATCGGGCAGCCGCCTCAGCAAATTGATGCTGCTCTTCCAACTGCAAAGAAGTAAAAGCAATGTCCAGCCATCTACTAACAAAGCGTTTGACACATATGAACGCCATAATTTATGGTTTAGATACTCTATCAGACCGCGGTAAAGGATTCCAGCGCTTCCTTTTCGTTCTCGACAGTCCCATCCGAGACTGCGAAACCAGTAGCATTCGAAATCTCGAAAGTCGAACCAATACTACGATCGACTAATTGCAACATTGGAATTGTGCGGTATCTCAGGCAACTCCGGGATCGCTTCCAGTGGTGATATTTCTTCGTTGACTTCTTCGACAATCTTCCCTAGGGCATCGTCGTTATAAGTAGTGTAAGTGGAATTCCACCATTGCCGGAACTCGGCGACATTCATCTTATTGTCGGTTCCGTACTTGGCCATGATGTGATCAGCATCCTTTCCTTGAAAGTGCGTTTTGTCATCTTTCATCATCTCTTTTAGATCTGTCGGGGATATGTATCCTTTGTTATCCTTATCGATGCGCTTAAACATTACACTCAGCGTGCTCTCTTCTTGCTCAACCTCCGCGCCTGCAGACTTTCCACAAGCCGCACCCATATTTCCTCTCGTTTTTTGTTCGTTTGTTCGTAAGCTCTGCCACCGCACAAAATAAGACGTTGGTTCAAGCAGCGATGGGGGACAAGTAATGATATGTGTCTCCGCCAACAGCTTCTTAGTACATCGTCACTGCCGAGACTGTCACGGATGCTCACTCGACGGTGTTTTCCGTTTGGGCGTCGTAGTATCGGTGAGAGCCCTGCTATTATCCGTCCGGGCTACTGCTTGACTGTGAGCTGATGTTGACGGGAGGGGGGCGGGCTCCGTCCGTGTTCGCACCATCCGTACCATACCGGTACGAACGCTAACAGCACAGCCGAGAGTTGCAGATGGACAAAATGTGTGTTGTGGCCAATTCCCTTCAGTAGGTGTCCAAATGGTATCCGACGGGTTTATTTACTTATTAAAAACAGATGCCGGCTGCAAAGAGGGACATGTTTCTTTGGCTTTATCCATCGGATTTTCTCTCACGTCAAGACGCGGTGAAGACGCTCTTGACCATGGCACCTATAGAGAAAGACGGGGCGAGCAATTCTTGGAAAGAAGCCCTGTTCAGTAAAAATGTACCACGCTCTTCGAAAGTCCGTGTTTCACAGCTCAAAAAATTACTGTCTCGACCGACGATATCTCCTCATAGCACTTCTCTGTGGAGTAGTCGAAGGCTTTTCATTTGTTCACAGAGCAACGGATCAAACATGGCGCCCCACGATGGCTTTGCCGTGTCAGCTGCTGGGAATGAACTGCGCCACGCCTACCGAATTTGCACTATCGTGGCCGGACTTTTGCCAACGAGGTGGCGGCACAGATATTCACGCCGATGGTTGGGGACTTGTAAGTGTGCAAGCTTCTGTTTCGAAAAGGGAATGGCATGTATTTTACTGCGAACGTTATTGTCGTAAATACTACCTCCCTCCGTCACCCTTGAGCGTACGAAAGTCCCACCCGTTCAAGTTTATCGACTTTTGCATCTAGCACCTTATACTCTTGTTGCTTTTTCACAGGCTTACTACCACGGACACGGTGTCAGACAATTCCACGATACGGAAGCGGCGTCTTCGTCACCTCTGGCACATTTTCTGGGCCAGCAATCAATTAAGACCCGGAACATGCTATCGCACATTCGATACGCGACATCCGGTGCTGTGGAGCTGGCCAATCTACATCCTTTCAGTAGAGAGATGTGGGGGATTCAATGGTGCTTTTGCCACAACGGTCAAGTACCGATGATGGACGAGCATCCAAAGAGCTGGCTGGGGGACGTCAAAGGAGGTAAGCCAATACAAAAAACGAAATCATTATCGCTGTACATAAACAAGCTTCTTTCTCACAAATCGAATCGCTAGATCCCACATATTTTCCAGTCGGTAAGACGGACAGTGAGGCCCTGTTCTGTGCTCTTCTCAATGCTCTTCGAGCAGAATTTACGGATACCATGCCCAGTCTTCCCGTCCTATATGATGCACTCAAAAAGCTGTGTGATGAAGTTGTCAAATACGACCCGAGCGGTACGATACTAAATTTCATGCTCACTTGTGGGCCGAATGTGCTATGGGTGTATAGCTGGCCTGGCAAACGTCCAGGCGGCAAAGTATGGAACGGGCTACACTACACGGTTCGTGGGTCTTCCACCCAGCTTGCCGATAGCGACTACTCGGTTGGAGTTTCCTTACCAGGATCGGAGGATGACCGAGTTTGCATCGTCGCAACCAAGCCACTGACAGAGGATGAAGAATGGGTCGAGTTGAAACCGGCTGAGCTGATCTTAATGGACAATGGTCTTCCTCACGTATCGATACGGGATTTGTTCCGAGTCGAACTGCAAGGACACGGGCTGAACAATGAAGGGAAAACGCTAGCACCTCCGCGATTGGAAGAAGACATGCGCCGCTATGAGTTTCAACCTGATTTTTATTCCGCTGGTGGTATCTAATGCGATGAAGGTTTCAATTTTGAAACGCGATGCCAATCTTTAATTTTGTACACGATGTTTTTACCGGTTCCTCTAGCTAGTTAATCATCTTTAAACTATCTGCTGGAGTTCCAGGGCCTTCCGGTCTAGTGCAAGTTAAAAGGCCAAATTTGATGAGTCCCTTGTTGAATCCTCGTAGCATGAGCAACATGGCATAGGCACCACGTTGGGTGCTGAATCCAGAATTTATCAAACCCCAGACCGACCGCAGATTAAGGGAAGACTTGATTACAGCCTTCCAAAATGGAGCAATTATGTAAGACCAATCTTCGCGCCGGATGTCTGTGGCACCTTTTGCTTCCAACAAATCCACGTAGTGCTGCACGCTGCACCATTCGGGTAAATAGTACGCCCGGTTGATCTTTTTCAGTAACTTCATCTCCGACTTGGTTAAACTTGTTTCGCCCTTTTCCAAATCCCGGTGACACCACGTGACAATGATGATTCGACCACCGGGACGCGCTACCCGGAATAGCTCGTTGACGAACTGCTTCTTGTCGGGCATGTGCTCTCCCGATTCGAGACTCCACACAAGGTCGAAGCTGCCGGTCTTGAAGGGCATATCAAGCGCGTCGGCAACTTGGAAATTACACTGATCCGTCAATCCTTGCTCAGCGGCAAGGTCGTTTCCTCGATTGGCCTGGTATGGACTCAATGTGATTCCTTCCGTAACGCAGTTGTATTTGCGGGCCAAATGCCGACTGGATCCGCCAATCCCACAGCCCACGTCTACCGCTCGTTTGACGGCGGGAGCGTCGACCGAGGCCCATTTCAGCACTTCATCAATCAGGTCAATCTGTGCCTGCACGTGATCCGTGCGGTTTTCCGGAACGTAGTATCCGTGGTGCATGTGCTCGCCCCACACCTTTTCCCAGAGCTGACTGCTGCGATCGTAAAAACCGGCAATACCGACTTTTAAATCTTCGCGAGACCGCTCTTTACTGGAGATGGAATCCTTCACGCGTTTGACCGCTTTGCTGAGCGACGAGACCATCTCCAAACGTGAGCTTCTTTGAGGGATGGTTGATCGAGGAAAGCGAGCGTTCGCGATCCATGCGTCGGCCGTGTCTCCGGAAAGCAGCAGGATCCACGAGATTAACAAAGGCGAACGCATGTTCAATAGAGAGAAGCGAAAAAAAAAACTACAACACCAAAACCGTTTCTCAATAGCAGAGCGTCGTCTAGTGTGGAAGTGCGCCGATGTACATCCACGAACTAGTATTGACCGGAGAGTCACGTGGCTATAAATTGGATCGGACCAGAGAGAGGCTAAGATTTACAACACACCTATGCAACAGAAATAGCCGATTTCATTTGACGGCTGGATTCGATTGCCCTCGGAAGACAGACAGACATTTTCCTGCCAGTCCTGAGGAGAGTGGCCTATACGATCCCCCATTGATTGGCTGAAAATATCTGTACATAATCCATATTCGTTTGCGTTATTGTCTCGATTGTCACACCATTGGGTCGCTCCCCGTTGGCGGAGAAGGGTAAAACCTAGTGAAACTGCGTGAAATGGCGAAGGCCCAAAAAAACTCCTCCTCCCGAAGCCGACTGACGGAGAATCCAGTGTTCTCGGACCTCCTTGGCAGTGAGATACGCATGTCGAAGGCGAGGGCTTGGTGCGAGCCAATAGAATCAAAGACGCTCTATCTTTCGGGAGACGAGCGTTACGAGGTGTGGACCATCAAGGCAGCGGAACGACCGCATCTTCTGGATGTCTGCTCCACAGATTCCAATCATCAGCAAGAGAACACGAACGAGGATGCTGCCGACATGAACGAGATTCTGGCTCTGACAGACGGCTGCGATGTTTCGGGTTGGCGAAAGGAAAAGTTTGTCCGGACAAACGCAGAGGTGTTGTCGGCTTTCAACGTGGGTTCCGGGTGTGTTTTGCTCAGACGTGAAACTCAGTTGCCGATTGTCCTATCGTCCATCGCCTCCTCGGCTTGGGACTCGCTTCGCGACCGTCTTTTTCAGGAACCTTGCACGACAGCATCCCGTCAATTGTACTCCTCTAATAGAGCGCTCCATCCTTGGTTTGAACGAGAGAACGTCCCAGTAATTCTCGATGGCTGTCCCGCTATCGATAAATGGGCCGCCATGAAATCGTGTCGCTTCGACAACCTTGTGCAGCGATACGGAGATCTGGAATGGCGATTTTCCGACACGCATGGGGAGACCATAACTCTGAAGACCTATCAAAAGTACCTGCGCTCAATAGAAGGTTCCACAGACGATGCACCGCTGGCCGTATACGACTCGCAATTCGGTGGCGATGACCGGTCGTCGCTGCTGGACGATTATACCGTCCCTTCCTGTTTTGACTCAGATTTGTTTGCCTCCGCCATCCCGAACGAGGACGATCGACCACCATTCCGATGGTTGTTGATTGGACCTGCGAGATCGGGAACGGGACTACATATTGATCCAGTAGGAACTCATGCTTGGGTAACACTGATCGAGGGGTGCAAACGGTGGATCCTCTTTCCGGCTGGGACCGATCCAGAAGCGATACACATGAGGGACCCCCAAATTCCTTCGGCTATTTGGTTTCGCGATTTCTATGATCAAGCTATGCGGGATCATGCCGATGCGGTTGAAGTCTTGCAACGACCGGGGGAAACTGTTTTCGTTCCAGCGGGTTGGCCGCATCTTGTCTTGAACCTGGAACTATCTGTGGCAATTACACACAACTTTGCCACGGAATATCCGTCGCTTTTCCTACTAAACAAAGCAATTGCGCAAGCAGAGCCAGAGTTGGCCGGGCGTTTTGAGATCGCACTGAAGAGTTCGAGACCGGATTTGTTTTCCATTGTGGGATTCCCGCAGGTGAATCATGAGCTCTCATTCGAGACCATTGATCACGCTTGTACTGTTCAACACTAGCATTGGCTTTCTTGAAACAGATATGTTACAATTATGTATGTGCGCTAATTGTAATCCCTGCACCCTCGCACAGACGAACAAATTCGTGATAGTCGATTTTGCCATCACCTCCGAAATCGCCCTGTTCAATGAGCTTGTCAATATACAAATCACTTGCCTGTTCACCAAATATGCTTCGCAGGTCTTGACGTGTGATGTATCCAGAGCCGTCCGTATCAAAATCTCGAAACGCGTCATGCAAGCAAGAATCTTTGAGAGCAATATGTGATCCAAGTTCGGCAGCCAGGAACTCTGTGTACTCAAGGACTCCGCTCTTGTCGACATCTAGATCGTCGAAGAGTTCGTCCACGTGATCTATGTCAAAACTTTTGATCCGTGTTAGAGCTTTTCTAAATTCGGTCCTTGTGATCACGCCATTTTTGCCCAAGTCGAGGTCGGAGAAAATATGGCGTAGCCCACGAATATCTGCTGCAGACGCTTTCCGAGCAATGACTTGCAGCACAAGTTTGTGAAAATCACTGCTATTCGAAAATTCTACCAGAGCTTTTAGAGAGTCTTCCGGGAGCGTTCTCAATGCAGACACTTCATTTGTCACGCGTAACCAAGGGTGTCGAATGGCAACATCTGCAGTACACCGTAGCTGTGGATCGGGCTGGAGCAATCGGCGGATAAAATCTCGGGCCGCCCAGGGTAAGGACTTCCATGTTGGATCCCGAAAGCAGGATGTCCCTTGACAGATTTGTCTTTTGAGGTTTCTTTTGGAAGACGCCCGGAAAGGACGGTGCCCGCACAACAAATGGAACGCAATTACCCCGATAGACCACATATCAGCTTGGCAAGTGTAATTTTTGCGTAAAACCTCTGGTGCCATGGTGTACAAGGTTCCTACGCACTCGTGAAATATTTTGCGGTCGCTGGAATAAACGGTGGCCAAACCAAAATCGATCAGCTTAATGCTAAAATCGCTTGGATCGTCGAATTCAAACATGATATTCTCGAGCTTTAAGTCGCGGTGCATAATACGGTGGCTGTGGAGAAAACGGACAGCCTCCACAATTTGAAATACTACGTAAGCGGCGTTTTTCTCGGTGTATGGGAAACGGCTGTTCAAGTCTCCTCCTCGACAAAGATCTAAAACAACCGCGAGATGATTAGGACCATCTCTGTACACTTCGAACGCTCGAATGATATTCGGATGATCTAAATGATGTAATAAGTCAATTTCGTTGCGAAGCTCTTTTTCACAGTAGTCTTTTTTGGTGTGCAGTCTGATTTCTTTGAGTGCATAAATTCCATCCTCTTCGATAGACCGCTGGCAAGCGTGTTCGTTCGCTTTCTTGTCCGGAATGATCATTTTCTTCCGCCTGATTTTAAAAATATTACTCACGCTGCCCTTTCCCACACGTTCGAGAAAATCAAAACTATTGGAAATGTCTTCTTCCCTCTCCCATGGTATCTTGTCAATCATTCGAGGAGTAAATTGGCTTGCAAAAGAGCAATTTCCCATGTTTTATCCGAAGCCAACGATGCTTAGCCAGAGTTTCCAATGAGAATTTGGGACGCCGATCAATACATGCTACTGCATAGTTTGCGTTCTAAGTTGGCATCCGCTCTTGCGGGTTCTGACTATGAAGTGTTATTGGAGATGCTTTTTGAGAAAGCGAAGCGTGCCAACAGAATGTTGTCTTCACTTTCTGACCTTGACAGAAATCGCTGACTGTGACGGTAGCGACTGTGATACGCTTCACTGACTCTGAATCGTGAGGGACCTTCTTGACCTCAAAGCGACAGTTGATAAAATTATTGGGATAGGTATCATTTTTAAATGACTATTTACAAATAGCTCACAGTCAGATATATCTGTCGTCCGGTTTCAAAAGAGTGTCGCACGAGACATTTTGGGACATGATCCAAAAACCAAAGATGATGGCCAGACGGAAACACGGAGCTATGGAACGGTTCTGTTGATTTTGAGAAGGGGGGGTATACCTCTATTTTTGAGATGCGACGATGATACATGGTCTGGAATGAACAAGCCGAAGCCCAATGATAGGACTACCGCGACTAATGTAAATAGCAGGAAGTCCTTAAAAACGGATAAGGCTGGTGGGAGCGTTTGTTATGAGGGTGCTACAGAGAGTCCTGTCCGCGCCACCGGCAAAAGCACTGCGGAGACTTCTCACTACTACCACATCTGCGCCTTTCTCAAGTTACCAATCAATCGGAAGCTTCCATTCTGAAAATTTAGGAGATCTAATAGCACGATCAGAAATCGAATATAGACCCCCGCTTTTGCCGTTCGGCGAGTCTGTTACGCCGAGCGATGATTCTGATTTTCTTTTAGATCTCGACCAGTGGACATTTCTGAATCACGGGGCTTTCGGAGCTGCACTAACTGTTGGATTTGATCGTGCCGCTCAATGGAGACGATACTTGGAAGCTCAGCCATTGCGTTACCACGATCGAGACCTACTTCCCCATTTGGCCTATTCGTGTCGACGTCTTGCTTCCTTCGTCAACGCTGATCCGCGCAATTTAGCTTTGCTCCCGAACGTCACGTCAGGATTCAACAGTTTGCTTGCCGGCTATGTTCGAGAAGTAAAAGACGCTGCGCACATCATCGTATGGGACACCAGTTACGGAAGTGTGAAGAAAATGGCCAAACTCTATGGCGGTAACAGAGTGACGGAGATTCCATTCCAATCGAGATATCTGACCCAGCTAGCCGATCCTTTAGAAAATCCATCTGTTGTTTTCCAGACTGCACTCGACGATCATTTACTGTTAAATTCCAAAAAGTGGGAAGGAAAACAGCCTTTGCTGGTATTAGACCACACGACTTCCAATACAGCATTGACCTTTCCGATCGAAGAACTCGCCGCCCATGCCAAATCTATCGTTCCGAATCTTTTGGTCGCTGTCGACGGCGCACACGGTTTACTCGCGCAGAACTTGGATATTGCCCAAATCCCATCAGTAGACTTCTATCTATCGAACGGGCACAAATGGCTCTCCGCACCTCGCGGTGTCGCCTTTTTACACGCCACGGGCGCGTTTCACGACACAATTCTTCGTCAACCGGCAATAGTGAGTCACGGTATCGACGAGCCCGACCTTTTGAGTCGCTATGTTTGGGATGGCTGTAGAGACTATGCCGCTGCGTTATCACTCCCATCGATACTTGAATTTTGGCAGGAGAGAGAGCCGTGGATGGTACGGAAGAATCTCAAAATACAGTTACGACAAGGAATCAAAATTCTGGCTACCGAATGGTACGGTAGCGATTTCGGGGGCGAAGAATCCTGGCCCGGTTGCGTTACGCTAGCTGAATTCGATTCTCCCGTGTTGTCACCGATGGCCTTGGTGCAGTTGCCTGTTCCTGGGAAAACTTCGGGTGATGCCAAGGCAGTCCAAGACTACCTATACAAGCAACACATCGAAGCGCCCATCAAATGCGTGAACGAGAGACTCTACGTTCGAATTTCGTGTCAAATGTATAACACGAGCAAAGACTTCCATGCTCTCGCTGCATCGATACAGACATTGTCGAAGCTGACAGTGAATGCCGGGTATCTTTGAAAAAGAGAGACCCAACGGTGGGGTATAAATTGACAATAATGTTGTTGTCTAAATGCACTTGCCCACAGTCTACAACAGCCGTCGAATGTAACTTTTCCACACCAGTACATATAATAGAGAGGTAGAGCGATCAAGTAGCTGCCGATCTTCATCTTCCGAAGCACCCTTTATCTGAAGTGTTCCGGTAAACATAGTTCGCTAAGCGGTGATTGGACTATTTGCGGCTAACCGCATATTTCACACAGATGAATTCCATCTGACTGATACAACAGGCCGTATAACAACAACAATTACAAATAGCGAAAAATATTCGTTGACAAATTAAGCCGCTGATGAAAATCGCTTGCTAGCCCCTCGATACCCCAGCTGTTGATGCATCTACAGTCGCTTCCTGAATTCACATACGCGGACGCTTCTCTCTTATGAAGTTCGCTGCCCTAGTTTCTGGCGGGAAAGACTCCCTATACTCCATTCTGGAATGCCAACGCCAGGGCCATGAGCTTGTTGCTTGTGTCCATTTGGGTCGGCCGGACGACGAAACAGAGGAATCTTTCATGTACCAAACGGCAGCTTCGGAAGTGATTAAAACGCTGGTAGAAGAATGTCTTGGTGTACCGTTGATCTTGCATGTACGAACTGGACTTAGCGTCAACACAGCACTGGTGTATGAAGCTACTGATCACGACGAAGTCGAAGACTTGTGTTTGGCGTTGCAGACGACACTGGCACGCTTTCCCAACATTCAGGGAGTGAGCTCGGGCGCAATTCTATCCACCTATCAGCGAACTCGAGTTGAGTCAGTCTGTAGTCGTTTGGGCCTAACTTCCCTTTCTTATTTGTGGAGACGGGCCCCGCAAAGAGAACTTTTGGCCCGCATGATTGATGATGGTATCGATGCAGTACTCGTCAAGACTGCGGCTCCTCCTGGTCTAATGCCACGGAAACATTTGGGAAAGACTTTGGCAGAACTTCAAAGTCACTTCCATACGCTTCACAATCGTTTCCAGTTTCACATTTGTGGTGAAGGAGGGGAGTATGAGACGCTCGTTTTGGATTGTCCATTTTACAAGAAGCGGCTTGTTTTGGATGCGACTGAGGTCATTGAAACAGATGATGGTGTCGGAACATTGCAAATCCAGGCATGTCACTCTGAGACCAAACGCGATGCACCAGGGAGCCCTTCACAGCCTCGGCTTGATCCAGTATATAATCCTCCAAGTGTACTGCCGCCAGTGTCGACTCATGAGGAGGCCCCAGTGTCGGTCATTTCTGTTTACGCTTTACCGATGGTGCGGAGAGTATCGGGTGGGCTTTGGCACGTATCCGAAATTCTAAGCTCATCCGCAGCCTTCGATGGCGCATTGACAGAAACTCAACTTGCTGTTCAAGAGGCCAAAGCTGTGTTCGGTGTTTTGCGAAGACTTCTGGGACACTATGCTTGCACCCCACAAGATGTCATTATGGTACACATGTATCTATCGGAAATGGCGCATTTTACTGCTATCAATGAGTACTATCGCGAATTGTTCGGAATTATTTTGCCTCCGTCCCGGTCGTGCGTCGCTGTTGGTAGAAATGTTTTGCCAGGAGGTCGTCGAATACTATTTGACTGCATCGTACAAAACGGAAGCGGTGACTATCTGCGTGGGCGTCCCACCACCAATTCGTACTCTCAGGCGGCAATTCAAAATTCGTCAAGCTGTTTGCGCGAGGTTTTGCATGTTCAATCTATATCACACTGGGGTCCGGTGTGTGTTGGGCCATACTCTCAAGCCAATACAATTGGCGGCAGTCTTCATTTCATGGCCGGTCATATTGGTTTGGTCCCTGCAACAATGAAGTTGAATGATGATTGGAAAGTACAGCTGCAACAATCCTGGAGGAACGTGGCTGCGACTTTGGATTCTTTACAGGGTGGATCTTTGGACAATGTTTTGTCCGGATTGGTTTACGTTGCTACGGAGTGCTTTCGAGAAAACGGCTCACTCGAGTATATCGATAGGACTTACCGGGAGCAAGTAAAATCCAACTCGGGGATAGTTCCCGGTAGCATTGACAATACACCACTGAATATTTCGGATCTACAAGGTTACGAAGATGAGGAAACAATGCTGGAGGATATACGGCATGAGGCTCCGGAACGTATTGAGCGATGTCCACTGTTGATAGTGTCAATTTTTGAAATGCCCGTGGGTGCTTTGACCGAAATTGAGGTAATTTCAGCAACTCGTAAAGCTGCCTCTTGCTTGAGCATCCGAGACACATCGTTGTTGCTGTCTTGCCAATCTCTCGGGACATCTCGAGGGCCGGCGATGCAGGAGGCCTGGGAATGTGGACACGATTTTACGCTCACTAGCAGTCTAAGAAGCTCGAAAGTGGAGGTGTATGCCCAGGTAAGAACCTTGGGGAGCGGCGCTACCGCTTTCGCTATCGTAACAGCGCATGTGCCGATGGGAACTATCCACTTAGATATGGAAGTATCCGTAGTGTTTACCGAGATGCTAGCTGGCCTTGCGGGCGTCTTGCGCAAGACCAACCTTGGGTCGAAAAGTTTCGATACGGTGCAAATAAGATTGTACTTCATCACAGCAAGATCGGGGCAGATGCAACACGTAAATGATGGGATCTTTTTGCGATCGGCACTCCTGTCGGCCGCGACAATGCGCTGGAAAGACGATATCCCAGCTATCACTGTTGTTCCTGTCGATGGTATCGCTATCCTCAACCCAGGTCCGGGAGGCACAATTCTGTATGCTATGCAAACCATGCTGTTGGATCCGACACGTCTACAGACGGAGCTTTGGGTGCATCATGAGCGAGTGTAGTAGGAAAGTTGTCAAACTGTTCACTTAAAATACAAATTGCAGATGATTGGAAGAAATACTCAACACCACAAGAATGTGGCATCAATCTATAAACTGTCTCCTATTGCGTTGCTCATCTTACGGCGGTGGTTGGGTCTGATGTAAAGCATTTGTTTTGCCATACTTGGCACCACTTTTCACCGGCGCTCGGATTTTGCGTAGTGATTCCCTTTGTCTACGGCACGCTCAGCGGCGTTTTCGAAGTCGTTGCAAAATTCAAAGAGGAAATGAAGAAAATGCTGTACTTCTGGTTCTGTAGCTTCCTCGCCGAAATAGTTCAACAAAGATTCGAAGGCCGATTTGGCGGCTTCGATTTCTTTGTACATTGAATTTATCTCCACGTATGAATTGAAGATGAAACGACCAATTGATGTACGTTGAAGGACGCGGAACTCATTTTCCGTGGGAAGCTCGCCACGTTCTTTCTCAGCCGAGTCATCTTCAGCGCGTCCAAGGGCTATTTTTCGAAGCCTGGTTAGGCTGTTTTCAATTGACTCAACGTTTTGCATGGACTCCTCCCAAGAAATTTTTTCCGCCAGTTTTAGCGAAGGCATATCGTCTTTAAAAAGCAGCAATTCCTCATTGTTCTCTCGAATAATCTGTGCTGCGTACTGTAGAAATGTCATCTTTTGATCAAATGCTTTGTCTTGATTAAGTTTTGAAAGCGATTTCACGGTGACTGCATCGACTGCTCCTTTGGGAGCTGCTACATCAGCTTGGTTGAGCTCGTTTCCGAGACGCAAAATGACACCTAACACTCTCCTTAACTTGGAAGCGCCTAAAATTTCGTCGCATACTTTCTGAATCGTCTTTGCATCTGTAAAACGAGAAGAAACGTTGAGAAGACGCGGCTGCCATCTATGCCCTTTCACCTCATCTTTCTTACCGTTTTTCAGCTCAAGAACACAAAAAGGAAATTTCTTCATGAAAAGCATTGCCTCAAGATTTCTCGCGGGGTCTTCTACTGAAATAATTTCCGACATAAACTTCTCACACTCAGTTGTAAGCTCTTCGCCACTACGCTCGATGTGTCTCTTCAGCGCCTCTCGTTCTTCCAAAGTTGGCACGAGGAAACCAATGCCCTTTATCTGCTCTAGCGTCAACGCCGTTTCGTCCATGGAATCGATTGCTCTCACAATTTCTTTATAGCTCATTCTGATCCTGGCAAGGATGATACCACCGTTCTTTGCACGTTTCGAATCGATAACTTTTACCGCATTTGCATTGTTTTTCCTTTGCCCTGGTTTACGGGTGTGAGGAGCTGAGTCACGCGTCTCGCTGAATAATGTAAACATTTCGTCGTGATCAATTGCAAGGTTGAGCAGCCATTGATCATCCCTTCCTATCATCGCCCAAACAGTATTCGATCGAACATTTGTATGCGCTTCCCAGTGTATACGGAAGCGTCGGAATGGATCTTTGGCTGCCACTGTGGGTAAAAGTTTCGATGAAGTGGTTTCCGGAGGCCGGAAGTCGTCAGGGTCTATGCCGTCCCGTCGCATCGAGTTCTCGGTCGCTGCACGGGAAAGTCCGACCTTCAACATCTTTGTGTATTTTTCTGGCAAGTCGGGAATCATCTTGTCGCTAGGTCCTTTATTTGTAAGATCAAGCATATTTGCCTTCTCGAGATCGTCGCTGGAAGGCACAGCTTTCACTGCTTTCTTTGTGGCGCTAAAGGCTGACTTGTGCGCATAATTTGTTGGCTGATTTTCCAAATTTACTACAATCTCCGAATGCTTTTGTTCAACATCGACTTTTCCTTTGAACTGCTTCATCTCTTTCCCGTTTGTCTGAAACTTTCTTAATCGCTCTTTTTGAAAGATTTGTTCTAACGATGCGGCCCCCAAGTCTGGTGAATGTAGCTGTTCGTCCAGCACACTAAAAGTCCCTGTTGTCTCAGAATACCCTGAGGATGCTGCAATATATTTTCGGTTACTGTATATTTGGGGCGTTGTCATTTTTGCGCACTTAGAGAGTCCCGGTATTCTCTGGAACACTTTCCCCCCTATTCGTTCTCGAGACAAAATGCCATCTTCAGCTTTTTCTAGCGTTTGGCTGTCGGCATCACTCGCATGCAGCTTCTGACGATGACCCTTGAAGCTGTCTCGCCCTGATACACCGCGCCCGCGATCCTTTGAAAAATAGCCTTTGGGCTTTGGACTGGCCACAATCATCGACTTGGAAGGCGCATCCTTTGGAAATTCAATAGGTTCAAACAAAGTAGAGATCGAATCCTCAATTGAAGCAGGAGAAGACTCAAAACGAGTCACAAATGGCACCCAAGTTAACGGAGTCAAGCACTGAGGATCCGGCATGTCGTTGTTTGCATCGACATTGGAGCGTCTGCTGGCACCAAAAGTATTCCATTTTTTTGATTGCGTCCTTTTTGGTTCTGGGACCGAAGCAGCCAGGTTTCTTGGAAGAAAGGCACAATTTTCATGCAACTTCCATTGCGAGGGAGTCTTGTGATCCGGATTGGGCTTTGCACGTGCCGCTACGTTTTCGATCTCTTCGATCCCAAAGTCCTTTGGTTCGACATCACTCAAACGGGGACGAGGTCTGACTCTGCAGGGTGACGGCCAGATGAGTTCCTGCCCGAGACAAGACTTCTCAACCGAACTAGATACCGCTGATTCAATTGGTTGGTAAGGAGGGTGCCCTTTTTCCAAAAGATCTTGGTACGTTTCAAAGGCAGAGACGGTCGTCAAAGTTGAGGCACTAAAATCTGAAGGAAACGGCGAGCTAGCTCCTCGACAACGTTCGTCCAAGTCATTGCACGTGGCACCATCAACATCGAAGTGGAATGATCTGGAGGAGTTTCGATTGAATATACCGCAGAAGGTACCACTACTGACTGATGTGTCAGCTGTCGTGTTTCGAGAGAGAAAATGCGGAGGATTTCGTGTGATATGGTATTCATCGTGTGAGCTCGGTATTGGACTTTGAAACTTCTCCTTCACCTTTCTTTGCGTCGGTGCTTCGAGTTTGAGTGATTGTGTATCCAGCTGAGTCGTCGTCGGTGGTGGCTTGTTGTTGACTTTTACCGCGAGCGACTGTATCCTAGGTTCAGATCTTTGAAAGCATGATCGTGTTCCACTTGAAGTTACGGCCGGAGTGCAAGTATTCGCGTTGTAAAGCCTCATGTTAGCCTTGGGTCAATGATCCTTCCAGGTGCTCTCTCTTTTTATGGGAATGAATGAAAATGTTCGTTCCTGACACGATTTCCATCAATTTAGAATTCAAAGCGTGCCGACTCCTACCCAAATACTACGTGTTTGCTTTCCCGTGAGCGTCGTCAAGCGTGATCACATCCACGGTGGCACGCACCTCAGTTGGTTGCATTCCCTCAACGATCCACGATTTTTGGCAACGTTATGACGCCACCCGGTTTATCCACGATTCTGGGCGTCCACGGTTCTCCTTTCTTGGGACAGCGGAGATGTTTCGACATCCACAACCAAGCCTGGATCGAGATTGTTCCTTGCATCCCATATTCTCGAATCATGTTGAATACTTTTCAAAACGCAGAACGGCACCAGTTACGCCGCAAAGAGCGTGAGCAGCATTTGCACAACATGGACGCAATTGTAAATCACAGCGTCTTCTCCACAGCCGATGATCAGAATCTGGCTCCCAGTCAGGCTGCCGACAACTTGATTGGCATCCCCCTTCGCAAAACACCAAGCAGCGACCGTAACTTTACCATATCAGGAAACGACAATAGTATCAGTCCTGCTGGTTTATCATGTTACAATGGTGGGAAAATCAGGTTCCGGCTTCTCATAGGGGCGGGGTTGCTATTGATTCTAGTGCTAGCGACCATTTTAGCGGTCCGTGATCACCAGGTAGCACCCGGGACTGATACTATTTGGAGCGACCAAGACCAGAATTTGAATTCCAATGATCAATCAGCATCGTCGACCTTGGATCGCAGCAGTGTACGCTACAAGCGTATATTTTCTCTCCTTTTAGATTGGCAAGTATCACCGAAAGCTGACCTCCAGGACGGAAGCAGCACAGCCTTCCGAGCATTAGAGTGGCTAGTTTCCGATCCTGTCGAATTGTCCGATGTGGAGGCGATTAGAACCCGCTTTAGCTTGGCAGTACTTTATTTCAGTATGCATCAGAACAACATGAAATGGAAAAATGAGCAGCATTGGCTGTCAGCCTACCCTGTGTGTTTATGGCACGGAATTGCCTGTCGGGGAGATGACGATACAGTCGAACGAGTTCATTCAATCAACTTGGCGGATCAAGGTTTAGCAGGTACAATTCCACGCGAGCTTTCTTTGCTAGAGCTTGACATTCATTTCATGGATCTTTCCTCTAATCGTGTGACTGGATCTATCCCTTCCGAAATTGGTGTCCTGAAGAACATGCAGCACATCTACCTCGGACCAAGCAACATTACGTCGAGCATTCCAGAGTCACTCTACCACTTGTCTCATTTGACTCATCTCTACCTCAACGATTGCCAGTTGACGGGCACGCTTTCTGAATCTATCTCAAGTATGACTTCACTACAAGGTTTAGGACTTCACAACAACTATCTCAACGGGCCAATTCCCACCACTATCGGTATTCTCGACGATCTGCGCGTTTTGTATTTGGACGAAAATGCGTTGACGGGAACTATTCCTACTTCGTTAGGCAAGCTGGAAAATCTGGTCGATCTACGCTTACGACGCAACCATCTACGTGGGAGTATCCCAACTCAACTTTCCAGCCTACGGGTCTTGCAAATCTTGTACGCGGACAATAACCAATTGACTGGCACTATCCCGGCCGGTCTCGGCAATCTGTTGTTGTTGCGCGAGTTGCAGCTCTACCACAATCGCTTAGATGGAATCATTCCAGAGTCCTTTAGCTCACTCGTCCTTTTGGCTATCCTCTATCTCGACGGGAACTTGCTTTCTGGTTCCATTCCAAACCTTTCCAATTCTCGTTTTTTGGAAAGTATCTACCTCTCTGATAACGACTTGACCGGGAATATACCGCCTTCACTCGGCTCACTCCAATACCTTAAGCATGTCAAGCTTGGCGGTAATCGACTCGCAAATCGACTGCCGTCAGAGCTAGGACAGCTAGAAAAGTTACAGACACTGGACGTAAGCGTTAATCTTCTGGACGGTACCGTGCCCGAAACCTTGACGAGAATGACTTCTGTGACCGAGGTCCGTTTACACAGCAACCACTTGGTCGGCTCCATTCCTTTTGGACCCACTTGCCGTGCCGACTTACAACTATCGGCCGATTGTTTGGAAGTCGATTGTGGCTGCTGCACAACGTGTTATGATTGAGACTGACCTAGCAGAGCACCAAAGGAAGATTTTGCATTTGAAGGCTATATCAGTATTAAGAGTTCTATGACGATACGTAAAATAA
The DNA here is from genome assembly GCF_000150955.2 of Phaeodactylum tricornutum CCAP 1055/1. Classification (NCBI taxonomy): domain Eukaryota; phylum Bacillariophyta; class Bacillariophyceae; order Surirellales; family Neidiaceae; genus Phaeodactylum; species Phaeodactylum tricornutum. The sequence continues at coordinate 288,312 of NC_011677.1, forward strand.
CTCGAGTGGATCGACAAAGTCCTGAATCATTACTTTCGCGTACGATGACGGAAAATGTTCGGTCATCTTGTCGTGCAGCATGTTGACATCCTCGAGTATTACGCGAATCCGCCGGACTCCGTCGTTGTTAGTAGGGAAAGATTCGTTTTCCTTCAAAATCGATACTTCCAGGATTCCTTCCTGCGGACTGTGAACGCTTGTCTCCCAAGAGGTCAATACGGTTACCTTGGAAAATTCGTCCTGTATTGCGGCGCTACTGATCCAAGGACCACGACTTGTAGACACCAATGTATGTGGATTGCGGAAGTAGGCGCCCTCGGAATTGCGCACGTCTACGTGCAATCGCAGCGTCACAGGTTCATTGACAGACTCCTTCTCTACGCTCTGCACCACAATGTCTACGACTCCATCGTGTTCGGAAACCTCGCGTTCAACCTTGTACCCATCCATTTCAATGGTGGAAGAAGACATGGGTTTCGAACAACCGTCACCCGTGTCAACCTCAATGTCCTCCAATTGGGATCCCCGTTGTACCCAATATTCCCGGAAGGGTTTCATCACGATTTTTGACGTTGGATCCAGACACAAATCCCGTGGCAAATGTGTTGGTTGGATGGTCTGCGCGGTGTGGTTCCAACCTAAACCGAATTCTTTGGCGTATGCCCACCGACAGGTTCGACACTGTGGACTAGCTGTAGAGGCTGTCGTCTCGGCAAAGGCCCAGCGAGATTCCCAAGTTCGTAGTACGGTCTCATCTGTTCGCCATATGTGAAAGGATTCCCACAGTGTGCGATTTTCCGCCACCTCCTTGACGTAGGCTGCCAAAGCATCCCATTTGTTAAAGTCTGAAGCAAAAATGGCCGAGTGGGGAGGAAACAGTTGATTCGCGTTGGAGGGGCCCAAAAGTACCGGGACGGCCCCCGAGAGTAGTGCCTCGAAAGACACGTCTGTCAAATGGTCCTTTTCCGACGCAGCTTCAAAGGCAAGGTGGATACGATTTTTTCGGGAAAGCGCCAAACGACCCTCCAGTGTGTCCACCGTTTCTCCCGGCGCCAGGTCGGTATTGTGTTGACATGATCCATAGGCTGCCACGCGGAAGACTGCTTGGACAGCGGCCAACCACTTTTGGCGACGGGTCCCTTGGGTTTGGCAGTTGCTATTGAGAACGTACGTGGCGGCGTTGGCCGTGTTGGCCCAATCGAGAGCGGGACGGTTTCGTAAGGAGTGTTTGGAGCTGTCATAAAAGGTAAGGGGAATAGAAGAGCGTAGCGAGGTGGTCGAGTAGTATTTGTCGGAACGGAAATCTGTACGTTCAATTTTGGCGTCGTCGTGGAAATATGGATCGTCCATTGTTTGGTGGAGTTGCCAAGTGGTGCCAGCAATCACCAGATCTTTGCCCGATATATCCTTTTCCCACTGACACGGAATGCTGCACGGTACTGTTTCTAGTTCTGAGTCTTCCAGTGCCGTCTCTTGCTGTGCCGTTGCCTTCGATTGCACGATAATGGGCGCCATGCCCTGTCCATCCAGTGGAGGGTCATCCACAGCAAACACACGCGGCAGCTCTAGGCGGCAGTGGTCATCCATGTCTTGATCAAGCTTAAGGGCTTGTCCCGGCTTAATCGTTTTCCCACAGTAGCGTCGGGAAAAAGTGGCAGAGTTGTATACGACCAAAACCGTGTCTTCGTCACGACAGTGGGGATTTTGGGAAATACTAGGACGGGCCTCCGGATTGTCGTTGCTCTGGGCGACGACACTCTCACAGGCTTGGACAGAGGCTTCGCCAACAAGTGACGCGACTTTGGCAGTATCGGGCCGAATAGAAACGGGGAGTTTGCGAAACGAGGGATGCGCACGTTCTTGGACCATATCCACAACGTAGCCCAAGAGCGTGGCACCCGTGCCGTGTTTTTGTAAGACTTGGGTAGATTCCGGATCCAGCACTGCGGAGTCTACCGGTTGCATTGGAGATTCCTTTTCACGGTCCTCTCTTTCCTCCTCAACGACAAGAGGCAATATTTCGTGCGGCTTGACAACGGGATCGTCTCCTGTTTCGGTGTCCGAGTCGTGCTTTTCGTCAGCCGTCTCGTCCACTCGTTCCACCGGTGCCTTGAGCTTATCCGACTTTGGCTGATGATTTTCGTGGCGCGAAGCGTGCAGTGGATTGGGTGCGTGATCATGCTTTGGTTTCGGAACCGCCGGTTCTTCACGGACCTTCATTACTGCCGGAGCTGGAGGCGCTTCGTGGGAGACGTGACGAATCACTTTGACGGTCAAATTCAAACTCTGCATCGCCACAAACCCAATCAGTAACGAGCGCAAGTTGCACCAAGAGCTACTACCAGCCCTTTTATTGGGGTTGCGGATTGATACCATGGTGATGGATAAGATGGAATACACGGAGGCCCTTCGATCCGGATCAAGTACACTGGAAGAAGCAAAGCCGACGAAAATACCAACGTAACTGTGAAACTTTGGTCAAAAGTCACAGTCATTCTCACGGGGTTTTGACAAAGACATGTGAGACTGTGTATTGACAATGTGGATGCTGTACCGTAACCGTGAGAAACCCTCGTGGGGGGGGGGGAAGGGTACGCAAATCCGGGTGCGTTCGGAATACTATTGACAGAAAATACTATTGGGTATGTTGCACAACAGTACAAACACCAAACTATCTAAACCCACCAAACCTTGTACGCATCAGCCCTCCGCCCAACGACTTTACAAAGCCATTTCAAATCAACAATTGTCAGGCTCTGTTTTTCCGGAATACGTCCATGTTTGCATGTGTTCCAGGCCGTTATACGGGCGTTTTTTTTTCCACAATAATCTGACAGTGAGTAGCTATATTCCCGTTCACCACCGCAGAAAGCCATAAAAGAAAGTACAATCCACGTTTTATTGCCGACTGAGGCAGTACCTCACCTGTGCACGCTTGGCTTTCTGCATAGCTTGGCTACTGGCTGTTTTAAAGGCCTCACTGTCAGTAAATTACACGAAGGTTTCCACAGGATTCCAAAAATCAGCCTTCATCGTTTTGCCAAAATAATTTTCCAGGGCAGCCGCTCCTGGATGAAAGGTGTCTACGTCCTCCACAATCACTCTTAGGCGTAGCAACGGTAATATGGGCACCTGAACAATCACTCTATGGTCGCCCCCATCAACAAATGATGCCAACGCAACATTCACGCGCGGCCACGTCAAAAACGTAATGCGATTTGTACTGTCTTGCAATCTCATGTGACCCTCTTCAATGGTTTGAAAGACAAAGGTGGTAGCATTACCATGTTGGAGTGGCGTCCGAAACTGCCACAGCAAAGCGGATTCCCTTGATGTCCTTACGCTCTTAACACTTGTTCTCATTCTCAGGTATATGTCTAGCACTCCATCTTGTTCCACAATTAATCGTTCAAATACATCCTCCTTCTCGCCAACAACAATCGTTGCTGTGTCTCTGCCAACGTTGCAGCTGTCTTTGACCTTTGCGGATTCCTGCTGAAAGCGAATTTTTGGCGGCTGCAATTTCGTATCCACATCATTCATTTTCAAAGTCCAAGATTCCTGTAGCGGCTGTTGCAACAAGCCACGTTCGTCGACGCATATGGTTCGGGGGACGGCGACGTCCACAATAGTTTGATTCGCGTGGTTCCAGCCCCAGCCGTAACGTTTAGCCACCGCCCACCGACACATTCGGCACGTTCCGTGGACATTCGTAAAATCGTATTTCCGATGGAAAGCTCCCGGTAGTGGTTGCAATCGCCACGCATGGTGCAATTCGTACAAAGCCCGATCTTTGGAAACCTTTGTCAAGTAGGCAGCCAACGCGTCGATACTGTCAAAATCGTTTACGTTAATGACCGAGTTTTCCGGAACGTGCTCAAGAACGTTAGGTGCTCCGAAGTAAATTGGAAGCGTGCCTGATTCTAAAGCGCTCCACAGCTTTTCTGTGATGTAATCTGAACGTAGACGACAAATTTAGCCGAGTGAGTACTGGTCGCGGTATTTCTCGTTTCCTCTTAACAATGGCAGCTCTACGTACCATCTTCGTTTTGGTTCTCGAACGCTAAATAGAACAGATAGTGACGCTGAATTTGAATTTTGTTGTCCATATCTACACCGGCTGGTGGCTCTGCGTTGTGCAGACAACTGCTCAAGGAATCAACACGAAAGGACGTCCGCAAAGCCCGCACAATACCCTCCCGATCGTTACGTGAATCACAATTTTGGGCCAGAAAAAGAGCCGCCGGAATGGCTTGGTCAAAATCTAGCATTGGCTTTTGAATACTGTACTCGCTCCACGAGAAATACGGCAAGGGAACATCGGATTGGAAAGATGTGGTGGCGTAATAGCGGTCAATCTGGTATGCGGAGCGATCCAAGAAAAGCGACGAAAAATAGTGTGGTCCTTCCATGGAAAAGACAAAACGCCAAGGGGTTCCGTCAATGGTCCGTTGAGAAACAAGCCTATATTCACCCGCGTGAAAGCAGGGCACGTCACACGGCTGAAACTCCGTCGCTGATTTGCGGCGCTGGGGATCGTTGAAGCGGACCGTGGTCGGTGGTAGCCCTTTTGCCGTGCGATCGGGTAAAACCGCATACAAGCGAGACGGCTCCTCGCACAGCTCATCCAACTGTAAATGTGTGTTTGGCGGAATACTCCGGCCGCAAATAATGCGTTCCTGGGAAAATCGATTGTAGTAAACTACAGTCTTTGGTCTTTGGTTCTTTTGTTCCGATCCGGCTTGGTCACAAACATTGTGTATCGTCAGATCCGTTCCTTTCCAACGGCATGATCGTAACGTAGGCAAGTTCAACGATATTTGTAGTGATGCTTCCAAACCCTTGATCACAGATACAAACGCTTCGGACAGTACCATAGGATTATTCGAATCAGTAAGGTGGACAAGCTTGCCATCGGTACTGCCAGACATGGGCTGATCACGCCCTTGCTCCAATTGTGAATTGGTACCGAGCATGAGGAATTCAGACGTTACGAATGAATTCTGGTGCCGGTTCCGAGTGTTGGGGCGTACGGCATTGTTGGTGGGCGGCGACCACGGAATAGGCGCAACGGCTACGTGTGCTTTGCGATGGAGCAGGAGCATACAAAGGATATCGATGCACAAGAGCACGACAAGAAAAAGGCTCCACGTACAGCGGCAGTGCATCCGTGGGGGCTGTCGCAAAGACACGCGCATGGTTAATCGAGGTCAAGGTGTGCTTTCTGTCCAGGAATGTTGTGGGAGTCTTTACGTCTATCGAAGATACCTTTCCAATTGGATGCCGCACTTCGTTGCCAACCGGCCTTTGACAGGCTCGTATTCTTCCTTCCTCTTTAGTCGGCTTTAGATGGTAGATAACAGCGGATGAAATGGCTGCGACTGGATCACCTTCCCATTGGGAATGGTTGCCGATAAAGGGAGCACTGCATGCGAGATATGAAACCGCGTATGGTATGCGAATCATTCGATACTCTAGATCGCTCTACGTCGTCAGTCGGTAGTCTGTGCAATGTTGGAAAAACGAACGTGTCCCGTGGTATCTATGCTATAGTAGGTCCGCGTACTTTTCGACTGGGCAGAGACCCATCCGATCCCTCCTTGTTTTCGACCTACTGGACACGTCAGGTTGACGAATCAACCCCTTTTTTACAGTCACAACGATTTCGGTTTCGCTCGTAGATTGGTTACCCACGACCTACTCTAGGCACGACCATGACGACTTCTCAACAGTCACCGACCGAAAATACCTTTTCCGTTACGTTGCGAGAAGAGTCGTAATCCAACCGTGTTCTACCGATTTACGGGAATCGAACGGCACGTTTGTCCTACAATCACCTACTTTGGTGCCACTGTGGGACGCACGGCAAAGGAAGATTCGATTGGTGGTAAGCGAGCTTTGCTTGTGTTCCTTCGTGTGTAACAACAATGGGTGACTCTTGCTCGAAGATAGAGGATCCCAATTATGCAGGCGACCCCAAAAAAGGAAAACGAGATCAGCATCTCCAGAAACAGCGACCACACTCCTTTGTGGAGGTCCAACCAACAATGGTGGATCTGCCTCCGTTACCGGCCACGCCGCCTTCCGCGTTGTCCTCGTCGCGCAAGCGGAAATCGCGATTTAATCTCTTCCGGGTCAACTCGCGACGGGAACCCAATTCCCCCACTCGGGCCTCCAACTACAATCACGTGCACGAAGCGGTCGATTACAACTTCCAGCGAGTTGCTACACTCCAACAACAGCAGAAACAAATGAATTCCAAATTTCGGCGGAAGACTTTGACCTTCCAGGGCCGTAACGACCAGGCCGAACACGGAGACTCGTCCCACTCCAACCTTCCCCTCGGCGTTGTTGGTCTGAGAAATCTTGGGAATACCTGCTTTCTTAACAGTAGTTTGCAGTGTTTGAGTGCTACTATTCCACTCACCGACTACTTTTTGGGTTACGACTACCGATCCGAAATCAACCAGCACAACGTTTTGGGAACGGGGGGTAAACTGGCGACGGCCTACGCGGAACTCATGAAAGAGCTCTGGTTACAGGCGGCCCCCGTTAGCGGCTACACCAAAATATCAGCACGAGTAGTCAAACCGACGCGATTCAAAAGCAGTCTCGAGAGTTTCGCCCCACAGTTTCTCGGTACGTCGCAACACGATGCCCAAGAATTGCTGTCCTTTTTATTGGACGGTATTCACGAGGACTTGAATCGCATTCCTAAGAAGCCATATATTGAAGATCGAGATTGCGACGGCACTCATGATGAGCGTGATGCGATTGAAGCTTGGAAAAACTACCTGCGCCGCGACAAGTCCCTGGTGGTGGACATTTTTCAAGGTCAACTGCGCAATACCTTGACGTGCTTGACCTGCCGGCACGTCAACGTGCGCTTCGAACCCTTCATGTACCTCTCACTCCCATTGAACGACGACAGCCACACTCTCGATGATTGTCTGCGCCTCTATTTAGCGGAAGAACGATTAGTTAGAGAGAATCAATGGTACTGCAGCGTTTGTCAAACGCACCGGGACGCTACGAAAAAGACCGACTTGTGGATCGTTCCAGCTATTTTGATTGTCCATCTCAAACGCTTTAAGTTCAACGAATACGGTCAGCTAGGCTCGAAAAACAATGCTTGTATTAGGTATCCCGTGGGTGACTCATGGGATTTGTCCGGAGTGGTATGCAGTCGGGGGAGCGAAGAACCCCTCTACGATTTGTACGCAGTTTCAAACCACGTCGGGGATCTGGGTGGGGGACACTATACGGCATATTCACTCAATCGCTTCGACGACCACTGGTACGAATTTAACGATACCACTTGTCGCAAGATCGATGATCGAACGCTCCAAGGCAATTCATCGTCGGCCTATTTATTATTTTACAATCGCACTCAAAGAGTCGAACCGACGAGCCCAGCATCAGAAAACTCAACAGCACCTAGCCATTGTTCCACCCGAAACGGTACGCACAAGCCCTCGATTTCCCCATTGCGGCGCCGTGTGCCACTTATTCGTCGACAATCCGTTTCCCGTCCCGATTTATGGCCCCATACACAAGTGCAGAATCATGAGTTTCGAGAATTTGCTCGCCAGTCTTTTCCACCGTCACAGTTATTGGATACGACGCCCGAAACCGGAGACGAATATGAAGAAGAAACTAGCGGAGGGCTTAGCAAGGGAACAACGAATACAACAGTTACCAACACGGATAACGATACACACAGTGGCGGTGAAGACGACGATGTTGCCATGGATGAGACTTTCGAGACCAGAAAATAGCAATAACAGTATTGTAAACTATACCCACACAAAATGTTTCGGAAGATGATGAAGGCACGCGACGCTAAACGAATGCAGTGGTTAACAACCGTGACGTAGGTTCTGGGGCTATTCTGTATTACTACGACGCTTGACACAAATCTCGTCATCCCGCAAAAACAATATGCTATCTCTCCTTTATCTTGTAAACCACAAACCCACTCGTTTCTGATCGTCGTGTCGGCGTGTATAGCTTTCTGCGTCCACTCTCAGTACCCACATGTTGCCGCACGATAGCACTGATTCCGTTCCATAATTTTTTGCGCAGTATATTTGTATCGGAGCGTCGTGGGGACTTACCCTCGACGACAGCCTTTCCATATGCCAAACAATTCAAAAAGACTAAGTCGATAGCTTGGAGCAAGTCGGCTCCTTTCCACATGTTCCAAGATGCCAAGCCTCGTACGGGCAGATGGCCATTACTGTACGACGGGTTTGTATTCATTTCCTCTGGGAATTCTACCAAAGCGCCAACAATGTCTCGAAAGGATAGTGGATGCTTGATGACATGTGAGTAGGGTCTAAGACCTCGCGAAATAAGATAATCTTCGTCGACGCGATCCAGGAAGAAGATCGCCTCCGACTTGCGTAAAATTTCTCCCAAAAGTCGGAGTGCACTGCCGTACCGATCACCGTCCCAAAAGCCCACCACCGTAATATTCGGCGGCCGAACACTAAGCATCTGACCCTCTTCGAAAACGACGGCCAGCTGGTCCAAAGAATCCGCCATTGTATATGCTAAACTCGCGGCCTCTTGCATTTGGTCCTCTGTCATTGCAGGCCATATCTCGCGGGATATTGCCATGTCGTGTATCAGTTCCTTTCGTTGCTGAGCGACTTTCGAAGCTGGTAATCCAGTCTTCACGTTGATTGGTTCCCCCAACGTCTTGAAAAAGACCAGATCTTTCATGTAATTCTCGTCTCCACATGCCAAACAATTACTGTCGCTGGGAGCGTTCAATATAGAGCAAGACGAGCAGACCCAATCATCCGTTCTGGATAGTGTCCGATTGCGATTATTGACTTCGCTCTGCGCGGGTTGAACACCAACAACTTCGACCACACTTTCGTTGTCTGATTCTCCCGACGAGCTGAAATTATCGCCGTCATCTTTAAACGAAAGCTGTCCTTCCCCAACGCTAGCAGATTCCTCACTTCTGTCGGAAATCTTGAGAACACGGGTAAACCGCTTCGCCGGTATTTGAGATTCCGTTTCGTCTTCCGAAGAGTCGGCTTTTCGTTTTTTACTCTCAAAGCCAGTGAGCCAGTGCTGGGTGGTTACCTCGACTGCAGGCACCTTTGATCGGGATCGTGGGGGCGCTAACGGCTGAATCGTCACATCCAAAACTTCGTCCGCATCGTTTTCGTCGTCCGAATCATCCACGCAAATGACATCATCTTCGGTAGGATCGAAAGTGGCCACCCCCCGGAGGGCTGCTTCAAGCCTGTGAAAAAAGGGGAGATACGGATGGGCCGCACTTCGCTCTTGGTAGGAGGCAGGTACGTCCGCTTTTAACCGATCCAATGCACGCTGCGCTATAGGTCGCAGTAATTCCGCCAGTTGAATCGTGATTGACGCTGTTTTGTCCAAATTCTGCATTGCTTTGAGTATGCACTCCAAGTCGGTACATATCCTCAAGGCGTTTCCGTTTTGCGACAACCATTTGCGCAATCCCCAAGACTCTCCTTCTTTCATGCCACCGAGAAAACAATTCTTGATGGCTTCACAACCTTGTCTCTCGGACGCTTTGGCATCCGATTTAAGTTTCTGCAAGCCTTGCGTTGCCGTTTGCAGGGCGGCATTTTCCATTATGTACTGATTCTTTAAATAAAATTTCCCCGGCAAAGATTCGACGAACGTGCCGTAGAATTGGCGTGCGGTCATCCTATCAACGTGTCGCGAACCCTTCCGTACTTTGCTCGTTGCGGCTGCCAAGCCTTTGCGCAAGTCTTGTTGACACTGCACCAGAAAATCGACACACGGTATGTATCGCGTGAGTACATCGTTCATGTTGGTTCGGAGCCGTTCCAAGACGTCCCGACCGGGTATTGGTTCGAGTGACAGGCCCGGAACTTGCAAGGTAAGCTCATCTAAAAAAGACTCCTGTGGATTGCTGTACGTTTCCGACACGGCAGCGACTGGGGGTTGGAACAAATGCCGTGTACTTGGGGATGACTGGTGAGACGAAACCGTTTGAGATGGCGGAGGAAGCGCAAAATTGTCCCGGTAGAGATCCAGCGGCTCTGATCGCGCATGCGATTGACTGTGAGTACCAGGATTCCTTCTCGGATTAAAAGCCACCGATGCGAGACTGTTGCCCGAGCCATTCGATCCGGAACTAATTGAATTGGTATGACTGACGGCTGCCGGCAACGGTTCCAAACCGACATCCGCCAATAGCGAGGGTGATAACAAGAGAAGCTCATCCAGACTCGAGTGCCGTTGGTGTAAAGGAGCCGGGGCCGTTTGCGCTAGCGTCTCGTAGGACGATGGATTACTATTGTTGCCGTTTGCATTTAGCGCAGCGGTGGCTGCAACCGTCGCCAGATTCTGCTGATTTTGAAAGTGTTGCTGTGTGTGGTGCAGACCAGGGACTGGTACACCATAGGTGTTGTGTGGTGTAGCTGCCGCAAATAGATGCACCATGGCTTGATTTGCCGCGGCTTGTTGTTGTTGTTGGTGGTGGTGCGAGGCTTCGTAGTTGGCCATATAGCGCAAAGGATTGTGCTGCGAATGATTGGTGTTGCCAGCATTCTCAGCAGGGCTGTACGAGGCACGATGACGATGATGCGTGTCCCGTGGTGTAGCGGGTGCATGCATTGGATGGTGTGTGGGTGAAGGCCCTAGTACGGGGTTGTAGTTCTCGTGACACGGACTATAGGACGATGCGGATGGATTTGTTCCCGCAGAGTTGGCCAATTGCGACGCTTGTTCCGCTCCGGCTTCGTACGACTGTGATCGCTGCCGGAACGCGTTATGGTTGTAGTGAGCGTAACTGTCCATCACGCTCGTGTGACTGTGAAACCAAAAAAGCCTACAGCGGGTTTCGCTCGACACGCTGGAATGAACGAACGAACAAACACACAAAACAACCAAACAGGCTCCCAGCGTGCGTTCCCGTTCGTCCGAGACTCACGGAACGACTTGTTCCCGGCACTGTCGGTACGTGTAGGAGACTTCCGGCGTGGTTGTTTCAAGCACCTCTAAAGGGCCAGAAGGATAGCAAGTTGGTGACATTCGAAACCGTCTTCCAGAGCCCGGTTGTTTCGTACGGTTTGGGTACGTTGCTGGTCGTTCCGCTGGTGCTTGGATTTTGGGTCCAGCCCTTTTTCTGGAGGGGAACTCTACTACTAGCTAGAGCTAGAGAGTAGGTAGGTTTTACGTAGGTAGTTAGGTAGGTAGGTAGTCAGCAAGCAAAAGTAGTTCCGTACCTACGACATGGCAAAGGGGGCTTGTATGTTCCCAGGGGTTGTTGGTTGGTTGGGTCCCGGGATATCCGATTCTACGTTCTTCGATGGTACTCGACTGGCCACGAGTTCGGTGGTTTTCTCTCTCTCTCTCTTCGATCGAAGTCGAATCGTATGTCCGACTTCGGCGACCGCGAACGATGTCTGTGGAACCGAAATCCAGCGAGTCATTCGAAATCGGACATTTCTCGGTAATAAACGAAAAAGCCGGACAGGTTGGAATCGTTCCTCGACGTATATTCTCTACTCATCGTTCACGACTCGTTAGGAACGACTGCGTTTGGTTTTTTCTAGACATTTAAATAAGGCATTCAGGTGGAAGGCTAGCAGCCTTGATTCATAATTTCGTTTTCCCAGTCAATCGGATGTCGAGCAAAAGAGACTAGTATTCGCCACGTGGTTTTGACTTTCTTGCTTTTTCAGTCACTCATAACCCGTCCGAACGGGAACATCCCGGAAAGCAACCAAGCGAAAAAAAGAATTCTCATCCTCGGCTAACCCAACCACCGCTCACAGACAAAACCAAGGAGAATTGGGGCCATCTTCGCGGGCATTTTGAAAAGTCGCAGGCCAACGATGGAATTAGAAAGGAACCAACAGACAAAACGCCAAAAAGCTCTTTCACGAACCTCTCGCCACCACCACACACACACGGCTCTCATAAAAACCAAACCAGGCACGTTGGTAAGACACTCTAGAGCTCGCAGTCGAGACGTTTGGTCTTTCGATAACTTTCCAACGCTCTACACATTCCGATAACTCCCATCACTTTACTACCACTACTACCATCATGAACACTGATACGAACGCACATGCCGAAGCGAATACCATCACGATGGAGTCCGACACTACCAAGGCTACGGCTGCGGTGCTGACGTCGATGCATCATTCCGCGAGTGTCACGGGTGTCGCGGATTTATCCCAAGGCCCCGAGCCTGCCTTGAACGTGGCTCCTTTCTCACCCTACGCCACCACTCACCAGAACTTGCTCTCCCAAAACAACCGCGCCAAGGTCCTGTTCGCCACGGATGAATGGTTTGCGGCGGCGGATAACCTGTTGAAGGACACGGACCCCGTGTTTGATCCGGAAGCCTTTTGCGAGCAAGGCAAAGTCATGGTACGTCAACATGTTCTGACGAGTTCTCGGAGACTTGTGTGTCGACCTACTTAGCTCTACCTGTGCTCATACTACACTTTCTCTCACTACGTGTAGGATGGTTGGGAAACCCGCCGCCGCCGTGAATCCGGCCACGATTGGTCGGTCCTCAAGCTTGCCTCCCGCGGTATCATTCACGCCGTCGAGATCGATACCGCACACTTTACCGGTAACAACGTTCCGCAAATCTCGATTGAGATCGCGGATCTCTCCTGCACGGAAGAAAGCCGCATGGTAATGCAGTTCCCTGGCGCTCTGGATCGTCTGTTGCACGGATGTGTGCAAGGCACCGGTGCCAGTCCTGAAGAAGTTCAACGCGCGGAAGAGGCCTGCCAAGGCGTGCAGTGGAAGACTCTCCTCGACAAGACAGCTTTGCGTCCCGGCTACGAACCAACCCGTCTACACTACTTTAGTGTGGATGCGGTGGAAGGGACTCACATTCGCGTCAACTACTTCCCTGACGGAGGCGTTGCTCGCATCCGTCTTTGGGGCCAACCCATCGACGAGGGTGGCCCTTTGCCCCGCCCTGCTTACGTTCCCATCAAGACCGGCCGCACTTGCTCCGTCATTTGTCATGGCGAAGAAGTTGAATTGCCGTCACGCATGCCGTACATTTTTCCGGAGATCTCCGGACAGGAGCACGGAGGTGTTGGATTTTCCTGCTCCAACAAGCACTACGGAGATCCCTGGAACCTTATCCAGCCCACTCTGGGCCGAGATATGGGTGATGGCTGGGAAACCGCCCGTCATCCGGAGCGCCCCGCTGTTCTCCAGCGCAACCCCGTCACCAAGCTCGTGGACAGTGACTTGATGGACTACTGTGTTATCAAGTTGGGTGCCATTGCTGGCGACGGCATTGCGCGCATCATTCTAGATACGAAACACTTTCGCGGTAACTACCCCGAATCTGTTCAAGTCCAAGGATGCTGTGCTCCGGACGATAAAGTCACGGAAAACGAGGCCACTTGGTTCACCTTGATCCCCCGTGGTCGCATGGCACCCGATGCTGAGCACGTCTACGAATGCGACAAAGGTCAGATCGAAAATGTCCACAAGGCTGTGACCCACATCAAGGTCAGCATCTACCCCGACGGCGGCTTGAGCCGTGTGCGTGTCTACGCCGCGCCTGGGGCGCTCCAGTAGAGAGCTCTTGGCGAACGCTCTCCGTCACCCCTCCTCCTCAACCATCCCAATTATTGTCTTCAACTTCATGCCTTTGTGTCCCATCACGATTGGCCCTTGTTTTTGTTTGAATGACCTGCGAACTTTTAGACGCTTGTATCATGAATAGAAAGAGCGGATCGTGTGAGTGTTTATAAAAATATCTCGATCCAATCGTTGCTCGCCTCCTAGCATTTCCCATCAGCGGCAGTCTTTCCTATGCCGAAGGATGATGCTGGTCTTGCCTTCAGGCTGTAACATTGATTAATTAGTACATATTTAGAAAACAAACTATGTTTTTACGTTAATCACTCTTGGGTATTTTGCATAGATCAATCAATATTACTGTTGTGTCCAATATTCGGTAATAGCGCCGGATAGAGGCATGGGGCACCCTAAACCCGCGTTGCGTGAAAATCGGAGGTGTTCGCAAAGCGACCTCGTACGTCAGAGCTGCCACCTAGCAAATCCTCGTGACGCACGAAGAGGTCTTAGTTTCAACTTCAATAGAGACAGCCATCTGCTCGTCGATGTTTCTATCCATTCAGCACAGACAAACGAACACAGACAACCGAACGGTCCAAGGCTTTCCGAAGGTGAGAAGGGACGCAAGCCTTTCTCCATGGTCGCTTTCCAGGAGCGTCTGCCGATCCTTCCTTTTGTTTGTCTTTCCAGGAACCCGTCACCCCGAACCCCCCACAAAAAACCGCCAACAGCGGGAGAAACCTTTCAGTTATCTACGATTGCATCGCCTTGCAAACAAAGGCCTCCGCAGAACTCACAGAGCAATTCACACTTTCATTGTCATCGGAGACACCAGACAAAATACTGCAAAATGGCGACAATGAACTTCAATACATTCGGTACGTCTTGATTGGTCGTTCGTGATTGCGAACGACCCACATTGCTGGAGTATTTCTTTGATTTCAGAGCAGTGCCTTGCGTGCCATGCCTGCTGCGGCTTTATCGACCATGGCCACTCGACTGGTTTTCTTAACAGAAAGTCTGACACTATTTTGCATTCCTGTGTCCATAGATGCGTTCGAAGATGCTGGCGACAAAAACGGCGCATCTTCAGAAGAAAAGGTGCACGTTCGGGTACAGCAACGAAACGGTCGCAAATGTATTACAACTGTCGCAGGACTAGCGGATGATTTGGACGTCAAGCGAATTTGCAAGGCTTTCAAAAAGAACTTTTCTTGCAATGGTGCCGTGCAAAGGGATGAAGAGGCGGGTGAAGTTATCCAGTTGAGTGGAGACCAACGAACGAATGTCAAGAGCTTTTTGGTAGATCAGGAGATATGCCACGGTGAAAGTGTTGTGCTCCATGGTTTTTAATCCCTCGGAGAGGAATATGCATTTGATGGGGATTCTCGGACATACAGAAATTTTTACATTAAATCGAATAGTTCAAGAAATTATTTTGAAAATACTGCATGTAGGGCGATGATGTTAGTTTCCTACAAGCAAGCCTAGAGTACAGCTCTGTATACAATGGTTTTGGACATCCAACAATCAAGAAAGCTGCGATGATTATTAGTTAAGAAGTTTAACTCTACTGTCAGTTGAGGATAAACCGCACTGCACGGCTACTCGATTCAATGTTCGTTACGTTTGTTGATATGTTCCACGCCTGCCGATTCAGCTCCTCTAAGAAGTGAGGGAACCGTACCTTCGTTTCTTCATGAGTTGCAACAACAGCTTCAACCCCATCAATACTAAGACCAGTCTTCTTACGAAGAAAACATGCGTGAAACATACCTTTGACAAGATCTTCGCCCTGGGCGTCCTGCAAAAACACCACATGTATCTTTCCATCGTTCGTGCAATTTATGATGTATGATTCGTCCGGGCATGCTTTCAGCAATTGCGTCAATTCATTTGGACCTCCCGGGCTTATAGCAGTTAGCGCGCTGCCAATCGAAAGCCATGAGGCAGTATCGTCTTCTCGGAGAAGGGGAAAGAAAGATTCTTTGGTCGCGATCTCCCTGGGTGACAAAACTTTCCCGTGTCGCAGATAGTGGTCGAGAACAAGGTACAAGCGATGACGGTTGAAGTGATGCAAGTCGACGTGCTGTAGAGCAGCAAAATTGCATAGCTGATGAATGAGACTTAGTCCACAGAAACCAAGCACAAAGTTACCCGCGTCGTGACCCATTGCAGCAGAAAGGCCAATACCCACGCCGGTTCCCAGCAAGCCAGCTGCAATTGACTGAGAGCCAGCCTTGGCTGTGACGTCTCCTAAGTTACCTGCTCTCGTCAAAGCTTGATGCAAGGCAGCTCGGCTCGCGCCCACCGTTAGGTATCCAATGTTTTTGAGCGCATTGGCGAAACACGCAAGAGGCAGTACTACCGCGGACGGCGCAAACGGTGACAAAATGTCTAACAGGCTAGCCGAGTCGAGGCAAAGAGCGCCCATCATTCGCCATTTCTTGGGATTAGCATCGAAACGACGAGTCTCTCCCATTCGACTGGCAAAAATGACGCCACCAAGCTGTCCAATACCGTCTTTTAAAACCCAATTAAGGGCGCCCGCCATGACTGATGCCGAATGCGCATTTCCCACAACACCAATTGCAAGCAAAAGAGTTTGCGTTGATAGCACCATGCCGGCACTTCCCGAAACCGATGCCAAAAAGCAGAATCCACAAAATTGAGCATAACCGGGAGCTACCGAAGCGGGGAACTGAGCGGGTAGGAAATGCTGTATCAGCTCGAATCCTGTTTTGGAAAGTTCCTTGGGAGTCCATTTTGTTGAAGAGGTCTGCAAATCGAGCTCCCGTTTCATTTGGATCCAAGTTTCAGGAATTGTCTGCGATTTCTTCCATTCGTAGACTCGCGAACGCGCAGATTTTAAAACTGTGGAGCTCTCATTGCTCGAGGAAAATTTCAAAGTTGCGGGAATCTCCACAATTCTATTTGATGTCGAGGAAAAACGAAGATGTCCTATCGAATGAAATGCAACCGTGGAAAACGGTAGTGGATTCTTCGGCAAAGCAAAGTTGCGTGTCACGGGGGTAGTGATCCTCACCAACAAATGATACGTATATGTGAACGATTTCACACGAGGCCTCCAATTTTGACCGATATCGAGGTCTCCAAATCTTTTGACGCTTTGCTTCCGCCAAAAATGTGAGGTGCAATCAACAAGAGGGACATCGCGGCACAATTCCACTTTCGACCTCTTTTTTACCAGTTTCAATGTCTGGCTCCCAAAATTCTCTTCAGGCGAAGATGTTAGTACTGTAGGATACCGAATAACTTTCTTCTCGCGCCGTGGATTCACAGTAAGTCTCGATTGAGAAGATCTCGGACACTCGATAGACTTAGGGAGAAAGTGATTTCGCGCCCCGCTTTTGTCCTTGATAGACGCACGAGGACTGTTGCAAGAATGTCTCTGAGTCTGCAACAGTTGGCTCGGCCATGGCGGTGGTACCGCCAAATGGGTTTTAGAGCGGCTTCGAATCACACCAGTTCCTGGGCATCGAAGGAGGCTGTTCCGACCGCGGTCAACCAACTGAAGACAACGATCTGCCACCAGAACGTACTTGGGCGGTGGCATCGTAGCCGGCCTAAGGAGTCTGCATACGGGTGAGATACTGTCGCCAAATAGGGCGCACAGACGATCCTAGTGTCTCACACAGTCAACGTTTTCGCGTCTCCGATTGAATCTTGGAATTGGCGCACAGGGGTCCTCCCTGACCTCGCACACAGGGAGGAACAAGAGTTCTCGTTGCGATCGTGTTTACATTTGTATTTGGCAGTGAACATACTGAACCGCATCTGCCATATTTGCGTTTCTGATCGGTGTGATGTCAGACGAATTCAGAAAGTTTCCGAACCTGTCCATCTCCCGGAGCTTCAGTTCATTGATCATTGACGCGTCATCAAAAGAAATCGATGATGGTCCATTCGTTGAATGGCATTCTGTGTGAAGTGCCCCCCGGAACCATTGAAATCCTGCCACTATTGTTTATACCCCAAACTGCTGGCAGGTCGGAGTAGCGTATACGAGGTTTTTCTCTTCCTTCGCAACGCGGTCATCGCCTTTTTACTTAAATCTGAGACCTCTCGATTCGTGGAAGAGCAGAAATCGGTATTGGTGTGTCTTCTGTTCTTGGTTTCTATTTACGTTTTTTTACTGGATTTCTCTCCCAGGCCGTTCCTGGGAGTTCTTGCTTCACGAAGATGTCATGTGTATATCGTAGCGATACGTATGCACGAATGGTTGTCCGTTATCCCTTCCTCGGTCGGTGTAGAAATGTACGTTGTTAGAGTATGCAGTGTCCAACTTGGGGGTCCCAAATGAGGAGCACTCCGGCTCTCCTGTAGCTGTGGTAAGATTTTGTACGCGACTTTGCGTTTTTCAGATGTTTTGAACAAGGTTCCTCTCGCAAACGCGTGTTGTTTTCAGTAACTTTGCTGTCAGACAAAACTTTCACAAATCTCAACGACTTTTCGCTGCGAAGCATATTTTTTGCCCTGAAGAAAAGCATTCAAACAGTCGTCATGGCCCCGCGCTTCATGATGGAACCCATTGCTGTTGCCAGTGCTGCCAGTACAACAAAGGTGTGTGATAAATGGCTGCTTGGCGACACACTGTGAAGTCGGTTTCTACAGTTTTCATCGACATCATTTTGAAATGTCCCCATTGCTGACACGACCCTTATTACCATCGTCAGGTTCTGAAACATAAGCGTCGCTATTGCCGCATGGACGGATGCTCTCGTATTGTGAAGTCACAAGGTTTATGCCAACGGCACGGTGCCAAACCGCGTTGCTGCAAGGTCGATGGATGCCAGAAACAGGCCCAGGGAAATTTTGATGGCATGTGCAAGTCGCACTTTAAGGCGTTTAAGCGCGAGCAGACGCCGTTGCCTCCCAAACCTTCCGACACTGCTTTGGTTTGTCCCCCTGTGGCGCAGGGGGACTCCGTTTACGACAAGGTCCTTCCTGAATCAATTGCCTGGAACCCCGACATGGGCGGCGAACTACCGTTGATTGCTCATCTGCGAGAAGGGTTCGAATCTGGAAAATCTCCAGCCTGGCACCGCAACGAAGAGCGCCAAGCCCGTGGTCTTTGGCCCGTCCACAATCCAGCGACTCAGCTTGAAGGATGGGAGCGTGAGCTGGTGTGGATGGAGATTCTTGTCTTGACTGGTTCTCCTGACGCGTCCTTTCGACACCTCGCCCGTGGATGGGGTCGCGACAAAGGCTTCCACATGGTGCTGGCGCAATTCATTTGCGAGCGCCATGGTGACGTCGAACGCAAAAAGCGTGAACGCGGCAGCCGGAAAAAGGAAGAAGAGGAAGAGTATATTGGTGCCGACGTATGGGACGATGCCTGCTACGGGGATGTGGCGTACAATGAAGCATTGGCCGCTGAACTACTTAACTTTTCGGCAGCCTCTCCTAGTCATCGACGAATTTCCAGCTTTACACTGGACGACGACGAAGAATTTGATGAGGAAGATATGGCCGCTTACTCAAGCGAAGGCAGCCCCTTTTCCGATAATGAGGAAAAGCAGTACGCTGTGTAGACGATTTTAGAACCTTCAAGATGATTGAATATGAATGGAAATAGACCACTCTCTAGAGATGTTTGTGGTGACAGATGATGAAAGCGCATCAATAGATTTGTGAAACCTGTGATTTTGTAATTTGCTATAACCTGTATGGTGTTTGTATTACTCTTGTTATTGATAGTATTTTTACTGATTCTTAGCTGGATCAGTAGTTGTCATTCAGATCGGAATGGTTCTCAGCTGATTGTGAAACGCAGACGTCCTAGCTTGCTACTACTTACATTTACATTGCATTTACGCAACTTTTGTTTTTGTTCGACAGGTGCTGCTGAAATAGCGGGTCGATACGGCTTCGGAAGCTTTGGGCGATATCAATCACAGCAACAGTCTTCGCCAGACCTTTTTGTACAGAACACTATATAGCTAAGTAATTGCAAGTTGTAGATGAGACGGGTGGCCATGGACCGTTGCACGTGTCCGTCAGCAAAATGTCGGCGTAGTGGGGTAAGAATACCCCGGACCTTCATCCGTTTTCGTGTTGCTGTGTCTATTTTATCAAAAATTGTGAGCACTGCCCAATTGGTTTCAGAAACAGCCAATGTAATTGATTTCTTCAATTGTTCCGTTTTCTGTTCAAATCCTGTTTTGGTTTCCTGCACGAAAACCCTGGAAGACCCCTTCTGTCCGTCTATTTCATATCAAAACAAGATCCGAAGAGATTCCCGATTCTGCTTTGTCGAGGGTACCAAAACCCTGCAAACCTGGATTGCACACATTCACTGGCCCGTCACGCAGCATCTCCACCATTCTAATTCTTGTCATTTCTGTCAAATGCCCAAGAGAAGAGCAAATACGTGAAGCCGAACCATGAGTCTCGCTGCCGCATACCGCAGAATCCTTTCCCCACGTTCCCGGAAGACTCTGATTTTGAGTGGCTTAGCAATTTTCGTTTCGATTTGGAATGGTGCCTTGCAGTTGCAGCAAGTTGCACAAATTTGGAATAGTGTTACCTTTCTTGATGTTCTTGACGTCAAGCTTACTTTTTCACGAGTCGAACGGCTTTCGTGTGCGAGTCCTCATCCCGTCACCATTGCTAACGCGACACACGTCGCTGCCAACAACGGGTTTCTTGAGCAACCTTCGAATGGCTGTGGAAGTCTCCAGCGAGACTGGAGTCTCGTACCGACTCGATCGGTGCTAGCGGCAAGCATCGAAACGCACCAAAGCAACTGCAGTGCTCCTATTATGACGTTTCATGTCGACAACGATTTTGGTTTGGGATCGCACCTTTATATGTGGAGTCAAGCTTTATGCAACGCTTGGGAGAAAGGTTATCGCGTACAAACACACAATCCGAATTGGTTGTGGCTAGATCAAGGCTACTGCGACGCCAAGGTAGCAGTTCGCTCTCCCTTTTTGTGCTACTTTCCACAATCAGAAGATCGCTGCTCAGGCACTAATAGTCGTGGGCTTTCTTCGTTTACTCAGAATGTCTCAGACCCCCGAAACGATCGACTACGATGCTCGTGGATGAAAAGGAATGGCTATCTAGCCGACTTTCGTGCTGCCTCGATGGAGTATCTTTTTCAATCGCTATCACCAATAGTCATTCAAGAGGCGCAGAGGCAAATAGGATTATTATTTGATCATGGTAGGGCGCCACGAGATCTCATATCTGTACATGTTCGATGGGGTGACAAGTTTTGGGAAATGGATCTGGCACCAATCAGCGATTATATCGACGCTGTGCACCATATGGTAGCCAAACAGGGACGTGACAACGCGACAACTTCACATATTTACCTATCAACAGAAGATCCACGTGCCGCCAAAGAGTTCCTGGAAGCAGCTCCTCCCACTTGGAACGTATATGTGGACCGAACAGTAACAGAACTAAATACGTTTCGACCAACAAAAGGAAACCGAGCTTCATGGACGACACGAAACACCAAAGGACGAGCGGGGCTTGTCGCATTGGGATCGTTGCTGGTCGCATTAGAAGCCGATTATTTCGTTTTGACGACGAAAAGCAACTGGAGCCGGCTTTGGAACGAACTACGCAAGAACGTTATCGATTCCCGTTGTGGAAACTGTACTCATATGATCGATCTTAGACCGGGAAAATGGTAATCTTTTGGTGGTTAGGAGTATATTTACCGTAGAACCATGTTTCCTGGTCGATTTCTGCTAAGAGCTGACAGATAAGTTTACAAGATGGCAGTAACGCTCGGCTAGAGTAGATCTCCCTACTTGCCAAGGACAAATTCCAATCAAATTTACATTAGCCCCTAATAATTCTTCCTGCACTTGCCTTCATTCGGCGACTTCACGGGATGCGAAAAAGTTGATGGATTCGACAAGCATAGATTTATAAGGAAAGGAGGTCGCTAAATGTAATCCCTGACGGACATTCATTTTGATAAAGAAGCGTGACATGGATCATGGAAGCACGAATCAAATAAATACACATCGAAGAATATCAATCAATAAAAACACAAGGACACATGTAATATACATTATACAGCTTTCAATGAATATCAAGCGTGCTGTTGAAGAATGCAAATCGGGTCATTCTGTTTCAAAGCAATGTTTTCTGTTGGTTACGAATTGATTCCACCTTCCGCGCGAAGGAAATTTTTACGGATCCTGGTGGCAACGCAAAAAACTGCACCTCTGCGTTTCGTGGTTCGCCTCGGTTCGCAAAACTTCATACAATGAATACATTCGCAAGGCAATCTCTAGACAGCATCTCCCTGTCACCGGAAACGAACTCATTCATAACACCTCCTTCGCACAGACGAGACTCTTCTTGGAGGGCAAGAGGTGAAAGTAAAACATCAAAGATGGACTCTTCGACAGATCAAGCTATTTCCGGAGATCAGCCTATGTTCAACATCGAGCGGCCACATCACAACGACGTACTTTCAGGACGAGGTGTCACCACCAATAGGCATGAAGGTAACTCCAATTTTAGAGGTTTGGTAGCTTTGAACAAGGTAAGAAAGAAAAAGAAAGACCAGAAAATCCTCGGCCGGAATCGTTTTTGCATTGATTTACTAGGTATTTGATTGTGTGAAGGTATGCGTGGCTAGGCAGGATTCTTGATTCCCAGATTTGTTCCTGCTTTTAGTAGGGGTTAATACGCAGTACCGCTTTCGCAATAGAATCCGGCACACCGTCCATTTAATTTGTTTCTGTTAAACGGCACGTACTATCAGCCTCGTAAACTAACCCAAATGTGTTTCTTCTGGAGCAGGAATTATACGTCACAAGCACGAAAAGACAAAAGATGCAGATATCTCGAAGTATTGTCGATGCGGTGCGGAGCTTGAATCCGCCAGGTCGATTTCTTGAAAAGAATCCAGAAACAAGACTTTACAGCGATATCGGCGAGCGGAAGGCAATTGAAAAAACGAGCCAGGCACTTCGCGATGGAGCCTCCAGCCTTCGTAAGCAGCTTTCCGAAGATCTAGGAGATCCAGATTTTCTAACTGCAGTATTTGATGGAGACAGTACATCCAGCTTCATGGACAAAACGAAATCACTGAAGGTATGATTTATTTGGGGGCTAGTTTTACTTCATTATCAGATCGCTCAATCGAATTTCCCAATTTATTGCTCCCCGACTACAGACTAAAGCTATGAAGAAAGGCCATAGACGTACTAAGTCAACGCCTGATGCACCCACGGTATCGAAGCATAAGTCCCCGGTGCGGAAGATGAAGTTATCGGATCATCCATTATCTCCCAATATGCCGCAGCGACGGTCAATTCCGCTGAAGGCTCCACGGTCACAGCCGGCGTCCCCGATGGACGGGAGACGCCGGGGTCCGTACGCAGAGTCCCCGTCGCCACCTCCCTTTCCTTCGCACCAGGAATTCCAAGCTTTTCAAAAATCAAATAGGCCTCACGGGTTCGGTGCTTCAAGCATCTATAGATCCCATGGTGGCCAATACGATGCTTCTTACCATCCAGAACCACCCGCCCAATGGCACCATGGTCCTGCAAGGCACCACGGGTGCTACCTTTCTCCAGTGTACATTGGCTATCCACCACCTCCGTACCAACCGCACCCATCGCATCGCCCGACTTCTCCAGACAGTAATTTACATATACGTAGACCTCCCTTGTCTCCTGGCGATCGTTCTTGGTCATCTGGCACATTTATTACGCAAGGACAGTCTCCGCGGCCGATGAAGCGACAGCATTCCCCGCCATCGTTTACAGGATACTCAGGAAGCGAGCTGTCTGTTCCTCCTTTAGAACGCGGCGGACACAAGGACTATTTTCGCACTCCAATCCAGCCAACGTCGTCGCCTTCAACAGAACTCTCTCCACGTGCAAGGCCAAACGATTTCTACAGCGACCTGTATGGAACGCATCTCACCAGTACGGTCCAAGATTTCCTTCCACCGCCATCACCAGGTCGAGCAGCGCATACGGCAGGTAGTTTTGGCTCCAGCACGGGAGGACGCGGATCCTACAATGCAGCGCTCAATGCGGGAAAACCGCGTAACGCACGATCCTTTCAGAACGATGTTTTCAGCACGAAGAGCTACTTATCTGAAGATGCTTGCGGGACGAGCCCGACTGTTGTTTCTTCAGATATATTCCAGGGATCACTCTCAGGAAAGTCGATTAGTCAGGAAATTAGCAAGAAACTGAAGAGCGAAACGGAAACTGATAGTTTTTTGTGCTATCCGACCGACGAAGACGACATTGAGGGCGTAGAACGGGCTCTTTCGCCTCTCCCGTATGATCGGAACGATGTTGGTGATTGGATGGATATGTCCGACGATCTTTTGAAACTTCCTATTGCATCATGCGGACCTTATGATGTAAATATGGACGCGAGTGTCCGGGCAATCTAATTTGGTACTGAAAAGTGGATGGTCCGAAAGGGTATGGAAAGGTTGTGCATGTTTAAAAATGTGTTTTTGTGATGTAACAGTCCGTGTTCTGTGAAAGTAGTTTTCATAATGTGGATATTTCACTATCAATGATCCTTGAAGTAAAGATACAATACTTTGGCAATTTCGCATTAATAGATGATGACACAAATAGATAGAATGCAATTGCTGGCCTCCGTCAGAAGGGACCGTAACACCGAAAGTTGTTGTATCCATTGGTTCATCAGGACCAGTACAACCATGCCAGAGTGGCACTACTCTGCCTTTCAAGAAGCAACATTGTTGCTTGGAATACAGACTATGGCGGACTGCTATGAACTACAACCAATGTTTGTACAAAGACGGGAAAACACTTTGTCAACAAGTCTGGTAAATGATTGATGGGCGTTATGACAAATGACCTATGATAAACCTAAGCAAGCTCAGGGACTGCAAACTCATCTTGGTTACAACACTCCCCCAGACTAGATAGCGGATACAAGGACCTATACTAATGTAGTATTTGGATGAACAACTTTCTAAAACAATGAGGGGAAGACTATTCTATGTCTTTTAATGGGAATTGGTCTGTTCAGTCCAATGAACAACCCCTTACCAGAAGACTGAAAATCACACTAACTGTAAGTAGTGTCTCTTTTACTGTAAATAGAAATCCCACATATAATCCCATGGTTAGTATTCCTAGTCAATCCTGTTGCATTGGGTCTGAACAAACCGATAGTGAGATAATCTCACCGTAATATTTACCTTACGTTCCAAACAGGACGTGATGAGACGTAACACAAGATTGAATTACAGATGCTGTGACATACTACATAGGTATATCACACCAAAGTTGGCTTCGGCCAGGACTCGGACCTTGTCGGTGAAGGTCCGCACAGGCATGTACCATTTGCGATAAAATGGCCAGCTGCTGCAGTCCCTTTCCCAGAGCAGGATCCTGGGGAGGGCAAGCTGCCGCCACGGATCCAAGGTGCCACATTAGAATTTGTTCTTTCCCTAAGTGCAGCGGCGGCCGGCGGTGGCGCCCGGGTAGGAACAAGCATTGCCAATCCCAATTGCAATGGTCATGGTGAGACTGACAAATCAGCGGCGCCCCAGCGTCCTGGAGGGCAATGACGGAAGCAAAGCCTTCCTTGATGCCGCTGCTGCTGAGGTTGACCATGACGTGTTTGGCACTTGGCGTCAAAAAGACAATCATTAACTGTAAGACTAAGTAGAGCGAGTCGTCAGTGTCTTCGGGAGTGTCTCTCACGGTATATACCCGTCCCGTGTGTCTTTGAGACATTTATCTCAAAACAAGTGTGTCACAAGCAGAAATCAAGTGTATACATGTTTACTGCAAGTTGTGTACATGTCAGTGGAATTGGCCTTATTATATGCATTCCTATGTAATTATGGCATAGTGAGAAGATACATGGGCAAAGATTTGCAGTATTCCCTACTTACTTTGAGAAGGCTCTTGGTTAGTATGGAGACTTCAGTTGCACCAAAACTCCAAGGAATCAATTGGATTCAACGGAAAGAGTCATTTGGATGGAAACACAAGGGAAACAGATGCAAATTGACAAGACCCAATTTTCATACCATGTGTGTTACAAGAGATACTTACAATTCCTTGATAAGTACGCAAGAACGGATTTTGCATTATATGGATACTATGGTGAGCATGGAAGATTCAGGTTTAGTTGGTGAAGTTGCCAGGACTGCAGTCAAGTTTGGATATGATCTGACAAAAGGGCACTAGTTTGTAGAATCTAATCTTCTATCATTGTTTTTTGAGTTCTTTGATCCGTACTGCCTTTGTTGCATAGGTCCTCGTATCCGCTGCCTAACCCGAGGGGAGCATCGCCAGCGAGTAGAGTTTTACAGTCCCTAAGCCCGCTTAGGTGTATCGCAGGTCGTTCGTAATAACGCCCACAAGTCTTACCAGACTCTGTTTCTAACAGCGTTTTGTCCCATGGTGTACAGTGGTGTATATCGTGACAGTGTCCAACGAGTACAGTTTGAGAATGGCGGCCGACAAAACTCCGATAATTGGCATGAGGATCATTTTCTCAGCAACAAACCAAAGCATGGTGCACAGGTACAACGTCGCAGGGTTGTGCTTAAGAGTGTCATCTTTGGCTTGAGATGCGCTGAGATTGCGGCCCAGAATCATCGTGTTGGTGAAGACAGCTGATATTCTGACGTAATAGAGGCCTTTCATAAACCATTTTAAGGAGGTGTTTGCACTCCAATACACATAAGCTATAAAATTGCCACACGAAGGTGTACAGGAACAGAAAATCCTGGCCACGACTCCGACAACGGGAGGTTAAAAATCATTGGGTCAAAATGTTTTGAACGGTGGACCAGACTGATTTGCCCTTTTGTCCTTGTATTACTTGTACTCATTGAGTGCTTCACAGTCCTGTATTTGACTGTCCAGCACGCTGAGTCTTTTTGGGACTGCTCTCCCCCTCACCCGGGAAAGGATAGAAGTTGGACCGTGCATCCTTTTCCACCTCCGGGAATGTTCGTCACCACGGTTTGAATGCATGGCATCCACCGTGTGTCGACTTGGACCGGAATATGGAACCCCCATCCTTCCTCGCTGAACCGGCTGCGTTACGCAGTTGGACTGCCTGGATATGTGTCCTTTGTACGAAACTCGGCAGTTGGCTGGCTTTTGGTTGCAGGTTTCCTTCACAGCTTCGCAGACCGTACGTAAGAGGAATTGTCTACAAGAAAACTAGTACACGTACGTGTCGCAATTAGTCATTTGCTTTTATTTTCTACTGTGCTTATATAAGGGTGCAAATTTCCTGCGCCAACCGTGCGCCGCCTGGACTAGTGCCAATCGAACACTTAGTGGAGCTCCTGGGGCTCACTGTACAAGAAGTCGTCCATGACGACAAAGTCCGTACGGCCGCGGCGGCTGGTGTCCTCGATCGCCTTGGTGCCCAGCTCCACCTCCACCTTGGCAATGGGGAACTTTTCCGATTGGGAGACGAGGCCCACAAACGAGAGGCCGTCTTTGAGGGCCTTGGCATCTTCCTGGGCGATGATGCAGCCGCTGTCGGCGTAGAACGTCAGCGTGGTCTTGTGGCTAAGGTCAACATCGACCAGCACAGCGCCAAAGCCCGCCACGGTGGCCTCTTTATGGCTTCCGGGCACGGTGAACTCCGCTACGAATTCGTTGTCGCCGCCCGCCACCGTGAAAAGGCGAAAGGCGGAGAAGGTCTGGAAGTCCTTGGCGGCCCTGGGGCTGATGGAATCGAACAGGTCGTCCTTGGGGCCGTCTTTGGGGTCGGGGTTGCTGACGCGGAACTCGTCGCGCTTGGAGCGGAGGTTGAGGCCGCGGTCCACAGTCGTGGCGAAGAAGTCGCCCGGCATGTCGAAGGGCACTATGGGTGCGTCCCAGTTCACCTGGCGGTGACCCTCCGCGGAGGGCGCCGCCCCGTTCCCGTTGTTTTCCCCGCCCAGCAGGTCGCGGAAGACCTCGAAGCCGTCCTTCAGGCCGTCAGCGTCGGGAGATGTGGCGCTCACCACGGTGACGGGGATGAGGGCACCATGCTCCTTGCAGAAGCGGGTGGCATGGACGGAGGTTGCGGTGGCCTGGAGGGCGGCGAGGAGGAAGAGGGCGACGTTCGGGGCAGTAAATTTCATGGTGTGAGGGATTGTGGAAGTATTGGTTGAGTTGGTGGGCAGGTTGCTGTTTGTCGTTGCTTGCTTTTTGGTTTTATGAGAGGTGTTGCATATTCGACGAAAGGCGGGTCGAGTGGGAGCGGGAGCCAACAAGATTTGAAAGCGGAGCAAGCAAGCTTGCATGAACCATTGCAAGTACTACCCTTGCAAACGCGTCTTACATGAATTGTAGAACGATTGACAGTGAGCATCTTTTCGCGGAAAGAGAAGCAAGCGGGCGTGCACGCACCAATACAAGTAGTACACGTGCAAACGCTTCGCAACACGATTGACATTTTCGCTGTGCTGTCGACCCTTTTGCTTACTTAACGGTATGAGGTTGTTTTGGCTTGTCTTTCATCTCCTGACCGTCAGTTTTGTATTCTTCGCTCACGACATGGCACTAGACCGGACATCAAGACCAACAGGATACATACGCGTTTGACTGTGATGCACAAACACGCGATTGCAAAATCGAAACATACATCTTCTTCACTCAAGAGGCAAGCTGAGAAACGAATTATAGTTGACTGTACATATCTGGCATATTTGTATATCCTCTTTTGATTTTTCGACTTGCATAAGTCCCTATCTTTTGGTTGGTCGGTTACTTTTGTTAAACAAATAGATTACTTACAGTAGACTACACCTAAGCACCATTAAAAGTAGTACACGTGCCAAGGCCTATTGTATTGACTACACATTTGGTACGGTAGACTACAGGTAAGCACCGGTACAAGTAGTACATTTGCAAACCCTTCTTGTAATAATTGTCAAAACTGCTTCCGCACGGCGTTACTTTTAGATTTGTGACGTCATGTTCATGCTTGATTTTCAGTGCCGCACCGAAGCGAGCCCATCAAGCCATTGGTACACGACCCTGCGGAGCCTTTCTTTTTTTGCTTGTCTTCTCTTCATTGCGTTGCTGGTGTCTAGTTCAATGGCTCAAACCAAGATGGCCAGTGCGAGCTTGCCCCTATTTCTTCCAAAGCCCGCGGTGAATACAGTACACCTCCACTTTTGTCACATATACTTCCAATGTACACGTGTGGACAGAATGCTGTTAGGAACAAAGTCTGGTAATCCGGGGAGGGCACTATTACAAACAACCGGCAATACACCTAAGAGACTTAGGGACTGTTAAACTCTACTCATTGGCAATGCTCTCCTTGGGAAAGGCAGTGGATACAAGAACCTGTGCATAAAAAGCAGTGCAGATCAAAGAACTTATAAACAATGATTGCAGAATTAGTGTAGTAAACTAGTTCTTGCTGCTCCTCCAATTTGCGAAGATACAAAAAAAGCTGAGGAACAAACTCAACCATACCCATATATTTTTGTTCCGTCATAGTATCCTTATACCATGACACATGCTCACATATACTTCTAGTGGAACCGGAAATACCTTTCATAAGACGCATGGCGTAAAAAATGGAGCATTTATTTACAACTGTCAGCCAGGCAATAAGTATTGTCTGGCCCACTCTGTTGCCACCGTCAGAACATGACTGGTTCCATTGCGTTCTCTCCAATGCCCAATACATTGTTGTATCTAGGGGCTCTGTACAATACGACCAAAGTAACTTCCATACAACTTACTTCTCTCTTATGAACACTCCAGCTGCCATTTACCATGTTGGTGTCAGATGACCGGACATCCTTAGAAGACATGTTGTATGATACCATTTCGTGACATTCCCAATTGGTCTGTGCTGTATCAACTAATGCCTTGGTATTGCACTCAGATGTATCTCCTTGCCAAAACAGAATTGTCTTAAGAAGAAACCAGGCTTGTTGGAAACCCCAATGCTTGCTCAACCTAATGGCAGGATTGTTGGCTTCCAAAATCTTCTGGAAATCTGCATTGCCAGCTGCAATCATTTTGCGGACTCAATGATAAGACAAAGCATTGTGTTGTTTGTTGATTGGTAATTGCAACTCAGTAAAGCTTGTTATATCCAACTGGGTATCACCAAACACAATAGTCTTTCCTTTAACCGCAACTCCTAGGTACCTCATGGAAATGCGCACGTCAATGATTTATTCTACTGCAATATGTGCAGCAACAACTCAGATCCCTAGGTATCAGTCTCAACAGTAGCCTGTTGTTTTGAAAACCTTTCAAAAGGAGTTTGGTTTATGAGGTGAAGGATACCAGTGACTGAACAATCTATGATCATATCATGATATAAGTTTGCGTTGGCATATGTAGTTGAGATAACAGTCTTTCCCAAGGCTGTAGGAGCATCATGGCAATGTTAAAACGTCCCAATGTGATAAGCCACTGTAGACTCCCAATCAACAAGTGATACTGCTTGATCCCATCTTTGTTTTGTGCAGGGGTGGAATCCAACTCAGGATGATTGCTGTTATCTAACAGTGAGGCATATTGATAAATTATAGCCACACAATGCTACAATTTGATACTATGTTGTAGATAGAATTGCTTAGCCTTAGCATTGTTTGTTGGAACATCTATCTAGGATTCACTAGCTCTATTTCTTGGCCTCGTTGCCATTTCCTTTTTCCTGGCTCTGTCGTAGGACAGACGCAGTGGCCAGACGGCTGCCCTCGTCGGGTTCATTACCCGTTTGTGGCATGCCAGAGGAAAATACAAAGCGTCTCATAGGAAACCAAATATTTGCGTTATGCATCCAAATGTTTGCAACATACACAACTCTGGTTTCCGTTGCATGACGCATATAAGACGACTCGTCTTATCAAACCTGATACGCTAGGAACGAAATATTCCTGATTACCATATGGTTTCCCTAGATGAAAGTTGTCAACAGATACTGTTGCACCATCCGAACTCGATGGTTTGGCGATCACATAGGTGATCCAATCATCTCGACAAAGACTATGTCAATGATTCAATAGCCAGTACATTGGCTCCTAGATAGATGTTCCAACAAACAATGCTAAGGCTAAACAATTCTATCTACAACATAGTATCAAATTGTAGCATTGTGTGGCCATAGTTTATCAATATTGCTTGGGTGGATTGCCATACATATGTTTGTACTGCTCCATCATTTGTGCATTGTATTTCTTGGCATGGTACAAAAGGGTTCCATCCTTGTCTCGTTCAAATGTGCAGCCTTAGTGGTAATCCAGTGGTCCGACGCCCTTGAGCTTGTACTTGTGAACACTTTTGAGTTGTTTGACAATGCTATTGGGGTCATGGACTGCAACGGCAATGTCGTCGGCATAGACGGCGATGTATTTGTAGACGCCTTGACTGGGATGCATCCAAACGTCGGAGTCGGCTTTGCTAGGTGTAAAACCCATGTCACAAAGTGTGTCAGCAAACCTCTTATGCCAACAGAGTCCACTACTACGTACGCAATACAGGGCCTTGTTGATGATGAGTATGTGACCGGCAAGGTCCCCAACCTCTGGTCCGGCAACAACAAAGACTTTCTTTTGGATTTTGGCTTCAAGGTAAGCATTATTGAGGTCGGCTCTCAGCTCGGCTAGGAACACAACAATACAGAGACTTCGAAGGGACACGACTCCAGAGTAGAGGTAAGGTGACCTCCAGCAACCATGCGGGCCTTGTGTCTACCATTGTGCTTAACATTGTAGACCGTGTGAATCCTGATATTCCTGTAGCCTTGTGGAGCATTTGATATGTGTTTACCACTTAGAATAGCTTTACCCTTGTTGATGAATGTGTTGTACTCATGGAGTTGCGTATGTTCGATATTTTTGGCATCCTGCCCCTTGGTATTACCATTGCGTCTGTCAATGTCAATGGTGTCCAGATGAACTTGAGGGATCTGGTAACCAAACTTGTAGGAGGGAACACAACGGATAAAATGAAAGCAACTTTGGTTGACAAAGCGTTGGAACTTCTTCTGACGGTTGACAAGTTGTTTGAATTGCTTCCATCCCGGTGTATCTAGTAGACCTTGTTGTTTAGCACAGGCAGCACAAGTAATAGGATCATTGGCACATATGACATCTAGGGTTCATAGCTAGACTCTACAGTTTCCCAGTTTACCAAAACATTAAACTTAGAACCTTTATAGTTGATGTCTGTGGGTAGGAGGGGTCCTTGATGTGCAACAATGTCATTGAATTTCCATTGCCGGTCTGTATCAGCTACAGTTTAGTTCCTTTTCTAGATCAGTCTCGACTTTATCTAGAATTTCGTTGTAGGCAATGATTTCATTATGTTCACTGTTGTTGATCTCAACTAGGAATTGAATATTGTGTGGTTTGTCAGGATCAAGAATTTTCCTGGCAACACATGCACGAAAACTCTCCCCATTATCCTGAGTGTTGGTTAAAATGTGCGACCAATAAGATTGTCCAGAGTGAAATCAGTTAGTGTGTGGGGGGCATAGGAATTTTCGTCCTCAGTTCTACGCGACTAATGAAGTTGATAGGCTTAGGAGAACTCTCCCCTTCATGTGGCTCAAGACACCAATTGGTTTCACTGGTTTTCAGCGCAGATCAAACACTGCATCAAAAAAGTGTGGGGTGAGAATCTTACAGGTAAGAGCATCACCAACGGAGTCTGCAATTCCAACAAATTGTCCTTTCTTTTGAGCAAATCCAGTGGTTGTGGATCTGGTGATGTGACGTAGGTAGTATGTCACAGCACCTATAATTTAATCTTGTGTTACGTATCATCACGTCCTGTATGGAATGTACAGTAAATATGGACCTACGTATCCACTTGATTAATTGACTTTTCAGTTCCATCGGAAGGAAAAGTTGGGTCTTGAGTTGGTAATACTGTCACGGTATACACCAAGGCGACATGTCCCTACGACAAGTGACACCTAACATGGGTAACGGAAGTGTGAATCAGAGTAAAGAGCATGGTGGAACCGTGGCATTTATGTCGGCCTTATTGCACGACACAATGTATTCGCGCCGTGATCAAGGATATCCTTTGAGTGAAGATGCAGGAGCAGAATACAAGAATGAGGATTAGGATACAGTCCCACGAATTACAAGGCAAGTTACAGACAGGTTTGGATACTCGCTGAGTGATTCTATGTGGGATTTATACTTAGAAGGGATATACTCTATGTGGGAGTAAGATTATCTGGCACATGGTAAGAGGTCTTCTATCTGATAGAATGGCCAATTCTCATGGACTAGTAGTAGAATAATCTTCCTCTCATTGTTTTAGAAAGTCATTGATCCAAATATTGCATTAGCATAGGTCCTCGTATCCGCTGTCTAACCCGTGGGGAGCGTCGTAAGCGAGTTGAGTTTTACAGTCCCTAAGTTCACTTAGGTGTATCGCAGGTCGTTCGTAATAACGCCCACCTTGCGTTTACCAGGTATTGTCGACACAGCGTTTCCTGTTCTACGTACGTACATTGGTTGTACTACGTAACAGATTAACAGTCTTGACAGCACGTCAAACCACTGCTGCTCATCCGCACAGTCGTTACTGGTAAACATTCCTTAAGTCTACTTAAGGTCGTTCTCAAATTTCCACGAGCTCCGTAAATTTTGAGGACTAAATCGCTTACATCCATTCGTGTTGTATAAGTGCCAGAGGTATCACTTAAGGTGATATTTATCGGCTTGTGTGACACATTGTTTGAAAGCCGCTTCCCTACTCCCTCGCGCTAACTGGTACCGAGGACCCATTAGTACTGCTTCAGGGTCTTGTCGGTAAGTTACTCGTGGCCTCCCTACTTCCTCGGAGTCGCCGGTGCCGAACCCCCCTTGGAGTCTTCAGGGTTTGTCGGCAGGGTCGCTTCGTGAATACGGGTTGCTCTGGTCAAGTGAGGTAGAGATACCAATAGGCTTGAGGACCTCAGCCCTGATTCCGGTTGGAACGGACTTACTACCCGGCGTAAAGTAGTACGGGGGGGGCTAATCAAACCCTCGTCAGTCCCCGAGGACACTGCCTACGGAGGTAGAAGTGAGTGTACCAGTGCTAGCTTCGTTCACTGGTGTAGGGTCATTTTAACGAAGTCCGCTATAGTATACAGCGAAGGACCTGAACACATAAGTAGTAATTTTCAAGAATTCCTATATTGTGTTGGCTTCTCAGGCCACCATGGTTCCCGCCACCCGGCAAATGACGAGTGCAGCCGTCTATGCCCACCTTTTGGACAACGTACTTCTTCTTCCCCAAGGGCATCCTATCCGCCTCAGTTTTGAGCAACAAGGATATGAATCGGCTGATGATCTTCTGTGTATTTTTGAGAATGAACTTGAGTCTCTTGGATACACTCCTTCTGTCCTTCCCGACGGCCTGGAAAACCCGCCAACTATACCCCTTCTCATGGCGCACCGACAGATCATACGTCATTTCTTGCGCTGGCAGGCATCTTTGGAACGACAAAAGGGGACACCCTTGAAGAACTCCGAACTTGTTGCACTTAACAATGAAGATTTTGTCCTTTACCGTCGCTCAGCCCTTGGTCAAGTCTCGACAGCAACTGCACCGGTTAATGCTTCCCCAACTGTCCAGAGCCCCATAGGAAAGACACGTTCGGCTGTCGAGGACTTCAAGCGTGGGATCAAACGTGACAAAACTCACTATCCCGTGCTTAAAGATGATCGGTACTGGGACAACTTTTATCGGTCGTTTGTTGTTACTGCCGTAACACATAACGTTGACAAAGTTCTAGATCCGACGTACATCCCTACCGATCCCTTGGAGAAATCCCTTTTTGAAGAGCAGAACAAGTTCGTATATTCTGCTCTAGAGCATACTCTCCAGACGGACATGGGCAAGAACATTGTACGCGAGCATAGTTTCGACTTCAATGCCCAGGAAGTTTTCCGTAAGGTTGTGAAACACTACACAGAGTCCGCTAGCGCGAAGATTAGTTCGTCTACTACCCTGGGATACCTTACAACTGCAAAGTACGGATCGTCATGGACTGGCACAGCAGAAGGTTTTATTCTTCACTGGAAAAATCACTTGCGCATCTACAATGACACTGTTCCTGCTGGTGAACAGCTTCCTCAGCAACTATGCCTTAGTCTTTTGGAGAATGCTGTTCATGATGTACCTGAGCTTCGACAGGTAAAAATCACTGCAACTCTTGACTTAGCAAAGGGAGGTAATCCTATTAGCTATGATGGTTATCTCAGTCTACTACTCGCATCGGCATCGCTCTACGACAACGGCAATAATCTATCTAATTCTCGTAGTGGCAAGAACAAGCGCAACATCTATGCTAATGAACTAGAGTACAATCCGATGGATTTTGAGAGTAAACCGGATGTAGACTATGATATAGATGTGTCGCCTACCGCAATCTACGAAGCCAATGCTCATGCCCGTAACAGCAGTTCCCGGAATCGTAGTCCGGCAGCTAATCGCGAGCGACCTTACATCCCTCGTGAAATGTGGAACCTGCTCTCCGACGATGCCAAAGCCATCCTCCAAGGCTTAATAGCCCCCGGGAAGCAGGCCCCGTTGAATAATACGCCACACCAATCGTTGCAGGCCAATACGCACGATACCATTGGCGCGGAACGAATCACAACGGACACCTTCCATGATTGCGCACCCGAAACTGAATTGCTTGCCCACCTGACTGAGCGTGTTAGTCACATGAGCGACGGCGACATACGTAAGGTACTTGCCGCATCTCGTGATGGTCCCGCCTATGATGAGCCCACACCACTGCAATCTAACGTACTTCAATATCAAGTGTCTCGTCACAACGTCATTGAAACTACGGCAGCCCTCGTCGACCGTGGAGCCAATGGAGGTCTTGCCGGCAGTGATGTCATGGTCTTGCATAAAACAGGTCGTTCTGCAACCATCACAGGTATCAATGATCATACCTTGTCCGATTTGGACATTGTCACCGCTGCTGGCTACACTGAATCCCAAAATGGCCCCATCATTCTCATTATGAACCAATACGCCCATTTGGGACAGGGTAAAACTATCCACTCCAGTGCACAGCTTGAACACTATCGCAACCATGTCGAAGACCGTTCCCGTACTGTAGGAGGTAACCAGCGAATTGTAACATTGGATGACTACATCATCCCATTGCACATTCGACAAGGACTCGCGTACATGGATATGCGGCGTCCTACCGACAAGGAACTTGCGTCCCTTCCACACGTTGTCCTAACCTCCGACGTAGACTGGGATCCCTCCGTACTTGACCACGAAATTGATCTCGCGACCTCTTGGTATGATGACATATATGATTTGCCTCAATCACCTTACGTTGAACCACGTTTTGACCATACAGGCAAATACCTCCATCGTCACATTTCCCTTTGCAACCATCGCGATGACGTTGTTGACCGCGTATTATATTGCCAACGGCACCTCGTCACGAAAAATGTGCAAGATTATGAGGCCCTTCGTCCGTGTTTTGGATGGGTCTCTGCTGAAACCGTTCGCAAGACCATCATGGCGACCACGCAGCATGCACGCGAAGTATATAACGCTCCGTTACGCAAACATTTTAAGTCTCGCTTTCCCGCTCTAAATGTACACCGTCGTAATGACCCAGTTGCTACCGATACCATTTGGTC
Source organism: Phaeodactylum tricornutum CCAP 1055/1 (assembly GCF_000150955.2). Classification (NCBI taxonomy): domain Eukaryota; phylum Bacillariophyta; class Bacillariophyceae; order Surirellales; family Neidiaceae; genus Phaeodactylum; species Phaeodactylum tricornutum. Next base: position 324,511 of record NC_011677.1, read on the forward strand.
CGACACCCCTGCTGTCGATAATGGTGCTAAATTTGCACAACTTTTCGTTGGTCGACGCTCCCTTGTCACCGACGCTTACCCCATGAAAACTGACAAAGAATTCGTCAATACCCTTGAGGACCATATCCGTTACCGGGGTGCCATGGACAAATTGATTAGCGATCGTGCCCAGGTTGAAATCAGCAAAAAGGTCACCGATATTACACGCGCATATAATATCGACCAGTGGCAAAGTGAACCAAACCATCAACACCAAAACTTTGCCGAACGTCGTATTGCCACTATCGAGGCTAATACCAACAACATTCTCAATCTTTCCGGTGCCCCTGATTCCGCCTGGTTACTTTGCGTGACATATGTTTGTTATGTTTTCAACCATTTGGCACATGAATCCCTAGATAACCGCACTCCCCTTGAAGTCCTCACCGGCTCCACGCCTGATATCAGTGTTCTCCTTCAGTTTCATTTTTGGGAACCGGTCTATTATAAGCTCGAAAATGCGACATTTCCTTCTGGTGGTACCGAACAACAAGGACGTTTTGTTGGCATAGCCGACTCCGTCGGCGACGCTCTCACTTATAAGATACTTACCCACACCACCAACCGCATTCTTCATCGCTCTAGTGTCCGTTCTGCGACCATTCCCGGACAAACCAACCTACGCCTTACGCCACAGGATGGGGAGAGTGGTCCTAAACCCATCAACTTTATCAAGTCGCGTAGAACCGAAAACAAAAATTCCTATGCCATTAAGGAGTTGCCTGGTTTCACACCTGATGACCTTATAGGTCGTACGTTCCTCACCGACACTCGGGATGATGGGGAGCGTTTGAAGGCACGAATCACGCGGAAAATATTGGACCCAGACAAGCCCTCGGATGTAAAGTTCCTTGTCGAAATCAATGATGGTGAATATGACGAGATTCTAGCATACAACGAAATTCTAGATAAAATCGAGACGAATCTAGATAAGGAACTCCATGACACGGAACGACAGTGGAGTTTTAAGGACATCGTCGCGCACGAAGGACCTCTTTTACCACGCGATAAGAACTACAAGGGGTCCAGATTCAACGTACTTGTCAATTGGGAGACTGCGGAGTCTACCTATGAGCCGCTAGACGTTATCGGTGTCGATGACCCAATTACATGCGCTGTCTATGCTAAGAGTCAAGGACTATTAGACACTCCAGGATGGAAGAAATTCAAGCGCCTCGTAACTAGGGATAAGCAGGTCCAGCGACTCGTCAACCAAACTCGTCAGCAGACTAGTCGAGTCGAGCCCACTCACAAGTTTGGCTACCAAATTCCTCGCGACCATAAGGATGCCATTGCTATTGATACGCTCAATGGTAATCGTAATTGGCAAGATGCAGAGAGTATTGAGAGAGCCCAGCTCCACGAATATGAGACTTTCGTTGACATCGGTAAGGCTACCACACTCGGTAAACATGTTACGAATGCACCCAAAGGCTACAAGAAGATTCGTGTCCATACCGTATACGACGTCAAGCATGACGGTAGGCACAAGGCCAGAATGGTTGCTGGAGGGCATCTAACTCCTGTCCCAACCGAAAGCGTGTACTCTGGTGTGGTCTCTCTACGCAGTCTTCGTATTGTTGTCTTCCTTGCTGAATTAAATGGACTTAAGCTATGGGGAGCTGACATAGGCAATGCGTATCTGGAAGCAAAAACAAAAGAGAAGGTGTTCATTGTTGCAGGCCCAGAATTCGCTGAACTCGAGGGACACATACTTGTTATCAACAAGGCTCTCTACGGACTTCGAAGCAGTGGCCTACGTTGGCACGAACGGTTCGCAGATACCCTTCGCGATCTAGGTTTCACCGCTAGCAAGGCAGATTCTGATGTTTGGATGAGAGAGAATAGTGGTGTCTATGAGTACATTGCAGTTTACGTCGATGATATAGCCGTTGCTGCCCAGGACCCCGAAGGAATCATCCGTCAACTCAAGGAAAAGTACAAGTACAAGCTAAAGGGTGTAGGCCCATTGCAATACCATCTGGGGTGTACTTTCGAACGCGATAAGGATGGTACGCTGTCGTATCACCCAAAGAAGTACATATCGAGAATGATGGAACAATATGAGCGAATCTTCCAGGAACAACCAAGGATGTACGTATCGCCGCTGGAGAAGGGCGATCACCCAGAGCTGGATTCGACTCCTGAACTTGATGAAAACGGTATCAAACAGTACCAGTCTCTTATTGGTAGTTTGCAATGGTTGATTACGCTTGGCCGCTTTGATATAGCGACAGCAGTCATGAGCATGTCTAGATACCGGGTGGCACCTCGTGAGGGGCATCTTGACAGACTAAAAAGGATGTACGGATACATCAAGAAAATGAAGAATGGTGCAATCAGGGTCCGAACCGATGAACCAGAATATACAGACCTCCCCGACAAACCACGTGATTGGACGACTTCGGTGTATGGGGATGTTAAAGAACTGCTTCCCCATAATGCCCCGACGGCTCTTGGAAAGTACGTGATGCTGACCAGTTACGTTGACGCAAATCTATACCATGACATGGTAACGGGTCGCTCCGTAACGGGTGTTTTACACCTTGTCAACCAAACCCCATTTGAATGGTATTCCAAAAGACAAGCAACCGTCGAGACAGCCACGTACGGTTCAGAATTTGTTGCCGCACGTATTGCAGTCGAGCAGATTATAGACATACGAACCACCTTACGATTCCTTGGAGTTCCCATACGGGGCAAGTCGGTACTTTTCGGAGACAATCAATCGGTCATTATTAGTTCGACGGAACCGCAGTCTCCAATCAACAAGCGACACAACGCATTGTCCTACCACAGGGTGCGTGAGGCAATTGCCGCTGGGATTGTTGATTTTCGGAAGATCTTGGGTGCTGAGAATGTTGCCGACGTCCTCAGTAAGCATTGGGGTTTCCAACAAGCGTGGCCTGTTCTAAAACCACTTTTGTTTTGGCAAGGAGACACATCAAAATGTGAGGTAAAGGATTCCAAGCCATCAAGTCAGGCCGATGGGGAGTGTCACGGTATACACCAAGGCGACATGTCCCTACGACAAGTGACACCTAACATGGGTAACGGAAGTGTGAATCAGAGTAAAGAGCATGGTGGAACCGTGGCATTTATGTCGGCCTTATTGCACGACACAATGTATTCGCGCCGTGATCAAGGATATCCTTTGAGTGAAGATGCAGGAGCAGAATACAAGAATGAGGATTAGGATACAGTCCCACGAATTACAAGGCAAGTTACAGACAGGTTTGGATACTCGCTGAGTGATTCTATGTGGGATTTATACTTAGAAGGGATATACTCTATGTGGGAGTAAGATTATCTGGCACATGGTAAGAGGTCTTCTATCTGATAGAATGGCCAATTCTCATGGACTAGTAGTAGAATAATCTTCCTCTCATTGTTTTAGAAAGTCATTGATCCAAATATTGCATTAGCATAGGTCCTCGTATCCGCTGTCTAACCCGTGGGGAGCGTCGTAAGCGAGTTGAGTTTTACAGTCCCTAAGTTCACTTAGGTGTATCGCAGGTCGTTCGTAATAACGCCCACCTTGCGTTTACCAGGTATTGTCGACACAGCGTTTCCTGTTCTACGTACGTACATTGGTTGTACTACGTAACAAATACATTGGTTCCCAGAAATGAAATTGAAGGTGTACACTAATATTGGGAGTACTGCCGGAAAGAATTTCGAGAGGGGTTATCACAATATACTACCAAAGTACACCGTGTGGACAGAAAGCTGTTAGGAACAGAGTCTGGTAATCCAGGGAGGGCACTATTACAAACAACCGGCAATACACCTAAGAGACTTAGGGACTGTAAAACTCTATTTGTTGATGACGCTCCCCACAGGTTAGACAGTGGATACAAGGACCTATGCAATAAAGGCAGTACGGATCAAAGAACTTATGAAACAATGATTGAAGAATTAGTGCTATAAAATAGTTCTTGTTGTTCCTCCAATTTGCCAAGATACAACAAAACCTGAGGAACAAACTCAAACAAAACAAAATATCTTTCCTTTGCCATAGTATCCTTATACCATGGCGCACACTCACATATACTATAGTGGAACCGGAAATACCTTTCAAAACACACATGACACGGAAAATGGAGCGCATACATTTACATCCGCTAGTCAGGTGATAAGGATTGGCTGTCCCACTCTGTTGCCACTGTCAGAACACAACTGACTTTGTCACGTTCTCTCCAATGCCTGATACATTGTTATACTTAGGAATTCCATACAAGAAGACCAAATTAAGTTCTATGCAACTCACTTCATGCTTGTAAACACTCCAACTGCCATCCATCATGTCAACACCTAACAAATGGACATTCTTGGTGGACATGTCGCATGGTACTAAACCGTGACAGGGGTCCAATTGTGTAAAGACTCATGTGCCAAATGATTAAATCAATATCAAATGTAGGAAACACACAATAACCATGTAAAATTGGGAACACCAGTTTTGTTTAAAATATTATTTGCGTTTGCTTCAACAGATGTAATTTGAAGTTCAGCATAATTTTGGTGCTGATGATTGGGCTCACCCTGCCATTGATCAATGTGATAAGCACAAGTAAGGTCAGACACTTTCTTGCTGATTTTGGCCTTGGCATGGTTGCTGATAAGTTTATCCATGGCGCCTCAATGACAAATATTGTCCTCAAGAGCATTAGCAGATTCTTTGTCAGTTTTCATAGGATAAAAGTCGGTAACAAGCAGTTGTTGGCCAACAAATAGTTGCACAGATTTAGCTCCGTTATCAACAGTGGGTGTATTCAACCAAATGGTATTGGTAACCACAGCCTCATTGCGGCAATGAACATTGAGTGCTGGAAAACAGTACTTGGAATGATTACGCTTAGGTGCATTATAGACTTTGCAAGCAAAGTGCGTGGTGGCCAAAATGGTTTTCTTGACTGTGTTGGAGGAGACCCAACCAAGGCAAGGACGCAAGGCTTTGTCATTATGTGTGTTGCAAAACATGTTGTGCTTATTTAACAAAAGTATATTGTCAATAGCTGTGGAATGAGCAACACTGCCAGGTGACAAAAACATATCAAAATTTGCAACATGTTGGTGTTGATATTCACCAGTCAAATTTGAAATGGGGCTCAATGTACGGATCATATGGGAGATCCTGGATAGCATTAATAAATCAGTGGCAAGTTCAGTTTCATTGTCAGTAAGGGATGGATCCTGTCACAATATACACCACTGTACACCGTGGGACAAAACGCTGTTAGAAACAGAATCTGGTAAGACTTGTGGGCATTATTACAAATGACCTGCAATACACCTAGGCCGGCTTAGGGACTGTAAAACTCTACTTGTTGGCAATGCTTTCCTTGGGTTAGGCAGCGGATACAAGGACCTATGCAAAGGCAGTACGGATCAAAGAACTCATAAAACAATGATAGAAGATTAAGTTCTACAAACTAGTGCCTTTTGTCAGATCATATCCAAACTTGACTGCAGTCCTGGCAGCTTCACCAATTAAACCTGAATCTTCCATGCTCACCATAGTATCCATATAATGCAAAGTCCGTTCTTGCATACTTATCAAGGAATTGTAAGTATCTGTTGTAACACACATGGTATAAAAATTGGGTCCTGTCAATTTGCATCCGTTTCCCTTGTGTTTCCATCCAAATATTTCTTTCCGTTGAACCAATTACTTCCTTGTTGCAACTGAAGTCTCCATACTAATCAAGAGCCTTCTCAAAGTAAGTAGGGAATACTGCAAATCCGTGCCCATGTATCTTCTCACTATGCCATAATTAAATAGGAATGCATATAATAAGGCCAATTCCACTGACATGTACACAACTTTCAGTAAACATGTATACACTTGATTTCTGCTTGTGACACACTTGTTTTGAGATAAATGTCTCAAAGACACACGGGACGGGTACATACCGTGAGAGATCCCAATTGACACCGGAAGTAAACACAATGTGGGGCAATGTGTCAAATTCCGCATCGGAAGGAGGTTGCATGTGCATATAAGCAAGTCCATGAAAAAACATGTAGAGGAGTAACATAGTTGTCTAGAGTAACAATGCCTTGTTTACCCCCCAGGATACAAGAATGGTCTTCAACACTATTCTTGTGGTACTCAAGTTGCGCACTAGAATGAATCGTTTTCCCTTTTCCATGGTGTGCATACTGGTGAAGTATGACAATGATGGGTCCATTTTGAGATTCAAGGAGGCGGGCGGCGGTGACAATATCCCAATTGTTGTCTTAACATTAGTATTGCACAACTTACCAGGGTGTTTACGACAATCTAACGTTCTAGTGCATTCAATTGCTAGATTGTAAATGAATTGCGTGAATAATCTATACTGTTTCCTGCTCGTTGGAAACCATACTAAATCCATGGGACTTGAAAGTGAATGTGGTGGGATCCACTGTTAGAATTGGAGTTCTTCCCAATCTCAAGTAATTCTGTGTAGAGAGATTCTTGTTGTCCCGCTTTGAAATTTAAATGCTGCTTTCGTGAACCCTTCTTGATTAAGGCTCCCTTGATATATTGACCTTGATTAGTGTACCGCGACTCCTGGGTTTCTTGGTTAGGTTCATCCATGGCTGGAGTCATAAGGAAGAGTTATTCGCGTATGACGAAACATGACTTCATATACATATGATAAGTCTCTCCATACATATGTTACAAAGTAACATTGATGAGCTCGCTTCGGTGCGGCACTGAAAATCAAGCATGAACATGACGTCACAAATCTAAAAGTAACGCCGTGCGGAAGCAGTTTTGACAATTATTACAAGAAGGGTTTGCAAATGTACTACTTGTACCGGTGCTTACCTGTAGTCTACCGTACCAAATGTGTAGTCAATACAATAGGCCTTGGCACGTGTACTACTTTTAATGGTGCTTAGGTGTAGTCTACTGTAAGTAATCTATTTGTTTAACAAAAGTAACCGACCAACCAAAAGATAGGGACTTATGCAAGTCGAAAAATCAAAAGAGGATATACAAATATGCCAGATATGTACAGTCAACTATAATTCGTTTCTCAGCTTGCCTCTTGAGTGAAGAAGATGTATGTTTCGATTTTGCAATCGCGTGTTTGTGCATCACAGTCAAACGCGTATGTATCCTGTTGGTCTTGATGTCCGGTCTAGTGCCATGTCGTGAGCGAAGAATACAAAACTGACGGTCAGGAGATGAAAGACAAGCCAAAACAACCTCATACCGTTAAGTAAGCAAAAGGGTCGACAGCACAGCGAAAATGTCAATCGTGTTGCGAAGCGTTTGCACGTGTACTACTTGTATTGGTGCGTGCACGCCCGCTTGCTTCTCTTTCCGCGAAAAGATGCTCACTGTCAATCGTTCTACAATTCATGTAAGACGCGTTTGCAAGTGTAGTACTTGCAATGGTTCATGCAAGCTTGCTTGCTCCGCTTTCAAATCTTGTTGGCTCCCGCTCCCACTCGACCCGCCTTTCGTCGAATATGCAACACCTCTCATAAAACCAAAAAGCAAGCAACGACAAACAGCAACCTGCCCACCAACTCAACCAATACTTCCACAATCCCTCACACCATGAAATTTACTGCCCCGAACGTCGCCCTCTTCCTCCTCGCCGCCCTCCAGGCCACCGCAACCTCCGTCCATGCCACCCGCTTCTGCAAGGAGCATGGTGCCCTCATCCCCGTCACCGTGGTGAGCGCCACATCTCCCGACGCTGACGGCCTGAAGGACGGCTTCGAGGTCTTCCGCGACCTGCTGGGCGGGGAAAACAACGGGAACGGGGCGGCGCCCTCCGCGGAGGGTCACCGCCAGGTGAACTGGGACGCACCCATAGTGCCCTTCGACATGCCGGGCGACTTCTTCGCCACGACTGTGGACCGCGGCCTCAACCTCCGCTCCAAGCGCGACGAGTTCCGCGTCAGCAACCCCGACCCCAAAGACGGCCCCAAGGACGACCTGTTCGATTCCATCAGCCCCAGGGCCGCCAAGGACTTCCAGACCTTCTCCGCCTTTCGCCTTTTCACGGTGGCGGGCGGCGACAACGAATTCGTAGCGGAGTTCACCGTGCCCGGAAGCCATAAAGAGGCCACCGTGGCGGGCTTTGGCGCTGTGCTGGTCGATGTTGACCTTAGCCACAAGACCACGCTGACGTTCTACGCCGACAGCGGCTGCATCATCGCCCAGGAAGATGCCAAGGCCCTCAAAGACGGCCTCTCGTTTGTGGGCCTCGTCTCCCAATCGGAAAAGTTCCCCATTGCCAAGGTGGAGGTGGAGCTGGGCACCAAGGCGATCGACGACACCAGCCGCTTTCGCGGCTTTGCGGACTTCGTCGTCATGGACGACTTCTTGTACAGTGAGCCCCAGGAGCTCCACTAAGTGTTCGATTGGCACTAGTCCAGGCGGCGCACGGTTGGCGCAGGGAAGTGAGCAGGAAATTTGCGCACTTATATATGCACAGTAGAAAATAAAAGCAAATGACTAATTGCGACACGTACGTGTACTAGTTTTCTTGTAGACAATTCCTCTTACGTACGGTCTGCGAAGCTGTGAAGGAAACCTGCAACCAAAAGCCAGCCAACAGGCGAAAATAAAAGTGAATGACTTATTGCGACATGCACAAACAATTGACCAAACTTGAGCATTGTCAGTTGCATAAGACTCTTCTTCATAAGGACAGTGCGCAATCGTCTCTTCAAATGCATCCATGTAATGAATTATGACATGAAAATTGTATTTGTTGCATGTTTATTGATAGTGAATGGTTCTGGAATGGCATACGGCATTTGTTATCAACATCACTTACAGTTATTTTTTTTACAAGATATCTGTGCACCTTATCTTGCTTGTGTATATTGTTTGTAACCCTACGCGCACTTCTTAAAAAAATTTGGAACAACAGGATCTCCAATAGCTCACCTTATCCAAGAAGAAGAATAACCTGAAGGGCATGATAACAATTAAACGGATACATTTGAAGAGGTGATTGCGCACTGTCCTCATGAAGAAGAGTCTTATGCAACTGACAATGCTCAAGTTTGGTTGATTGTTTGTGCATGTCGCAATTAGGCATTAGCTTTTATTTTCTACTGTGCTTTTAAGTGTGCAAATTTCCTGCTCACTTCCCTGCGCCAACCGTGCGCCGCCTGGACTAGTGCCAATTGAACACTTAGTGGAGCTCCTGGGGCTCACTGTACAAGAAGTCGTCCATGACGACAAAGTCCGCAAAGCCGCGAAAGCGGCTGGTGTCGTCAATGGCCTTATTGCCCAGCTCCACCTCCACCTTGGCAATGGGGAACTTTTCCGACTGGGAGACGAGGCCCACAAACGAGAGGCCGTCTTTGAGGGCCTTGGCATCTTCCTGGGCAATGATGCAGCCGCTGTCGGCGTAGAAGGTCAGCGTGGTCTTGTGGCTAAGGTCAACATCGACCAGCACAGCGCCAAAGCCCGCCACGGTGGCCTCTTTATGGCTTCCGGGCACGGTGAACTCCGCTACAAATTCGTTGTCGCCGCCCGCCACCGTGAAAAGGCGAAAGGCGGAGAAGGTCTGGAAGTCCTTGGCGGCCCTGGGGCTGATGGAATCAAACAGGTCGTCCTTGGGGCCGTCTTTGGGGTCGGGGTTGCTGACGCGGAACTCGTCGCGCTTGGAGCGGAGGTTGAGGCCGCGGTCCACAGTCGTGGCGAAGAAGTCGCCCGGCATGTCGAAGGGCACTATGGGTGCGTCCCAGTTCACCTGGCGGTGACCCTCCGCGGAGGGCGCCGCCCCGTTCCCGTTGTTTTCTCCGCCCAGCAGGTCGCGGAAGACCTCGAAGCCGTCCTTCAGGCCGTCAGCGTCGGGAGATGTGGCGCTCACCACGGTGACGGGGATGAGGGCACCATGCTCCTTGCAGAAGCGGGTGGCATGGACGGAGGTTGCGGTGGCCTGGAGGGCGGCGAGGAGGAAGAGGGCGACGTTCGGGGCAGTAAATTTCATGATGTGAGGGATTGTGGTAGTATTGGTTGAGTTGGTTGGCAGGTTGCTGTTTGTTGTTGCTTGCTTTTTGGTTTTATGAGAGGTGTTGCATATTCAACGAAAGGCGGGTCGAGCGGGAGCGGGAGCCAACAAGATTTGAAAGCGGAGCAAGCAAGCTTGCATGAACCATTGCAAGTACTACACTTGCAAACGCGTCTTACATGAATTGTAGAACGATTGACAGTGAGCATCTTTTCGCGGAAAGAGAAGCAAGCGGGCGTGCACGCACCAATACAAGTAGTACACGTGCAAACGCTTCGCAAAACGATTGACATTTTCGCTGTGCTGTCGAGCCTTTTGCTAAATTAACGGTATGAGGTTGTTTTGGCTTGTCTTTCATCTCCTGACCGTCAGTTTTGTATTCTTCGCTCACGACATGGCACTAGACCGGACATCAAGACCAACAGGATACATACGCGTTTGACTGTGATGCACAAACACGCGATTGCAAAATCGAAACATACATCTTCTTCACTCAAGAGGCAAGCTGAGAAACGAATTATAGTTGACTGTACATATCTGGCATATTTGTATATCCTCTTTTGATTTTTCGACTTGCATAAGTCCCTATCTTTTGGTTGGTCGGTTGCTTTTGTTAAACAAATAGATTACTTACAGTAGACTACACCTAAGCACCATTAAAAGTAGTACACGTGCCAAGGCCTATTGTATTGACTACACATTTGGTACGGTAGACTACAGGTAAGCACCGGTACAAGTAGTACATTTGCAAACCCTTCTTGTAATAATTGTCAAAACTGCTTCCGCACGGCGTTACTTTTAGATTTGTGACGTCATGTTCATGCTTGATTTTCAGTGCCGCACCGAAGCGAGCCCATCAAGCCATTGGTACACGACCCTGCGGAGCCTTTCTTTTCGCTCACCCTCCGACTCCGCCAAAGTCGTCGCCGTCAAAAGAACTTTCTCCGCGTACAAGGCCAAACGATATCTACAGCGACCTGTATGGAACGCATTTCACCAGTACGGTCCATGGTTTCCTTCCTCCACCGTGACCAGGTCGAGCTAGACCTACGGTAGACAGTTTTGTGTTCAGCTTGAGGGGATGTGTATCCTGCGATACATCGCCCAGTGCAAGAAAATACGGAACGCATAATCCTTTGGGAACAATGCTTCCAGCCCGAAGAGCAACTTATTTGAGGATGTATCCGTGACGAGTCCGACTGTTGATATTTCGGATATGCTCCATGGATCTCTGTCAGGAAAGGCGGTTGGTCCGGAAATTAGCAAGAAATTGACAAGTGAAAGGGAAACTTATCCTTCCGACGAAGACGGCATTGAGGGGAAGGAACAAGCTCTTTCGCCTCTCGCGTATGATGTGATTGGATGCATACCCAACACTGTTTTGAAACTTCCAATTGCATCAGGCGGACCTTACGATGCAAATGTGGAGGCGCGTGTCGGGTCTATCAAATTTGGGGCTGACGGCTGGATGGTCTGGAAGGATTTGGAGATGTTATTTATGTTTAGGAGAATGTGTTTTTGTTTAGTTACATAGTCCGTATTCCGGGAAAGTAGGTTTAATAATGTGAATCACTCGACGTTCAAGTACAAATATTATTTTTTGGCAGCTTTTGCGTTAATAGATGATAAGACAAATAGATGGAATGCGTTTACCGGCCTGCATCAAAAGGGATCGTAAGACGAAGAGTAGCTGGAGTATTCATTGGTCCATCAGGGCTAGTGCAACCATGCTTACTTAGCATCCCTCTACCTAACAGGCTTTGAGCAGCAACCGTGTTGTTTGGAATACGCACTGCGGGAGACGAGGTCTCTACATTCGGCGTGTCAGCTATATTCACAGTCAGCCTTGGCAAGCAGCCAGACTAATGTTGTCAAACGTCCTCATGCTGTCTCTTACGCTGCGAAGCGACGGGCGGAATGGGATCCGATGGGACGACCACCGGGTACCCCAGAGTTGGCTTCGGCCAGGACTCGGACCTTGTCGGTAAAGATCTGCACGGCGTGTACCGTTTGCGCCAAAATGGCCAGCTGCTGCAGTCCCTTCTCCAGAGCCAACCCCCGGGGAGGACGAGTTGCCGCCACGGGTCCAAGGTGCCACACTAGACTTTGCACTTTCCGTAACAAAGCCGGATTGTGCGGGAGCGTGCCATTAACGGTATCTTCCAAGAACTGAACGAGAACGTCGACGCGATGCTGAATATTCTCCACAGACTGTTGCGTTTGTTTGGTCTGCTGTACATATCGACTATCCGTAGGATGTTTCGTCTTTTCACGAACGACGCGTTCGACGGCAATCTTTTCGGCGTCCGAGGTTGTGAGTGTCCAGGCGGGAATGGCTACCAGCGCCGAACCACCGTGAACCTGATACAAAGTCAAGGGCAGCTCGTCCTGGTCGACTTCATCGTTCGCGTTTGCCGCAGTAATCGCGTCCGAGCGAGGCACTTGCAAAAGACCAAAGACAAAATTCCGCCTTTGGTAGTGTTCCGCGAGCTGCTTCGTCAAGACGAGATCGCGTTCGAGTGGTTCAGAATCGTCCGACGTCACGCGGTACCAACCCAGCACTCGATGTTGCGGAAAGACGGCTTGATGCAAACCAATGAGAGTGGTGGCGGATTCCGAAGCGTCGACCGGAACGTCGTCGGCGTCTTTGATCTGCCAGTGATGGTCATGGTCCGTTCCGAAGAGCAAACCAACGACGGGGGAATCCGGAGTGAGCGGAGACCCACCACAGGTAATACGTGTATACTGATCCGACATGTTCACAATCGCCAACTAATAGTACAATATGCACAAAGAACATTGTATGTGAGAAAGCGTGTGATTGCTGCATCGTATCGAGTTCACGGGCGATAACAAGACACACACACGCGCAAACACGCACATACACACACGTACCGGGTGCACGGAAGTCCGACGTTCTTCCTCGTGCGGAGAATCTACATCCATCGGAGCCATACTGGAACTCCAAGCGCCACACGAATAGGGACACTTTCACCGTTCGCTATCGAAGTGGAATGCCGGTGTTCATCGAACCCTCCCGAAGAAGCATCATCGGCTTGCACTGCGAGTCCCCGAGTCTTCCCCACAGTACCGGAACTAACCCTATACGGTTTGGCGATTGTTGGGGTCAATTGTGGTAGGTGTCTGAAGAATAGGGGTTTGGGATACAATTAGGATTTGTGACACGAATCGACAGTAAGGCAGCTTCATGATTGGGGCATTCGTATCGGCGCACGCGCTTCGCTGTCTCGAAACGAACATAATCGTAAGCTAGTTCGCAGCCACTGTGCCAGCGATCGCGACGAACACCTGCCGTCACCCCTCTCAACCGGGACGCCCCTCATCGAATACCTAACAAATAGTTAGCAGACACGCACCCTTGCACACGCGCACACTAACGCATTCGCCAACGTAGTTTCATTCAGTCTTCCTACTCTCAGTCAGCGCACCCCTGATTCCCCACCGTTGCGGAACCAAAGTCGGTGGTGTGGAGGCAAGGTGTTCGCATGTTTCGGAAAGGTTAAACCCGTAGCCTAGTCTAGCTAGCACCATTGCAGAGACCAAAGAGTCCTTCCCGTTTCGCGAAACCGGTGAATCAGTGCCGGTCGTGTTGAACCCCCGTCCTCATCAGTCGTAGAAGTCCTGACGCGCATTCCATCATGGCGGGACGCAACGACGTGTGCGGCTTAGTGGGGACTTCGTTCACCGCCAAACGGTGGCTCTCTTTGGACATTTGCGGCTTCTTAGGCATCACACTTAGTTGGGGTGTGCACGCTTACGCCTTGTACGTTCTGGGAGCGTACACGATCGAAAACTCGCTGGCTTCGACCGTGGTCTTCTTTTCCCTCTATATTCCCATTGCTCTACTGGCCTTGAGTAGTTTGTACATGGCCTGGACGACAGATCCCGGCGCCGTTCCTCTGGGAGCACGGCCCTTGACCATTGTACGGAGGGCCAACAGTGGAGCCCTCTCCACGGCACGGAGCCAGGCCCGCGGCACCCGACGCTGTCCCAAGTGTCACGATAACTACAAACCCCCACGTGCACACCACGACAGTGTCACGGGACGCTGTGTCGTCAAGTTTGATCATTTTTGTCCCTGGGTACGTATGCGTGTGTGGCAGCGTTCCGTGTCGATGCTTATGCGTGCAGGCATGCGTATGTGTGTAGGGACACACGTAGATAAGGTTGATTTTCCACCTTCGTCTCACAAAATTCGTTCCGCTACTTACCACTCTTGCAAATTTCTATAGGTCGGCAACGCGGTAGGTGCCATGAATCACAAATACTTCTGTCTTTTTCTACTCTACACTTGCTTGGCCTGCTTGACCTCCCTGCTCCTGCTGCTACTACGCGTCATACACTGTGGTTACGTCAGGGTCATTGAAGAGCACGAAGGCGGTGGCGCCAGCAGCAGCACCGGCCAAACCTCCTCACACGAGGAGGCACTCCCAGCGGAACCCGAAAAATTCTTTCGACCACTGCACCGATTTTTGGACGAAGACAACGACACGGAATTCCTCTTTGCCGAATGCAACGACTTTTACTCCAGTCACTGGGTGTTAGGCCTCGTCATTGTGTCGCTCGTCTTTCTAGTCTTTACCTGCAGTATGGGCTGCGAACAGATGGAAGCTATCGAAACGGGACAGAGCAAGATTGCCCGCATGAAAATGCGCGTTGGTCAAACGGGCACGGAATTTTCCCGCGTCACGGAAGGCTTCAACGAAATGTTCGGGGGTTCGTCGCCCAGAGTGGCGTGGCACTGGTTCAATCCGTGGCAAGGCGTGCGCTATCCCCGCGGCATGGAGAAGGTCGTCCTCGGGTATGACTGGGATGTCACCTTCACCGCAACGCCCTACCAAGAGGACGCGGTCGCTAGCGTGGAGTTGCAGGGCATGGAAGGGGGCCGAGAAGTACAAGCCGAGGCTGCGCACGTAACCCCTCCCGACACGGCCCCGCCCATTCCTTCTACGGTGGTCACGCAAGACGTGGAAATGGTACGACATACTTCCGATATTTCGGTCCAAAGTAATGACGAGAACAACAGCGGCCGGGAACGAATTAGTCGACGAAAACCTAGTCCAGTTGCCTACGACAAACATACCATTGTATGATGCAAGCAATTTTGACGCGTCCGATTAGTGGTCGGCGTCGCCCTTACATATTTGTCTGTAATACGTTGTGCAAAAAGTTTTAGGAACAAATTAATATCTGATGCATTAGGTGTCGCTTACTGTTACTTCTGCGCTCTAGACAACGCCACCTAGCTAGCGCAGGACTTGGGAATTTCGCATGCACTTGCTACCGACTGTATTCTTACGCGGAATCCTCCGCCAGTACAGCTTCCGTAATGCTACTGTTCGGGCTCAAAGGACCCAATTCGTTGACCACATCTTCCTCGTCGTGGTTTTCTTCCTCCTTCGCTTCAGCCACCCCGTCGACAAGTTTGGCCGATCGATTCTGGCTTGCGTTGCGGCTCCCCGACATGTCCTTGGAATCTCGATGGGGATAAGCCAGGGCGTAGAGCAAGTCCAAATGCTTGGAACTGTGCTGCGACAATTGTCCCGGAGGAGGCAGCGACCGTATGACGCTTTCGCGCGTGCGACGCTGGGCGGTCCGCGTGACTACACCAGTGGTGCCGTCCGTAATACGCACGTCGCCGTCGCTGCTACCAATCGAACGGTCGTCGATGGCGCCGTCTTCTTCCAAATTATTGCTGCTGCCGTTGCCGGAACGGCGGACGGCCCGCAGCAAACGGCGATTCCACTTATTGACCACCTTCATGGAGATCATCGAACGCCCCAGACGAAACTGTACGGCCTGGGATGGGGACAGTTCCAAGGGCTTCCGTAAATAAAGATAGGAGCCGTTGGACGAGCCGCCATCCGTAAAGATGAATTCCCCATTCTTAAAGCGAATAGAGGCGTGGCGAGCAGAGACCGTGCGATAATCCAAGACCATGTCGGATCCAGAAGAGCGCCCCAAAAGTAGCGGGCGTGTAGCGTTTTTGCCATCGGGCTTCATCAGGGTGCTAAAGGATAGCTGGAATCGCGTGTTGAAAAGCCGCTGGGCCATTTCGTGCTTGGTGGCCACCAGCAGCGAAACGTATGGAGGCTCCAAGGAGGACTTGAATAGCTTAAGGTGACGTCCATCCTTGAGCTTAAAATCGGACTTGAAGGTACTTTTGCAGACGGAACAGGTGGCGTCGACAGACGAGAGGAAGCAGATCTGGTTGTCGGCTTCCGCCGTATGCCACTTGCGGAGACAATCCACATGGACGTACTTGGTATCTCCGCTACATTTACAGGGAGTGATCATTGGGTTTTCTTCGGAATCTTCTTCATCGAAGCACATGTAGCAGACGGGGCTGTCGCCGGCAATTTCCTGCGGGTGCGCACGGGGCTTGGTAATGATACCGGGCTCCCGTTCGCCGTCAATGGAGTCATCGGAATTTTCTGCCGCAAAAATAAACAGCAACGCACAGTACAAGTGAGCGGACCATTGCGCATTGTACCAAACCACATAGTATACACATTTGACACCAACAATAACGTACCACCATCGGTTTCGGCCAAATCCAAGAATCCGCCGTTGGAGTTGGTGGTATCCTTCATAATCTTCTGAATCCTCTCTTCGGACAATACCTTGTTTTCCACCCCGTCGTGAGTTTCAATAACGACGACACCGACACTGCCAACACGGAGAAAGTCTCCGACCTGCAGCACGTGCGAGGCGGCGGGATGCTTGCGATCTCCGAGCAAGCGGCAGGTTCCGGAATGCCGGGAAAATGCCTCGGGTGCGGGCACCACCCAAAAGTTCTTGCCGTGCGTGGTAACGAGCAACTGACAAGCGCGAGAGTCACTCAGTTCGTACCGCGAGAGTTTCCGTCCAATCTGCGCGGCGTAGGCGTGTCCCAAGTCCACGCCCGACCTCGTCTTGTTGTTGCCTTGAATAATGACTCCTTCCGGTTTGACGTTAAAGGTGGTGAACTTTTT